>NC_047662.1:3180918-3493418 GCF_011762505.2 Arvicanthis niloticus
CCACACCCTGACGGTAAGACCCTATTGCTAAAGATACAACTTAATTACAACACAACACATTGATAAACCGAGCTGGTGCCCAACTAGAGGCTTCACCCCCACTGACGAGCATTTGTTCTTGGAATGGAGCCTGCACACTCTCAGAGGAGAAGAAGAATCGTCAATATCACCCAGCTATAAACCTGGAGACACACAATTGTGACCTCCCTGCAGGGCAGCTTGCTGCAACAGTGATACAGATGTTACCATTTGAAACTGTCTACCTTTAAGAATTATACTTAAGGCCCACTCCATGAGACAGAACCCATACCTGGCTACTAAAGTGCCCATGAACCTGAGACTAGATAGATGGGGGCCTCGGGAAGCTTTACTATTATTATCCTGCTAAAGGGACATAGCAGTGATTCCCAGTATCTCCCCACAGATCAGAGCATGGCTGAATCCTCAGCTGTTGCAGCCGGTTCCGCTCTACCTGCCTTGAGACAAAAGACTTAATGCCTGAATAGTTACTACGTTGCGGCCTGCTCCGCTCTGCCTCGTTTGGCCTTTCAAAGGAGACAAGACAGACGTTCTGATCAAGTCTCTTTTATTGAAGGGAAATCTGGAGTATTTATACACTTTTGCCACGCCCCTTGTAGGCACGTGGATATGACGTAAGCCTTGGAGGCGTGGCTAGCATGTGGATAGCTGCTTTTCTAGCCACTTTCTGCTAAAAGTCGGCTCCCAACAGTCAGCAGAGATGCTACTTCTCTTATGTGTGTGTGTGTTGTTGTTTTGACTTTTTTTTTGTCCATTTTCTTGTTTTAACTTGTCTAAAACGAGAAAGAACACAAGGGTGGATGGGTAGGGAGGTGGGTGGATCTAGGTCCTAGATTCTAGGAGGATTTGGAGGAGGAGAAAGATGCGATCAAAGCATACTGTATGAAACAGATTTTAAGGCCAATAAACACAATTAAGTTTGCTTGACAAATGCTAATAAGCCAGAGCCGCCATCACTATTTTAAAAATCATACAAAACAGCTTTGAATTAAGAACTGTTCCCAAAGGAAAAAAAAGGATCATTCACGGAGACGCCGATTCCAGTGACCAGGAAAGCGTTGCCATTCCAAAGACACACACAGCTAATAGCATGAATTCTAAGTCAATGAAACCAAATTGCTTTTAAAGTAAAGAAATACTTTAAAAACTATTCTATTTGGTAATAACTTGGTAAAATAGCATGTAAATAGACTATTATTACAAGCAGTTGTTAATAACCTGGCCTGGTGGGTGTATAGGAGAAACATTTAAGAGAATATGGAGTTCTAGATGCTTGGTGGGGTATCTCAAGACTCAACAAATAATGAAGGATCAGGGCTATCTGAACTATCTGCTGAAATAAACTGAATGTTAGAAATTGAGTTTTACAAATGACTGTGAGAACCATTAATGTCTGGATATCAGGAAATGAAGCAAGCAACTCTTCCGTCACAGAGTGAAGCCACGATAGAAATTAGAATCGAGATTTTTAAATGCCGAAGGAGTACAGACAAAGACAGAAGGGTTGCTTCCGGAAGCTTTGCTTGCCCGAGTCGGAAGACAGGAAAGCCGGAAAGTTAAGACGGAGATGATTCAACTGAAGGGAGAACATGAATACCAATAAACACACCAGAAACAAATGTCAGATATTAATATGCACAAGAAAAGATATTAGAACCAGATAATAAAGACGGAGACTCGGCTGGGAGCCGGCTCAGTACACAAAGTGCCTGCTCCACGAGCACAAGACCCGAGTCTGGATTTCTAGAATCCACATAAAAAATTGCAAGTGGGGTGCCCTCTTGTGATCCCAGCACTGAGGAGGGGAGGAGACATGTGGGTCCTTGAAGCTTATTGGCCAGCCTGCCGTGGGTCCTTGAAGTTTATTGGCCAGCCTGCCTGTGGGTCCTTGAAGTTTATTGGCCAGCCTGCCTGTGGGTCCTTGAAGTTTATTGGCCAGCCTGCTGTGGGTCCTTGAAGTTTATTGGCCAGCCTGCCTGTGGGTCCTTGAAGTTTATTGGCCAGCCTGCCGTGGGTCCTTGAAGTTTATTGGCCAGCCTGCCTGTGGATCCTTGAAGTTTATTGGCCAGCCTGCCTGTGGGTCCTTGAAGTTTATTGGCCAGCCTGCTGTGGGTCCTTGAAGTTTATTGGCCAGCCTGCCTGTGGGTCCTTGAAGTTTATTGGCCAGCCTGCCGTGGGTCCTTGAAGTTTATTGGCCAGCCTGCCTGTAGGTCCTTGAAGCTTGCTGGCTAGCCCACCTAACCCAATAGATGAGTAGCAGGCTCAGGGGGAGACCCTGCTTCAAAAATAAAGTGAATCTGTTTTAAAATAATAGAGGATTGTGGAAATTACCCAAAGAAATGATGCATCTAACATGACAGACATTGATCTGACCTCCAAAATGGTTTACACATACTGCAGAGTCACGCTGTGCCCCTACATGTGCAATTACTATGTGCCAACTTAAAGTACAATAAATTAAAAACAAACTCAATGATCATGTATAAAAATAAAGCAAAGAATAATTTAGTAATGATACTCAAAGTCAACCAAGGGCCTCTTTGTGCCTGCACCCACGTGCATACACGCCTGCAAGCATGATTCACACACTCCCACATACACACACACACCTGCAAGCATGCAACACAACCCCCAAACACACATGCACACATACTTACAAGCATATGATCCACAGACACACACACATGCACACACACATGCACACATGCCTGCAAGCATACACCCACACTCACACATACCTGCAAGCATACACCCACACTCACACATACCTGCAAGCATATGACCCACACAAACACATACACACACAAAGACTGAACTGTAGGCATAAATTTTTTATAACCTACTTCAATAACGGTTCAACCTCCCCTCTGGCCCACCACCCACCAGAGGTAGTGGAAAAGAAAGGTTATTAGGCTACAGGGTAAGGGGACCTGTTTAGAAATAGCTCTTTGAGGCAATTTCAACCTTCATTGTTCTCAGTCAAGTCCACTAGCAAACACCAAACATGAATCAGCAGCTGCAGTCCAGTCCACTCGGCAGACACCACACACGAATCAGCAAGGGCATTCAATCCAGAAGAAACTGCAAGGCTCACCAATCACCCAAATCTGTGGAAGCAGCAAGAAAAAACAGGAGCTTCATGAGAAGTTCTTTGGTGAGTTTGTCTCTATGAACTGCAAAGCAAACCAGTGCTTGAGTTCCCACTGTCTGTGGGTCGTATATACTCCTTCTAAACACCAGGAGCCCTTTCACGCGTCTGCTTCAGCAAAACATCCTTTTCCCTGTGTGCCCCAGCAAAATAGCACTTGATGTTACTGACTTTCTAAAGAGACCAGAAGTTTCCACTTCACTCAACAATGCCAAAACAACAAAAACAAACAACAACAACCAAAAACAAGTTGAGTTTTTAGTCTAAAAAAAAAAAAAGTAATCTTTGAGATTCATTGTTACAAAGGGAGAGAAGCATTAGTGAAAAATAAGGACATTCCACAACATTAAAAACATAAAGGAGTTAGAAGTGAAAAAAGATGTGCGTAGTGGAAGGCACAGACCTTTAATCCCAGCATTCAGGAGGCAGAGGCAGGTGGATCTCTGTGAGTTAAAACAGGGACCCTGTCTAAAAACAATTAAAAATCCCAATCAAATGTCCAAGAAGTAATTTTTGTATTTTTAAAAAACATCACCAAAAGATAGCTCAGATCAAGTGCCAACAACTCGTTGGCTGAGGCAAAACAATGGACAGGGATTATAGCCCCCACTTCCTCTGTAAGATCTTATGTGTGATCAGAACAAATAGTGTCTTGCTGTGAGCAAATAGGGGCCACCTGGGCTTAACTCTGGAGCACCTGGGTTTATCACCAAGAAATCACAACAGGCAGTTGCCACACTCATAAATAATACCAACAGGTTTGGAAGGACAGGCTTCCTAAGATTCCTACCACCAGTCGAGATGTTGGAATAAACCAGGAGAAAGGGGTAACTTCCTCACTTCATGAGGAAAGGGACACTGGCCAGTTCACCCTCTCACTTCTGCTAAAGGGATGGACTTAAACTGTTCAAAAGAGGCAGATTAAAAACAATCATGGGAGCTGGGAACTAAAAGCAAATGCATATCTGTTACAGAAAAAGGTCCTCTGAAACAGAGCATCCATCCTTAGCACAAAGCCATGGCTCCATGCAAGAGGACATCACAGTTAAGTTTAGGACTGCTGGCTTCCCACAGAGAAGGGAGGGCTGGGAAGGGTCTCTGTGCTCTAACACGAGGCTTCATCCTCTCTTCCCAGAAATCTGCATGAAATTATGCACTAACTGCCTCTGGCTTGGGGTCTTAGGAGTTGCTACAGTATAGAGGTTAGGGGAGGCTTATAGGCAGGGTGTTTACTTATGGGGCCTTCAGTGTGGCTGTTTGGGAGCGGGGTCACAGGTGATCCTGTCAGTCACCCCACGCCGCTCCTCTATAAGGAAACTCAAGAATTCATTGGTTGCCCGGGGTAGACTAGAGAATAGCACTTCGGCTTACTTTTGGGGTAGATGTTACTTAGGTCTCTCCAGGGCAGGAATTATGGAATACTATCTTGTATATGCCCTCCAGAGAAGACACAAACTATCCTTAAAACTGAGTTGGGGCCTGGCTCTGGAGCCACCCACCTGGGAGGGCTGTGCAGGGGCTGGCTACAGGATGAGGCTTCCTGAGGCAGACAGGATCTCATGCAGGTCCCAAGATGGCAGCAATGGTTGGCCTGGGGTTTTCACTGTGACTGGGAGGTAGGACGTTTCTACCCAAGATGAGTCCTGGGGGGATTCAGGGTTTCCCACGAGCTTCTAGATGGCAGGCAGCAAAGAAAGTGTGATAAAGCTGGGAGAGTCAGACATCAACATGGACTCAAACCATCGACACACAGAACTGAAATTAAATTTGAAAACGAGGCACAGATCAGGCATCCAAAGGTAATTCAGTAAAATCCTCATATGTGCAAACTGATGCACAAAACTTATTCTATATTTCTCTCTGAGTATGTGTGTGTGTGTGTGTGTGTCCAGAAGGGGGTCACACATGCATTTGTGTGCATGGATGTAAGTATGTATCTCTCTTCATATGTGCATATGTGAGTGTATACCCGTGTGTGTTTACGCATGCACACAATTGTGTGTGTGCACATAGGTGTATGCATATGGAACTGAAGGTAGGGCACCATCCTCTATAGTTCGCAGCCTTATTGTCTTGAGACAGGGCCTCTCACTGATCCAGAAGTGCAGAATCTCAATGTAGGCTACACGGCCATCAAAGTCTCAGGATTGCCTGTTGCTGCCCCACTCCACCATTCTGTGTTTCTCCGAAGTATCAGCAACTAGCAGAAACTTGGGTTTTTAACAAGTATAATAAAATAAAAGATACAGGGCACCCACCCAAAATACCACCTACGAAGATATAAAAATGCATAAACAGAAGTAAGTAAACATTACGTGTGACAATATAATGTATAGAATGTAGCAATTTCAGAAAGAAAAGTCACAAAATTTAATTCAGGTAAAGCATTTTGAGCTGTGCTCACATAAGGAGCCAATCCACACAGTGTTAAAATACTCACAGGGCACTTGAAAGCCAACCAAAGCAAGGAATGAAGACAGAGTTCAGATCCAGAACCACACGAAAGCCAGGCAGGTATGGAGGTACCTGTAATCCCAGCACTAGGGAGGCAGAGACAGGGGTTCCTCAGGACAAGGTGACTAGATAGATTACTTGAATCAGTGAGCCCAGAATTCAAATGAGAAACATGACTCCATACATAAAGTGGGCAATTACTGAGGAAGCACCTGACACATACATGTGCACAAGCCCAGATGTATGTATGTATGTATGTATGTACATATATGTATGTTTATATATGTATAGTGTGTGTGTGTGTGTGTGTGTGTGTGTGTGTGTGTATAGCATGTAGTTTCTACTACCCCGCTTTAAGCTCTGGGCAGACTGCACTACCAGTCCTGCCCAGGTTCCCTCAGATTTGCAGATGAAAGACACACACACACACACACACACACACACACACACAGACACCCCTCTGGCCCTAATAAACATAAGAAGATAAAATGTATGAACATAACAATAAGTCATTAGGAGTCAGTTTAGTATCCTGTTTATTTAGTAGAATAACAACACTAGGTTCTCCCTAGGCTCTATGACTCATCCAGTCACAGATTCTTGGCCTGGCAATGGTGCTGAATATGGGTTTCATCTGAGGGAGAGGGACTTAAATCCAATCAGAAAGTGGCTGGTCACTCTCATGATTTTTGTATCACTATGGCACCAGAATGCTTGTCCTGAAAGGCCAGTGATTATTGTAGTTTGCATGAACATAAAGTTGTACCCCTTAGCTGAAGAACTATTTGCAATTGATAGCTTCTAGGAGAGAGAGTCAGCTTCCCAAGAGTGTCACTCCTGATAAGTCTATTATCCTCCAATGGGAGGCTACATACCCCAGAATATATGGGCAACACAAATAGAACTTTAAAAAAAAAATAAGGACACAAAGTTAAGTGAGTGGGAAGGGGGTGGAGCTGAGAGGTTTGGGGGATGGTGGCTGAAAACAATCAAAATACACTATATGAGATTGTCAAAGAACTAATAAAAATATATTTAAGGAAAGAACATGAAATGGCCAAACACACAAAACCTATCAAAGAAACCCAGAGATGAGAAGCAGGACACTGGGATGTGTCTATCATGGGAATTGTCTCTTGCGTCCAAAATGACAGAGGGTGCATTGGGAGAGGCAGCTGGCTCTGGCTAATCCTGTTCTCTTGGTGGGAGAAATATATGAGTATTCGTGTTATAGCCAGTCGTTAATCATTCATTTCTATCATCCTCTGCTCTCTTGTAAATAACCAGAAAGTGTTCTGAGAATTGTTAAAACTCTGGATGTTATTATTAATATTCAACTTACTCCATCAGGCGGACCAGATGAATACTGCAAAGATCTCAAGGAAGAAGAACCTGTAGGAATGTAGTCCTCCTGACATCAAACCCAAGAGGTTAAGCTGGCTGACACTAAGTCCCTCTCCACCTGCTCCTCCATCACCAGCAAGCGTCTCTCCACAGGGCCCTTTAATCCACTGTCAGATACACAATGTTATGAAATTTAACAAAGGACACTTGGAAAGCAAATAAACAAAGTAACAATTGTAACTTTAATTTTTCAAACCTTACTTTTAATGATAATACTTTAACCTCCCTTGTAGCCCACCACCCATCAGAGGTAGTGGGAAACCAAGGGTACAGGGGAAGTGGACCTGTTTAGAAAGGTTCTTTGGAGCAGCTCCCGTCTGTGTTATCCGGAAATCAGCAGTTCAGTTCACAGGTGAGCAGTGGGAGCTCAGTCCACTCACAAACACTTCATGAATACACCAGGAGTTCAGTTCGGTAGAGTTGCGATAGCAAACAGGAATCAGCATCGGTGGCACGACCTAGCAGAGACAGCCAGGTCTCAGCCACAGGGAACAAGTCTACAGAAGGGACCAAGAGAAAAGCCAGAAGTTCTTGGCTGTGTCTCTCTCAGCAAAGTGAAGATCAGTGAAGATTCGAGACCCACAGTGTTGCACAGCTAGCTCTGAAAGCAAGGCAAGCTCAGCCTCCATCACTGTCCATTGAGTCCTATTTATTCTGCATGGGTCTTTCTTGCTGCATGTGCATCTGTCTCAGCTGACATCACTCTGTCAATCAGCCTGAGTCTGAGGAAGCAGCAAGAGACTGCAGCACACCCCCAGAATATTTTGGTGCGTTTTTCTCTATGGAGTCCAACAAGTGCCAAATCAGCTACGTAATGTAAGGAGGACCCATATGTGTGTGGCAAAGAATCCTTCATCACGTGTCCTTTCACACGCTTGCTTTAGCAGAATATCCTCTTTCCTGTGTCTGCTTCAGCTAAATGTTCTTTCACTAGTCTGCCTTAGCCTTTCATACCTGTGTCTGCTTCAATGAAATGGTCCTTCATGAGTTTGCCCCCAAAAAACATCATCCAAATAACTTTCCAAAGAACCCTTAAGTTTCCACTTCAAACAGTATCTGCTGTGGGTCTAGTCAGCTGTTAGCTAAACAATGTTTGCATCACTCTCCATCTTTGACTTTATCATTACTCTCTGCACTTCCAGAGTAGCATTCAGGCATCTTGCAGGGCTGCCAGGTCTCTGAAGTTAACATTTAAGGAAACAGTGTATCCAGATGTATCCTATCCTAACACTTAACTCTTTGAAGATACACAGAGCACCCTGGATAAAGAAGTCCAGGTCCCTGTCTCAGAAAATGGTACCACTGATGATGCAGGAGTCCTCCTACCTCAATCAGCCCAATGAAGGCAACTTCTCAGAGGCATGCCCAGAGACTGTCTCTTGGTGGTTCTAGATCACACCAGGCTGCTTCAGGACGGCACTGTAAACTGCACCGGGTAAGAGATTGGGCTCCAGTTGGCACACAGACAGGGCCAGCAGCCAGGTAGAATCAGTGGGTAGAAAATGACTTAGAGAAAACTCAGAGGTAAGTAGTTCAGGCTAAACCTACCAGATTATGGTGGCAGATAGGCAAGGTGAGTAGTCCCCACATGGGAGATGACAGAACCTGATCAGACCTGGTGGGGCAGCAGTCACAGGTAAAGACAGGGACTACTAAATTCACATGATACAGAGATACACATCTTCCCTAAAGCTGGGTTTTACCAGGTTGTACATTGATGGGTTAGAGAAGTCAAGTAGACTCTAGTCTTATCAAGCAGACACTCCATCTGCTACATCGTTCGGGGACATAGCCATGCCTTAGATTGGACTGATGCATACAGGTACTGCCAACAGCCAACAAACACACAGTTCCTTGCTTGGCTTCACCCATACACAGTCCAAGGCCCGAGCTATAGACTCATGTCACCTACAGTGGTCTGGGTCTTCCAATGTCATTTAACAACCGACAATCCACTCCCCTCCCTGCCCCAGACATTCCCACTGGATAACCTGATATAGGTGACTCATTAGAGTTTCTTCTGAGGTTATTCTAGGATGTGTCAAACTGACTGTCTGGCCAGCACATAGCTGGTAAGAGGAGGAAGAAGAGAAGGAAGAAAACGAGGAGGAAAAGGAGGAGGGAGGTGAGGGTCTTGGGGATCTTTGATAAAGATAAAAATTACCAAGTTTTTATGTTTTGTGTGTCTCTGAATTTCCCATTCTCTATGGTGAGAGGCTTTCCTTGATGACAAAATATTCTTTAAACGCAGTATATGACTAGACGTGGTTGGTCTCTCACAGCTACAACCCCAGCACTGCAGAAAGTGAGGCAGAATCCTTAGATCTAGAGACTAGACTGGATTTCAGTGAGAGCTCTTGTCTCAGAATGAGCAAACCAACAATTATGTCCTAGGCATGTGATCGCTGTTCGACACATATTTGCCCTATGTGTTTAAAATGATTTCTCAGCCAAAGACGAGACACAGGCTATCCTGCAGATACCCAGGGGGACTTGGTAAGACATTGGTTTTGCTCTCATGATCTCTCATGACCGACTGGATGTCCCCATAAGGGAGTGTTGCAGATGAAAGCGAGCCTCTTTTGTTGTTTCTTTTCTCCAAAGTTGGAGGAAAATCGATCTAAAGCATGCTGTGCACTGTAAGTAAGTGACCTGCCATTTACCCAGAGCTTCACTGTTGGAGCCATCTGATAACCTGGGCTGCCATGCTCGAGCCAATGCTGTTTTCCACAGAAAATTTTTTTTCCCTACAGTTGGATGACTTGTTGGTATCATCTTGATGTACAGAAGAGACAGACCTGGGTCACTAGGTATAAATATAAGTTGGAATTCAGGGCTCAGGATAACAGTGATCACATTAAGACCAGTCCTTCTGCTCCCCCACTGTTCTCCAACAGTGTTCGCCAACAGGGGCTGTGCTTGCTATCCTTGGGGCTGCAGGAAGCAAGCCCAGGGCATAACCACCTGAGGGTCGGTCGTTATCCTGCGCTGGACACATTTCTATTCAAAGCAGACTTATCGGTAGCAGCCGCCGCTCCGGTCTTGTGTTCATATTTGTTAGATTTCATGGGCAGTCATGGGTCCTGCTCCCCGTGTGCTCATTTTACAAGCCAAAACCTGTTCTGATGCTCTATTCACAACTGCTGGCGCAGGACCGGCAGGAAGCCCGGGCCTGCTGGGTCATTTCCACTGCCTGCCTGACGACTTGGCATCCTGTCCGTATTTAGTCTGCTGTTAGCAACTGTGCATTGAATGTGTGGCTGGTCAGAAGAAACTGGCCCTGCTTAGCTCCCGTTTGTCCTGTTGGGAGTAAAGGTTCTTTGCAGGCAGGAAGGAATCAGATAGCTCGAGTCCTCAGTGGATGTGTGTTCAGTAAAATCTTTTTTAAATAACAGAATGCTTAAAACTTCTGCCTATTTAAATAGAAGAGCAAAAGAGCAGGCTCTGGGCTCTGCTCTGGTCTTCACATGTAATAGTCCTGATTGCTATAATGACATAGAAACCTTAATGTCTATTTATTCTACCTACATAGACAATATCTACCCATCTTTCCCATTCATCTATCCAGTATTCATGCATGCATACATATTCTCATTGATCGTGTATTCACTTATTGATCTGTCCATTCATGCATACATCCACACACCCAAGTGTCCCGAACGCATGATCTACCTACCATTTGTCTATTCATCTGTGTACCCTTTTATATTTCTGTCTTTTCTATTGCAGCAAAAGACACCATGACCAAGGCATCATATAAAATAAAGCATTTAATTAGGGGCTTATTTACAGTTTTAGAGATTTTGTCCATTATCATCATGGCAGGGAGCGTGGCAGCAGGCAGGCAGACATGGTGCTGGAGGAGCTGAGAGTTCACACCTAATCCACAAATTGCTGGCTGAGAAAGAGAGACCAGGCTTAGTGTGGGCTTTTGAAACCTCAAAGCTCAATGCAGTGACACACCTCCTCCAAGAAGGCCACACCTCCTCCAAGAAGGCCACACCTCCTCCAACGAGGCCACACCTCCTCCAACAAGGCCACACCTCCTCCAACAAGGCCACACCTCCTCCAACAAGGCCACACCTCCTCCAACAAGGCCATACCTTCTAATTCTTCCCAAACAGTTCTACTAACTGGTAACTGTCCATTCAAATACATGAGGGCCATTTTCATTCAAATCACCAGAACATACATATATACACTCACTTATCCATACATACATATATACATACATACATACATGCATGTACTTATTTATACATGCATACATACATATGAACACTCATCCACCCTCCCATCTATCCACCCACCACAAACGTATTCATTGGTTATTGGTTGCCACTCTCTGAACCAAGAATTGTGGTGGGTGAACAAGAAGTTTTTATGGTATAATAAATTCAAGATGTTGGAAATGCAAAACTCTTTTTTGTGTTTGTTTCCTTTGTTTTGCATTGCTTATTTGTGGTGCCATGGATCAGAACGCCATTTTGGTTACCTTCTGTTGTTCTTTACAGGGCTCCACAGTGGAGCGCTTGCCTTGTATCTCTGAGGCAACAAGGACTAGGATTTCTAACTACTGTTGGAATTGTAAGTTTGGGATTTCTTGGGGTAGATGAACTGCACCTTGCAATATGTGGTAGACATGAGCGTTTGGGGGAAGGGGGGATATTATGGTTTATGTCTCAAAGGTTTATACCCACCACATATTGCAAGGTGCAGTTTAGCCACCTCAAGAGTAGGCTTATTTGACAGCATACATCCATTCATCCACACAAAGTTTGACTTGGCGTTCTGTTGGTTCTAGAAGGCCCATGAAGACAGGGACATCTGTCTCCGTTTTCTCTCTGATGTGTTTCTAGATATGCACAGCAATGTTTAACCCAAAGTCCAGTTTTAGTACGCCTTTGTTGAATGAATGAATGAATGAATGAACGAATGAATGAATGGGAAAGCTAAGAGAGATGAGCTAATTCAGTGCTTTTCAGATATGGGCAGTTCTGACCCAGAATTAGTGTCCTTCTAGTTGGCTGTGAAGATTATTTTAAGCCACGTCCTCTCCATATTTAATGGTCTTGAGAGAAGCCGGCATAGCTTCCCTTTTCTGAGCAGGTGGCTCTGAGGCAGAGGAATGAAGCTGCTTACACACCTCCTTAGGGTAGACATTCCCAGGAGGTAGATTGTAAATTGCATCATGCCAGCTTGCTTCTCCAGGGTCCTGGCAACATCCTGAAAGAGACAGAGGAGCCTCTCAGGCCTGTGCAGGCATTATCACTGACTTCCTTATCTCTGGCGTGTTCAGCAGAACACCCAGCTATCTTGCTAGAGACTCATTCCCCTGTAAGCATCTTCTGACTGTCCCCCTTTACCTGTTGAGATGATCTTGTGGAGCTATCTTTCCCCACCCTTCATAGAAGTTCACACTCACGACTAACAGCTCTAAAGACAAGATGAACGAGAGAAAGCAAACCTATGTGTTGGATCTGAGTGGTGCATGTGTACACATGCATGCTTGTCCATGTGCATGTGTGTGCACGTGTCTGTGCACTCACTTCTGTGTGCACTAACAGATGCCAGGTGTCAAGATTGGGTGTCAAGATTGGGTGTTCTTTACCTTCTTATTTGAAACTGTGTCTCTTACTGAACCTGCAATTAGTTAACCAGTTCAGTTAGACTGGCTGGCAGCAAGTCCCAGGAATCTGTCTGTCCCATCAGACCCTCTCCATGTTCAAAGCCCACTTCCCCATCCCATCAGCCCCTCCCCCATCACCTCCATCCTGCCAGCTTTCCCCACCTCCTCAGCACCACCTCCTTCACAGCAGGCATCCCTAATAAACAGTAAATGCAGCAAGGAAGGGCCCCCCTCCCTCTCCCTTCTTCCTGTCTAAGCTTGGGGGTGCCCTCTGTTAGGAGCTTCCAGTGTGGCACCTCTCACACTTCCAGTGTGACTCTCCCTTTGTTCCTTGTTTTTAATTGATCAGAGGAGACAGCTGAAGTTAATCCCCCTCCACATTATCTGCCTTTTATTTTCTCTCTCCTTACACCTTCTCGAGGACTTTAATCCCTAATTAGCCCACTCTTGGGTGTTTTAAAGCAAGAGACTTCGCATCATTTAAAAATGAGGTGTGAAGGCTTAACCATAAATAAAATCCCTTTGTTGGCTGCTTTTTTCCAGCTGCCACCAAAGTACCTGTCTCTGTGTCACTCCTCTAAGACCTGGCCTGCTCTGCCTTCCTCCCAGGATTGCTCCCACCCAGAAGATGTGTCCAACACTTAACTCCAGCCCCGACAAGTCTCAGCTTCTTTTCCAAACACCGCCTCCCCTCCCTTTGTGGCCAGGCTTCTGGAGACATTTTTGTCCTCCTGACTTCATATCATATCTATGCCAACAGCTCTATCTTCTTCTTCTGGCTTAGACATCTCTGAATCACTGATGTGTGCATTTCCATAGGGCAGGGCAGGCTCAGCCAGTCTGCAGACAGCAGGCCCAAACCGTAGCAACTCTACGTAGCAACATCTACGCAAAACTGTGAGTATCCTCGAGCTGTTTTATATTTTAAATGACTTTCTGTTTCAGTCCTAAAGATCAAACTCAGACCCTTGTGCTAACATTCTATGCGTGTAAACAACCACTG
Organism: Arvicanthis niloticus; assembly: GCF_011762505.2. NCBI lineage: Eukaryota > Metazoa > Chordata > Mammalia > Rodentia > Muridae > Arvicanthis > Arvicanthis niloticus. Next base: position 3,194,596 of record NC_047662.1, read on the forward strand.
ACTGAGTTATGTCCCTGAGACTTTTCAATTCAACTTTTATTGACATCATCTGTAACGATATCCAAGGTAGGGCAGGATGGACCCCAGGAAGTGGCTGTTCTAAGATGCAGGGGGCTGTCTTCATATTTCTTTCTTTCAGTCTTCAGTACCTCAGAGTACTCATATCTGGCTTTATTTGGAGGTGAGGTCTTTAGAGATGTAATCAAGGTTGGTCAAGGCCATTTGGTTAGGTTATACTCTAATACGCCCAATATTCTCATTAAAAAAAAAAAAAAACAAAAAACAAAAAACAGGAGACTGGAACTGAGACTCCAGGAGATGACCTTGAAAGGATCCAGGTCAAGGGTCAAGGTCAGAGCCCACAGAAGGAGCCAATCAGCCCACATCTTGTGCAAGGACTCAGAGCTGTAAGGCAGTATCTGTCTGTTGTTGGAGGCACCAAGCTGGGGGGCTTTCAGACCCCACCTTGACTCTGCCCAGTCCCACCCAGCTCTGACTGGCAGAGCTCACTGATCTGATCACACAGCCTCATTGCTCAGAGACCCCAGAGGAGAACCCATGTCATGAACACACCTAATCACTGAGCATGCCCACTGAGAAATACCAGTTTTGCAAATATTCTATTATAGATACACGGGGGTTTAAGTCAAACATTCCCATGTGTCAGTAGAGATGTCAGAAAGTGGAGAAAGGTTTGTCTCCACTGCCATTCAGAAGGAGGTCACTTCTGAAACTGCACACTGGGTCTTGGGCTCCGACTTCAGGTGGAGAAGCCCAAAAGGAAGATTGGCACGTCCCGTAGGCTGTGCCTGACCATTGGCATGTGGAGTCACTGCTGAGAGAGAGTGTGGAGTCAGATGCAGGCCATGTACACACTGGCAATGCAGGTTAACATGACAGATGACTGCTCACCACCACTGTTGGCGGGAAGAAACCAAAGTATTGTCCAAAGAGATCTGCCTTGTATTGCCCTCCCATGAAGCCTGAGGCTGGGGATGTGCTCTCTGGTGCCTGTAGAACATTGTGCTCAAATTGTACAAGGGCTTATAGTTGCCAAAGAAAATGTTTCCTGTAGTCTAATTTTATCTACAAACAAGCGCTCTCTCTCTCTCTCTCTCTCTCTCTCTCTCTCTCTCTCTTGACCCAGATGGTTATTCTACAAATAGTCAAGGTTCCAGGTAAGTACACTTTAGAGGGACATGGTATAGGTCAGCTTTGCTTGGTGGTCTTGGGCAGGATCACCCCAGATAAGGGGCACATTACAACAATGATCTCAGCCCCTTGTGGGCCTCTGCTGCACAAATGAAAGAAAGAAGACTGTACGGAAGCCTGCATGTCTGGCAGACACCTCTGCAGAGAGCAAGCAATCCCATCTCACATTTCTTGGATCCCTAAATCTCCTGGCTTGGTGTGTCTGAGCCTTTATTGTAGAGGTCAGGGGCCACCAATACTAACTAGCTGGGAGAACGCCCTGTTTCTGATGGCCAGATGCTCATTTGGAATGCACAGCAGGCTCCAAGCCATCAGCAAGGGTGTGCGCTGTGGTTGTTCCCTGTCATTTGCTGCTGTCTCCTCTGCTTCTCCCCGTCCCCTCTTCCTCCTCTCTCCCCTCTTTTCCTCTCCCCCTCCTTCTCTTCCCTCCTCTCCTTCCTCTCCTCCTTCTCTTTCTCCCCCTTTCCTCTTCATTCTCCCCTTCCTCCTCCTTTCCCCCCTCCTTCCCTTTGCTCTCCTGTCACATAAGCAAGGAGCAGACCTTTCAGAAAAATGTGCTCCAACCGGAAGGAGCTGAGGGGTGGGGTCCCACACCCAACTGCCTTTCCACGCAGAGGTTGGAGAAGCCTGACTACTGTCACATCTTACGGTCACTTATTAACCTGATCCACAATGCCCCACAGATCAAGACTCACAGGATACTTATTAACTAGGTCCGATGTCATGGGAAAGTCTCCATTTCCCCAGTTCCCGCACCTGCCTCTCAAGTTAAACCACAGGGCAAATGGGGTGATGCTCACCTAACATAGGCTGTAAAGGGACCTCCCTAGGGTATAGCACCCCACCTTTTAAAAGGGTGTTTAAAATGAAGACACCTCGCTGTGTCTGGCATAGGGGTTGATACTCACACGCCCACCAAGTGTTCAGGCCACTGATGTGTGTAAACATCTTGCTTGAAGGACCATTAGACTTTGAATTTCTCTCCAGCTTCCTCTCGCTTCCCTCCCAGAACCGACTGGGAAACATTTATTCTGAATAAACAGAATTGTGTCCCCTCACCCATGGCTTGAAGGAAGTCTGTTCTCACTCTGACTGTGCCTCAGCTTGCCTTTGGGTTGACAGGTCTTGTGTCCTTGTGAAATCCAGACTGTGAGCTCAGTCTACCAGATGGTTACAGTATCAGAGGGCCCTAGACAGAGTCCAGTGACCCCGAGGGGGTGAACAGCTGCTGCCCTGGGACTCAGAGCCCAGGGACTCTGCAGCATCACCTGGGGGTGAGGGTCTCAGAGCTGGAGGCTACAGAGTGAAGTCTGGGCAAATCTAGGCTTTCTGCAAGTGACAGAGAGAGATTGAAGTGGGTGACCAGGAAGAGAGTTCCGCACCCCCTTCCAGTGTGGGAGGTTAGAACAGGCAACAAGCCTTGATGAAATGAGACTTGGAAGTAAGCTCCTTCTGACAGGACTGTGAAGAAAGATGTGTGCAAGAAGAGATTCATTTCCTCAGGTAAACATAACCCCGGGTGTTTTTCTTTGAGGCTGTATTCATTTATCGGGACTGGGAAAATAATTTCCTATTATTGTTCCCTATCCCAAGTCACATTCAGAGTGACTTTATCAAGCCCAGATAAAGATTGGGGGGGGGTGAGCCGGAGGAAACTGAGATCCTGCAGAAAGTGACTGCAGAAAGTCGCCATCTTCATATGAATGACTTAAGGGGCCAGCTAAGGAATTCATTATAATTCCCTGCAACAATGTGTCCAGAGTTTCCTGAGCACCCCAGGTTTATCTGTTACTTTTCAGGGTGTAGCACCCTTAAAAGGTTTCTCTTTTTAAATTTTTAATTGTGTGTACTAAGTGTGTGTGCATGTGTGTGTGCAGCGCCCCCAGAGGTCAGACCAGAGCAAGAGCGTGCTGATCCCTTGGAACCGGATTTACAGTTGTGATACTCCTGGGAACCGAACTTAGGTCCTCTCCAAGAGCTCGGAAGAGCTGGGCCATCTCTCCAGCCCCTGCTCCCTGCTTTTCTGTAGGAGGACGGACGGAGGATCCCACAGGAGTGACCAGCTAAGCCCTATCGGTAGCTCTTCTCCTCCGCTCAGCTGTGGGCGAGCACACCGATTACTGGATGGGGCCTTCGGGCTCCCATCTGCATCCCCCCAACCCCCACCCTGGAGGCGGGGCTCACTCTATACTGGAGATGTTCTCGGTAGGAAATCACTTCTACCATATTTTATATTCGAGTTGTTTTATTTTAAAGCAACAATTGCAACTGCAGTCAGGGCTAAGCTGGTAGAGGGGTTGCCTGGCACTGGGTAAATCATGCGTGGTGTGACTCTCCTGTAGTCAACATGTGGGAGGCTGAGGTGGAGGATCCCTGATGCAGCACGCAAGAGGCCAGCTCGGGTTGCAGGAGTCCTCTAAACAAACTCACAATACACAGATAAAACTTGTTAGAACGTGGGCCTCCTATGGGCTGGATCTCACAGCCTGAATCTGGCCACACTGTCCTGGAGTTCTCTGTGCAGCAGAATTAAGCTGTGACCAGCCCAACAGCAGCTCCCCACTCATGGGCTCAGCTAGTACCCGGATCTTCCAAGCTCTTCGTCCATGCCAGAAAACTTTCTACTTACACTAAGAGGCTGTGAACTATCAAGTCTTGCCTTTGCTCTCAGGGTCAGGGGAATTTGCTTAAGGAGTTGCTTTGAAGGCTGGTCTCTGAAGAGGCTCCTCTGACCTCTCCCTGCAGTACCTTTTATGATAGTACTCCATCTGTCTGTCTGTTTGTCCGTCTATCATCTATCTATCTCTCTATCATCTATAATCTATCATGTAATCTATGTACATATCTATCATTAATGTAATCTATCATCTGTCTATAAACTATGCATCTGTCATGTATGTATCTATATAACTGTGTATCATTAATCTGATCTAACTATATTATCTACCATTTTATCACTCTATCACTCTATCTATCTATCTATCTATTTATCTATTCATCCCTAACTCTCCCATACTCAACTCATTAAAGAAAGACTTTGTGATGAGTGTTTGTCTGCATGCACATTTGTGCATCATATGTATTCCTGGAGCCCTTGGAAGCCAGAAGGTGGCACTGTAGCCCCTAGACCTGGAGTTATAGGCAGTTTCAAGTCACTCACTGTGAGAGTGCTGGGAACTGAAGCTCGATCTGCCAGAAGAGCAGCCAGTGTTCTTCACCACTGAGCCATCTCTCCAGCTCCTTGTTCTCTCTCCTCTCCAGGCTCCAGACCTCTCTTTCCTTTAAGGTCCCATCATGTCCTAATCTCTGTATATTCTATTTCTGTCTAACGCTCTCTTCCATCGCTAGACCTCAGGTTGGCCTGAGACTCTTTCTCTACTACACTGTATCCTCTGGAGGGAATTATGTGTCAGCTTCCTTTCTGAACAAGTTGCTGCTGACTCTCTTCTTTCATCATATTCAACAATTAATTAATTAATTAATTAATTAATTACATTGAGATGACTACTAATATTCAAACAGTGGTGAACTACCAAAAGAGCCTTGGCTCTGTTTCCCCATGTCTTGGTTACTGCTGTGTCCTATCCAGCAGGGCAGTGAACAGGGTCCAGGGGAGCACATGAAAGAGAGAATGGGGGAACAAGCAAACACAAAGGACCACAGCTTGTTTATAGTCTGATCAAACCACTGTTTTACTTTTTTCACACAGGGGTTATATGCACATAGAGGCAGGATGTGGAGAAGGGGGTGATGCAGGAGCATAGGTGTTCTCAGGGGGAGTACAGGTATCTTCCAGAACAGGGTATCAGCTGGATGAAGAAGCAGGGAACAGGTCACTATGACTCTGTCTATGATTCACTTGTTTTTATCTAAGCTGGTACTATCCATCAAGGCTACCTATCCACAAAGTCTATGACTATTTGTTCTTATCCAGGCTGGTAATTTTCCACTAAGGCTACTTGTCTACAAGGTCTATAGCTATTTGTTCTAGGGTCAGTGTTTTCCCACAGAGACCAAGACTTTGTGTTAGCAGTCATGCATGGCCAACTCAGGCCCATAGCTGATTTAGGCCTTCCGTGTATAAGCAAGTCTGCTCCTGACACTGCTGTGAACAGACACCATGACCAATGCAAGTCTTATAAAGGACAACATTTAATTGGGGCTGGCTTACAGGTTCAGAGGTTCAGTCTATTATCATCAAGGTGGGAGCATAGCAGCATCCAGGTGGGCATGGTGCAGGAGGAGCTGAGAGTTCTACATCTTCATCTCAAGGCTGCTAGGAGAAGACTGACATCCAGGCAGCTAGGATGAGAATCTTATACCCCACCCCCACAGTGATATATCTACTCCAACAAGGCCACACCCACTCTAACAAGGCCACACTTCCTAGTAGTGCCACTTCCTGGGCTGATCACATACAAACCATAACACCCCATGAGTCTCAAACAGGTTTGGGAAAGTGTCCACTCCCAACCCTGCTGAAACCTGAGATTTCCCAAAGTCAAGGTCAAGTCAGGAAAACTGGATAAAGAGAGCATTGGCTACATGTTGAGAACTGCACTGCCCCATGCTTGGGGGCCACTATGTTGCCACCCACACTGCCTGGCTTTGGGGCCACTGTGTCCCTGCCCGAGCTGCTGTTCTGGTCTGAGGGTCAGGGTCTAGCAAGAGAGAGAGTGGGGATGAAGGGGAAGAGACTCAAAGAATGGAGATAAGACAGGGAGTATGGTCAAGTCTCTAGTCTCATTTACTAAAAGGAAATCCTGGGCATTTATACGCTTTGCCATGTGCCTTGTAGGTGTGGATACCACCTGCACCTTGCAGCTGGGGGCACTAAACAGCAAAACAAGATATGTGGGAAAAACAAGATGTTTATCAACTGTTGTGGGCTGTTGAAAACAAGTCTTTTGTCAGGATATATGGTTTGAGATGGCTGCAAAGATGATAGCCACTTTCTGCTAGGAGTCAGCTCCCAACAGCTACAGACACACAGACAGGTCAAGCCAAGCACAAATGGAGTGCAGGCTGGGTGCATTCCTGATTAGAGATGACAGCATGGACTCCAACCTCCTGCCTTCCTGTTCAAGTTTAGGGACTAAGAAAAGGATGTGGATCAGCAGGATATGGCTGGCTATGTTCTCCTCCTGTTTCTGGTTATTTGGTCAGCAGAGTCTCAGTCACCATTCATACCTCCTGTCCCCCACTCCTCCTTTCCTCTCCCCTTTTCTCCTCTCCCTTCCCCTCTTTTACCCCATCCCTACTTATACCCTACCTTTGCTCTGTCCAGATGTAGTTTATGGGCTGTTGTGATTGCCTGGAGGGGCGGTGCTCCTGGAGAGGCGGTGCTCCTAGAGAGGCAGTGCTCCTGGTGAGGTGGTGATCCTGGAGAGGCGGTGCTCCTGGAGAGGCGGTGCTCCTGGAGAGGCGGTGCTCCTGGTGAGGTGGTGCTCCTGGAGAGGCGGTGCTCCTGGAGAGGAGGTGCTCCTGGAGAGGTGGTGTTCCATCCAGTGCAAATTGGTGTTTTTCTGGAAAACCTTGTGTTTCATCCAATTAACCTTTATCTTGTTTGTTGCGGTAATTTGTACAGCCTTGAGCCATAACAAGAAAGAGGCTCCCTTCTCCTCAGTCAACCCAGTCAGTCACTCTCTCAGGACCACCTGACGTCAGCAATCCTGACAGAGCTCCCACTCCCTGATTTCCCAGCATGCACAGGGTGGGAGCTCCCTGACTCACTACCCAACATGCACCAGCCCTCATTTCAGCTCAAATTAAACTCAGTTAGCTGGGGAGGGGGTGCTGGGAGTCTCCAGTGGAAACTTCTGGATCGAGTCTAGGAGCGTGCATGGGTGGGACCTCAGGAACTTGCCCTGTTTCAAAATGTTTCAGGGTCTGAGCTGCCCCAGACCATGGCTACCAGGTACCAGGTACCGGGATTCATTCTGGAGCGGGCTATGCAGGATTCCAAAAGACTTCCCTGACTGCACTACTGTTGTGAAGTTGGGAAGAGCCATGGTCCCACCTCATCAGCATGACAGAAATGCAGGGGCTTGCAGGGTGAGTTCTAACCCCATCTGCCTCTCCCTCTCATCTCCCCCTCTCTTCTCTCTCTGCCCTTCTCTTCTCCCCGCTTTTCTCCCCTCATCTCCCCCTTATCTCTCTCTCCTCTTTCTTTCCTTATTACCCCCTCTGGAGTCCTGGGGCTCTGGAGTCAGTACAGACTAAGCAATGTCTGCTCTATGCTTCTCCCTCAAACTGCCAGCACTGTGCAGGGCACTCAAACACCCCCCCCACACACACACACACAGCTTCTCTTTGCCCAGAACCTGACCTTGGCTTTTATAGGGTCTAGTGCTAGTCACTTTAAGGGGAAGCATCTTTCAGAAAATAAAACCATATTCTAGCAAGAAACCTGCCTGGGCCTGTAGCTTCCTTAGCTCCGATTCCATGGATGTGGGACCAGCTGCTCCCCAGGTGGGTTTGTCTAACTTCTAAGCATGGCTAGGTCCGCAGCAGACTCACTCTATTTGTGTCTGTAGTGTTAGTACCAGGAAGGCATGAGAACCTTTCTGCCACTGCTAGGACCATCTTCAACTCTGCCTTTGCGCAGGCTGAGAAAAATCTCTCCTCGAGGCAAGAGCCGGGAAAAGCTCTAGAGAGAAGGTCATTCATCCCCAGAGGACGCACCCAGCTTGGCAAGCAGCATCGGCCTTAATGTATGGAATGCATTTGGCCAAGACCATGACAGTCATTAGAAATGGGCCCTGGGTGTCATTACCCCAGAGTCTGCCTGTGAAGTATGTGTCCTCTGAGGAAGGAAAGCATTAGGGCGCCTGAGATGAACTGGTCAGCTGAAAATGCTAGAGTGCTTTATCCTTGGAAGGAAATGAAGCCGTTTATTGGAGGACAGAAGTTCAGGATAATAGTTAAAGCAATCTGACATTTCCATAAATTAATGAGATGTGTGTCATTGGCATAATTCAATGTGTGCAGACATTGATCTATCCTCCCTGAGGCTCAGAGGAGGCTTTGGGCTGGGGGCACAAGTGGGAACCCAGGACCAATGTCATCAGACCTATGTCAAGGAGCTGATGATGGCTTTATCCAAGCAGGGTCCCCCATGTGTCTTCACATGCTCAAATGCTTACCCATTCACAAGCTCACACACATGCTCACCCATTCACACACTCACACACATACTCATCTATCCACAAGTTCACACACATGCTCACCCATTCACATGCTCACACACATGCTCACCCATTCACAAGTTCACACACATGCTCACCCATTCACAAGCTCACACACATGCTCACACACATGCTCACCCATTCACACACTCACACACATACTCATCTATCCACAAGTTCACACACATGCTCACCCATTCACATGCTCACACACATGCTCACCTATTCACAAGCTCCTTCATCCAGACACATCAGCAGGAAAAAAAGCAATGTTGTAGCTTTAATTTTTCAAACCTTATTTTTTTTAATGACAGTTCTTAAATGCTTTAACCTCCCTTCCAGCTCATCACCCAGCAGAGGTAGTGGGGAGAAGGTTATTATACTACGGGGGAAGTAGGCCTGTTTAGAAATGTTCTTTGGAGCATATCCCATCCGCATTGTCAGGAAATCAGCAGTTCAGTTCACAGGTCAATAGCAGCAGCTAAATCCACTCTCAAAAATTTCACCAATATTCCAGCAGTCCAGTTCTGTAGTGTCGGGATAGCAGCAGTGGTGGCAGGATCCAGCAGGAACAGCCAGGCCTCAGCCAAATTGGCACAGGTCAGCAGGAGGGATTCGGACCACCAGGGACACCAGGAGAAGTTCTTGACTGTGTCTTTCTTGACAAAGATCAGCAAAGACTCGAGACCAAGAAGCGTTTAGCTATTCAAGCAAGTCAAGCTTCTGTCATTGTCTGTTGAGTCCCGTTTATATTCCCTCAAAATGTCATGTGTCTTGTCTCGGCAGTGAGTCTTAGCAAAACTCCACATGAGTCTGTCTTAGCTGACATCACTCTGCCAATTGGCCTGAGTCCGAGGAAGCAGCAAGAAGCCGCAGCACGACACCAGAAGTTTTCCCCAGTGCGTTTCTCTCTATAGAGACTCAACAAATGGAGTGCAACTACACAACATAAGGCGGACATATTATTGTGATGTTAGCAAAGAATCCTTCACGTGATTTCCTCAGCAAAACGTCCTTTCACCTGTATCTGCTTCGGGAAAACAGTCCTTCACATGTTTGCCCCAACAAAACACCATTTGACACAAACGACTTTCCAAAGAAACCAGAAGTTTCCACTTCACAGTGTAGCCTGTCCCATCCTTTGTCCTTCTCCCAACTGGATTGAAAGGACTGGCTCCCTGATGCAAATACCTGGAAGTAAATTATGACGTCACCTCAGACTCCCTTCTGCTGTGAGCAGCAATGGAGCACACGCCCTCACCAAGCTTCCCATGGTCTACAGTCAGCAAAGAGCCTGGAAGCAAGACACAGTCAAGAAAGCAGAGAGACCCTCAGAAAACGCTCGCCGAGAGGCTAGGAGATGGTTAGAGGGTAAAGCCAGTACCATGCAAAGGTCATAAGCTTCAGTCAGATCCTGAGACCCTGCGTGGAGCTGGACACAGCGCACATCTATCTAACCAATGCGTCCATGGCCAGACAGAAGGCAGAGAAGCTCTCAGACCAGCTAGCCTGGTACACACAGGGCACACAACAAAGAGAGGCTTTCTCAAGGTTGTTGGAAAGTGAGAACTGGTCTACATATGCACATGTGCACACACACACACACACACACACACACACACACACACATACACACACACACACCAAGGCACACATATGTTTATACACATATTTCATACACATACATAAAGACGAAAAGAAAATAAATACCTACCACACTAGCTAGCTTTTGTCACAACTTACAGAAAATTTGACACAAACTAGAGCCACCTGGTGTCTTACTGAGGGTTTCTATCGCTGTGATGAAACACCATCACCCAAAGCAACTTGGGGAGGAAAGGGTTTCTTTCCCTCACAGTTCCCCATCCTTGTTCACAGCTGAAGGAAGTCAGGACAGGAACTCAAGCAGGATAGAAACTTGGAGGCAGAGCTGACGCAGAGGCCATGGAGGGTGCTGCTGACTGGCTTGATCCTCATGGCTTGCTCAGCCTGCTTTCTTATAGAAGCCAGGACCACCACCCTGGGGATGGCCCCGCCCTGGATCACTAGTTAAGACAAGTAGCGCAGCTTGATCTTATGGAGACATTTTCTCAATTGAGGTTCTCTCCTTTCAGATGACTACAGCTTGTGTCAAGCCGACATAAAACCAGCCAGGACACCTGTGAAGAGGGAACCGCAACTGTTGAATTACCACCATTAGATTGATAATGGCTATTACCGTGGGGTATTTTTTTTTTTGATTTATGATTGATATGGGAGGACCAGCTCACTATGAGCAAAATCCCACCCCCAATGCCTGCAGGTGCTGCTGGGTGGTATAAGAAAGCAAACTGGGAAAGCTATGGGGCGTGAGCCAGTAAGCAGTGTTCCTCCATGGCCTCTGCTTCAGATTTTGCCTTCAAGGTCTTGCTTTGAGTTCATGCCTTGACTGTAACCTATAAGCTAAATAAACTCTTTCCTCTCCAAGGTAATTTTGGTCAGTGTTTTATCACAGAAACAGAGAGGCAACTGGAACACACTGAGGGAAGGAAGGAAGGAAGAAAGAATCTATAAGTAAGGCCAGTCTCGATGCAGAAGGTTCCAGTTCATCTGGAGGCAAGCAGAGTGTGGTGGTTTAGATAGGTTTGACCCCCATATTTGAATGTGTATTTGAACATTTGGCCCACGGAAGTGGTACTATTAGGAGGTGTGGCTTTGTTGGAGGAAGTGCGTTGCTGTGGGGGTGGGTTTTGAGGTTTCCTATGCTCAGGCTCCACCCAGGGTGGAGAAGACCCTCCTCCTGGCTGCCAGCAGAAGACAGTCTCCTCCTGGCTGTCCTTTGGATCAAGATGCAGAACTCTCAGCTCCACCTTCAACACCATGTCTACCTGCACGCCGCCATGCCTTCTGCCATGATGATAATGGACTGAACCCCTGAAGCCGTAATCCAGCCTCAGTTAAATGTTGTCCTTTATAAGAGTTGCCTTGGTCATGGTGTCTCTTTACAGCAATGAAACCCTAGTCAAGGTGTGGAGGCTGTGACCGTCTCCAGCACCAACTGAAGGTCTCAAGTGACATTCATCCTCTGGTCTACTTCCTCGCTGTGCTATGGCGCAAACAATGATGACCCTTTGGGAGGGTGAACTAGGTGTGGTGGATATCCTCATCAGCACCTTAACTTCAGAGCACCATGGAGACACACCCTGGTGTGTCAATAAGGATATTTCCAGAAAGTTCACGGAAGAGCTAAGGTCAAATGAACACTTTGATTCCAGAACTTCACCTTCTTCCATCTCTGCCTTCAAGTTTACGGGCAGCACAGTTATCTGTGGGGCCCCTAGCGGCATGGCTACCTCATCTCTTGTGAGTAGGCTCCACCACAGGAAAACATAACAGTGCTCAGAGAAGATTCATGGGTGATAACCAAAAGCCAGCAGTTGTATTCTAAGAGGGCAAGAATAAAAGTGATTACAGCGATGTCCTCAAGCAGCCCATGGGCCAAGACCCCCGCATTATGCTCTTTGGTTTAATTAGGGTAAGACAGCTAGCACAGTCCAGTGCAGAGAAACCCTCTTAATGGTCAGTGTACAAAGGTGATCCTGGTAGTAGCCAAGCATCTTCATTTGTTTTCCTTGGGCGGGGGGCAAATGGGGATGGCGAATTAGCTCAAGGGCCCTATGCCGGCAGGGGCAGGGAGTATCTGATCCACTGCTGATGCCACTGTGTAAGCCTTCCAGAGACTGGACCCGTGCTAGAGCCCTCCAGGGCTGTGTTCTCTGCTCAGCCCAGTCAATGATGCCTAGGTGGCTGTCACAATTCTGTGCCTGGTGAGATGGTGTCTTGAAGTGCCCCAGTGTCAGGAGAGGAATTCAAACCTTGTATGGTGGTAAAGTCAATGGTTTCTCACCCCGAAATCCTGTGACCCACACATTGTAGCATCCTTCATGAAGAGACCTGAGTAGTAGCTTAAACAGGGATGCCTACACGGGTTTGAACAGCATAGGATGGGCATCTCAGTTCTTCATGGTCTTAGCTCACAGATGCAACGGGACTTTGGACACCTGCTGTGTTTCCCAAAACCATGTGTTTTCCCTTCATGTCCACAGCACAAAAAGCTCTCCTTAGGCCGGGTCTTTACCTGGAACACCACCCCTGGTACTATCCAGGAGACTGTGGTGGGTCCTGGAGGTGCTCTGGGGGTGGGGGTGGGGGTGGGGGTGGGGGTGGGGGTGGGGGTGGGGGTGGGGGTGGGGGAGCACACAGAGACTGTGGAGCACACTTTTGTGCCAGAGAAAGCTGGCTGCTTGCACTCCACCCTCACCCAACTGTCAGTGGGGACATGGATGTTGCTCCCTGCAATACTCTGCAGAACCTGTGTCTGAGCAGAGGCAGCGGCCCACACACCCAAGCCTTCAGAGGATGGTAAGAAGCACCAAGATACAATAACATAGTTTCTGTTCACTTCATGGTTACTTTGTAGTTCATTTTACTTAAGATTGAAATAAATGGCTTGATCTAAATAAAACAAACAACCTGATAGCTCAGATGTTTCAAAGAGATCAAGAGCTTGAAGGTTCCAGTCCAGGGTCGAAGCCTGTGGCTCCCAGCTGGGCATCATCTTTGGTGGTCAGAGGAGATCTGGGGGCTTAGGCACAGAAGGACGGTGGATGAGGGTACCTATCATGTTCCGTGATTCCCAGCAGTTTTGGCTCTGTTTCATATGGTGCCCATACTGATGGTAAGTGGCTACTTCAACTCATTCAGACAGAGCTGCTAAGCTTCTGAGCTGCACAAAGAGAGATTCTCACTGTAGCTCTTAGGCCATGAACGTCTCCCTGAATAATAGTGGCTTCAGCTTGGATATATGGAGAAATGTGGACAAATGCCCCCAGAAAGCCAGGTAGTCCAGACACCAACAGGAAGCAAGGTTGGAGTTAGGTTCTAGAGTTCTGATAGCTGCTTATGGGACCTTGAATTTAGTTGCCTTCTTCTTTGCTTTCTTTTCTGTTTTGTTTTGTTTGAGATGGGGTCACATGGATCCAGGGCTGACTTGAACTCTTTAGTCATGGGTAATCATAGAGGTCTGATCTTCACATACTGAGACCTGAGCCGGAGGATAACAGGGGTGTTCTACCAGGCCCATCTTATAAATTGCTGGAGCACAGACCCAAAGCTTCTGTATCCTTGGCATGCGCCCTAATGACTGAGCCCCACCATGGTCTTGTATTGTATTTCCATGCCTGAAACAAGACAGACAACAACAAGCCTGCTCAGCCTGCACCATCATGAAGGGAAGTTATAGCTTCAGTGTCTGCTGAGGCCCCTCTGCCCTCTGAGACCAGGGATTGGGAAAATGCTGTCACCCTCCAATGGCAGAAGGCGCCTCTGACTCCGCCCTCTCCTGGTGGGCGGAGCTGGACAGCCACTGGCCCAGAGGACAGCTCCCTGCTAAACTGTATCCCTGGGAAACAAATGAAGCCAACAGTGCCAGCTCCTCGGAGTCCCATTTAGCATCTCCAGCCGCCAAATTCCCGCCTCTGCTTCCTCTCCCATTGTGTGTTTAGCAGAGCACGTGCTGTCATCACCTGCCTTTGAAGCGGATTCAACCATTAGCAGCTTCTTTTCGTTTCTATAAATATTTAAACCGCCGGCACTCAGTAATCACCACTGTATGAAATTAGGATGGATCAGAGGGTGCTGCTCACCAGAGTCCTTAAGTGGGGAGCTAATCCTTTCTCAAGGAAGTCTTCCTTCCCGGTGCTGAGAAATGAAACATGAGGGAGATGACATGTGGCGTTTGAATTTGGCTCTGTCTTCAGCCAGATAAGCCATCCTAGAACTGGGACTTCAGGAACAGCCTGAATCCCCTCTGCAGTGGACGTCCAGCCACCTGGGGAGTATGTCTGTGGGTCTCCTGTTTCTTTAAGACTCCCTACCCTTCCTCAGCACCCGAGCTTCCAGGCCCTTAGGAAAGAGGGGCAATCCAATGGCCAAGCTGACCACTTCTCCTCAGGCTCGAGCAGCTAGCTCATGGAGCTTTCTTGGGATTGTGGTGGTATTTTTAGGCTTGGCTTATTGGAAATCGCAGTGGCCTCTTCCTGGATGGCCGGAGGGTGGTTTTAGCTAAGCACATGCTCAGGATTATGGTCTCATCGAGAGGAAGATGGCTCAGTTGCTGAGCCGTTAGCTCTTCCTGTAAACGTGAGTTTGATTCCCAAAGCCCACATATACAAAAAATAAAATCATGACAAGATGCTCTCACTTGTAATCCCAGATCCAGGAGGAAGAGACCGGGACTCCTTGGCTACTCAGCCTAGCTAATTGGCAAGTTCCAGTCCCTGGTCAATGGGAGATCCTGCCTCAAAAACCAAGGTGGACAGTATCTGAAAGAACAGAACAGAACCTAAAGCTAAAGCTGACCATCAGCATCTGCATCCATATGCCTGTGAAGAAACATGCACCCGAATCCTGTCCAGATCCCTGCCGTCAGCATCTGCATACATGAGCCCACGAAACACGCAAACAAATTCTGTCCAGATCCTTGGCCCTTCACAGCCAGCTGTCTGTGGACCAGTGTATGCCGGACCTGGCTAAGCACAGTTAACTGTGTCTCCATCACAGCCAGCTGTACATGGACCAGTGTCTTTAGCACAGCAAACCATCCATGGATCCGTGTCTGCTGGACCTGTCTCAGCACAGCCAGCTGTCTGTGGACCAGTCTCTCCTGAGTCCTGGCTCAGCACAGCCAGCTGTCTGTGGACCAGTGTCTCCTGAGTCCTGGCTCAGCACAGCCAGCTGTCTGTGGACCAGTGTCTCCTGAGTCCTGGCTCAGCACAGCCAGCTGTCTGTGGACCAGTCTCTCCTGGACCCTGGATGACAGCAGACTCTAGCATTGTATCCTAGGGATGAATGCTTAGCCTCCATCTTTTCCATCTCCTTATCCAGGCAGTGAGTGACATGGGTCTCAGGATTTCTAGTGAGATCACCGTGGGCCTGCACCTTAGTTACACAAGTTGTGTCTCTTGTTGTAACAGCACACCTGACCAGGATAACTTAAGGGAGAAAGGGCTTATTTGGGCTCATACTTTGACAACACCAACCAACATGGTGGCAAGAGCTTGATACAGCCGACAACACTACATTTTCAGTAAGGAAGCAGAAAGAGAGAGAGAGAGAGAGAGAGACAGAGAGAGAGAGAGAGAGAGAGAGAGAGAGAGAGAGAGAGAGAGAGAGAGAAAGAAATGGACTTTTTTCTGGTACCCAGTCCAGGACTGAATACAGGCACTCTCTACATTAAGGAGGGGGGGGGGGGCTTCCCTCAGTCAAGCTTCTTCCCGACAAGCTTAGGGTACCCGAATACTAGGGTCAGGGCCTCACCGTATGGATGAGGCACAGACTCAGCCCTCTCCCCAGAAGCCATGTCTTCCTAGGGTGGAGGGAAGGCAGTGTGTGTAACTTCAACAGTTCTGAACTTCAGTAGTGTGTTAGAAACTCTAAGGTGGTGGGTTGGGTAGCATCTAGGTGTGGCCTGGAAGTCGTCAAGAGGGCTAAAAGCACCCCAGGTGGTCTCAGTAGTGCAGCCAGAGTGTCTGTCCCCCAAGGCTGCATGTCCGTACACCTTGTCATGTGATCTCCTACCCTGCACTGATTGACAGGCTTAAGATTTCTCTGTGCCAGGCAGGAAACAAAGGGCTTAGATGTTCAACAGTGCTGATCTTTCCCACTGCTATGAGGGATGATGGGTCAGCTGCCTTTCTTCAAGATGACGTAATGGAGGTTTGGGAGAAGAGGGATGGGAGCTTGGGGCCAGCTTAGCCTCCGAGTTAACATCTCAATCCAGAAGGTGCTTCTGTCATGACTGGGTTTAAGGAAGAGATTTGTTCCTTGCCTTTGGCTAAGGAGGAGAATGATGTTTTCCCGGGAGAAGTTCTATAACCTCCCTAACAGCTTCACAGGAGACACACGGAAGCTTGCTGGCCATCCATACAGTCTCCATATTGTTCATGCTTCCCTCTTACCCTGCCTGCAGGATGCCATGCCGGGGGTTGGGCACATGGGACAAATCTGCTTCAGTATTCCCTTTGCCAGAGCAGCCACCCTCAGAAATAGAGTTCTGATAGCCACAGGGCGGTTGCTGCGAGGAAAAGGAAGCCCTTCACCCGTCAAAGCCAAGCCTGCTGCCCGCTGTGAACTGGGTACTGGGGTCGACTGCGTGACCGCGCAGGGGTCGGCTGCTCTGAGACTGCGCAGTCGTTGTGGACGTCACATTTCCTAGTGAAACTTGAAGTCAGGCTCTTGAGAAGGCACTGCTGAGTGAGTATGTAGGAAGTTTCCAGTTCATTTCTCCGCATTATCCCGGGTCTGTGGATAAACAGAAAAACAATAATAGCTGTTCGTAGTGTTTTAATTGGTATCCACTGTGTCTTAATTAGTCAAACAAAGAGGGGGAGGCAGGTGGGAGGACTGCTCTCAGCCACCTATTCTGAGTGTGCACAGCCCTTCAGGGCCGGGGTAACAGCGAGGGCTCTTCATTGGGTGTCCACGTGGCTAGATCTCGCCCAGCCAGCATGTCTCCACAAATCTGGGCCCAGGCACAGGTCTGCATGCTCCTTCTGCTGAGGGGAGATTGTTAATTAAATGAGCTCGGAGACTCCCAATAGTCTAGGGAAGGGTACTTCTCAGAGTTAAAAGCAGGCTCCACTGTGTATGGAGAGATGGACAGAGGACAGATGAGCAGACACAGCTAGCTTTCAAGAAGGAACAGCTCAGGTTCCAACTCAGCCTCTGGCCAGGAGTAAAATCAAGAGTAAAGCAACCTCTTGGCACTTAGCTGGTGCCCCGATGCTATAGCGAAATGGCAGAGGCCAGGTAACTGAATAAGGAGAGAGGTGGCTGGAAAGTTCACAACTTAGGTTCTGTCTTTGGCCCAGCATCTAAGTGGGGCCTCCTTATGACATCATCTCTTGTTAGCGGAGCCAGAGCTCCAGAGATTCCCCCTCTTCCATAACAAGGACTCCCCCAGTGACTCATTGGTTTACTTATAGATTAACCCAGTAATAAGGGCAGAGTCCTCACTGCCCAAAGCTCCCACTTCCAAACAACATAACAGTTGACTTGGGGGACTGAGTTTCTAACCCATGAATGGTGGGAGATACAACACAGATCCTACACAGCCTCGTGCCGAGAGATATTCTAACGGAGGCTGTTAGAATGCATTCGTGTGAGCTAGAAAAAACAGGGGGCCACTGTTACAGTCTGTGTTATCTACTCATCCATGCCTTGATCTTGCAGACTGCAGGCCACGGACTCCCCATGTTAGTGACAGAATGAAAACTGAAGTGGACTCCTTCCCTGAGGGGCGTCGAGGTGAGAGGTGGAGAGTGAAGGTCCCTGTTCCTGGGCTCTGGCACTGAGCTGCTCAATCCACTGCTTCCCCACCCAGTCCTGCTCTTCAGAAATGAGTCCAAAGAACTCTCTTCTTTCCTGTCATCAGCACTGGCCACACCCCAAAGCAAGAAAAGAGTGCCTCTTCTGGGGTGAAGCTCTCTGCACTCCAGTCCTGGGGTTTCCCCCATACTAAAAGTCCCTTTCTTTCTCAGAGTGCCCAAGCATCCTTTGTTTTGCAGGGTCATAGGGCATAGCTCTGCCCTCTCCTTCTTCATCCCTAAGAAAGAAGAAAGCAAAAAGGGCTTCTCTCTAAACCATGTCTGAATGGGAGAAGGACACTGGGCTTGGGAGACTGAGAGCTGCTTGGCCTGTCCCAAGCTGTGTGACGTGGAACCCACTAATTTATCTACCTACTCCCCAGCTGGCATGGCTGGCTTGGGGACGGTATCCCCCACTCTGATGATCCCTAGCCATCATGGGGACAGCATCCTCACCCTGCTGACCCCCAGCCCCCACCCTGCTGACCCCTAGCCATCACTATCTGATGGCCTGCTTTTTCTCAGGGCATCTCCCTGGGGTGTGCATTTCATCTGGAGTTAAATGGGTCACTGGGGCATTTTTATTTGTGCCTATCTCTCTTACTAGGTTAGGTTAGGCATGGTTTCTAAGGTGCGGGGTCTGCCTACACATCCCACTGCCACCTGAATCTGCATCAGGCATGTATTAATTTATAATTAACATATCAATTAGAAACTTAAAAATGATATATAATTAATCAAGCTGGTGTGTTAGCACATGCCTCTGATCCCAGCACTAAGGAAGCTGACATAGCAGGGTCACAATGCTGAATCACAAAACCTAGGACAAAGGAGGGCTGCCCCTGCCTAGGGCAACCCACCAGCCTCACAGCACCCAGAAGCACAAAGCCACACACACCAGACTTCCATAACTCAACTAACCAAACTCAGACCAATACTGAGTGCCGTGTGAAGAACCTGAGGAGAAACACAGAGAGTGTCTGAGGTATCATCAGGATCACATAGGAGATACCTGTCCTGCCAAGTTTTCTTCAACCCCTTCTGCAGTGTGGGCCATGAACCTGGGAATGCCCCAAGTCAAATCTAAGAACCAACCTCCTGCCCCACCCCCAATGAACCTATTTCAAGGATCTCCAAACACCAGGGCAGAAATGGTGCCTTTCTGAGGGCTTCCAGATGGAGGGAGCATTCTCCGAGAGCTCTTGGTCTCCTCCGACGGCCTTTCTGATGGGCAGCAAAACATTTGATTTTCTTCTAATAGATCTGTCATTTCACATCAAGTATCCATTCCTATTGACCCATGGAACCTCAATTTCAAAGCCATTAAAATCTAATTTTCCACACCGTGCCCTAAGAGATAGGCTAACTTTCAAAGAATAATTCATTTTCTTTAAGGAAAAAATGCATATCTATCTCTGTGTGTTTTCTTTTCTTTTTTTCCTTTAAAGTAAGTCAAGAGATGCAGGTGCCAGCATGGCTGCTGTGACTCCTCTGGTCTCTCTCTGGCTAAAGAACTTAAACATGCCCCTGGCAGAGGAAGGGCTTCTCGTTGTTCCCTGCACTCTGTACTTATGTGGGGAAGCCCAATTACAGGGAGATTATAAAACTCCACCCAGGAAGCAGGACGAGAGCTTCAAGGTTATTTGCCTTGAAAAATAACATGTCAAAGACAACCCAGGATGTTCAGGCAACCTAGCGGCTCAACAAGTTATGTATTTCTTCTCAAGTGTTAAACTAAACCATCCCTTTGAGATTCTGAGATCAGAACACCTAATGAGAGATGGCCGGGCAAGTATCCGTGGCTCACTCACGGAAGCCTCTGTGAACTAATGGCACCAAGCTCTTACCACAGCATGGGGGCTGCTGAGCCTGCATCTTCCCCTCTGGGAGGGGACAGGAAGCTACATGTACACACTTGCACACTTGTGAGAAGCTGGCGGTCAACATCTGACAGTCCTCAAATACTGTCCACCTCGTTCTGGAGACGGTCTTTCGTTGGCCTGAAGCTCTTCCAGTAGGCCAAATTGGCTGCCAAGAGAGCCAGGGACCAGCGCTGAGGTTACATCACAAGTCCACTCCAGCCTGCTGGCTAGGAATTGAACTCAGGCCCTCATGCCTGTGTATTACTGACTCAGCTGCTTCTTTTGTGAATTTCCTGATTTAGGTCACAGTGCTATGGATTGATAAGATAGAAGGAGTCGGTAGCCTGGATAAAGGCCCATAAGATGCTCCCTGTGATCTTCTTGAAAGACTGAAAATATTTTTAAAATAAACATTTAAACAAACAAAAACTGGTATTACAGGTACAGTGATGGTTGGAAGGCCTGCCAGTCCTGAGCACATCACACAGACTGGCACAGGGTGTGGAGATCAGAGGGCACTTCATCTAAAGAGATTTTGGCAAGATACCCTCAAGCACTGGGCCAGAAAACTGTGCTTCCTCTGAAGCTTCCCTGCATGGTATTTGCTGGTCCCGGCCGAGCTGAGAGTGGTTGGCTTGTGACAGTTGCTTCACTGTCTTTTGATTGTCTCCTGCAGGACTGATGGCATCTGATGGTGCACAGTACCTGTAATTCCCAGTACCCAGATACAAAAGGATAAGACTGATCTGGATACTTGGGGCGCTCCACAGCTCCCATGATCATAGGGAGGACTCAAGTGGGTCACATGATCAGAGAGACACAGTTGTATGTGTTGTGTATGTGTGTCTTTGTGTGTGGTGTGGTGTGTGTGTGTGTGTGTGTGTGTGTGTACATGTGTGGAGGTCAGAGGCCAGCTTTCGGTACCCCTTCCACCATGTGGGTCCCAGGAGATGCACTCAGACACCTTTACCCATCGACCATCTCAACAACCCCAGCTCTCTGCCTCTTTCTGTCGTGAGGCTCTCAAGCTCCTGTGAGCTTTGTTGTGTCCCCTGCAGGATGGAGGAGGGGGCTAAGGCAGAGCCTGAGAAGTCTTGCTTCTTACTACAGCTCTTAGCAGTGTGTCACCATGAGCCTGCACCCCCACGCCTGCCTCACGAGATGTTAGAAATGAGAATTCTCATTAGGGTTAAGAGTCTCTCTTACGTCATCTGAGAGAGAAGGGCTAAAGAGAGGACACCCAGAAGCAACTTTCCTTTGAGATGCATGCTGGGCCCTTTCGCTGCAGCAATGGAATCCTGCCTTCTAGTTCCTTCCTTCAAGACCATCTGCTTCCCCAGAGACACATCTTGTTGAGTAGTTTTCTGTATGCCTGGCACTGTCTCTCTCACAGTCTTCTCCCAAAGCAAAATGTCACCGATGTTTCCATGGGGCAAGTTCATGTGAAGAGAAGCTGAGTTACACGATCTAAACGTGGTACAAGGTGATCTTCAGACTGTGCACACACACGCAGGTTCCCGCATCCCCTCTGACTGAGTGATGGAGAGGATTCTCACTGTTTGTTCTCAGCCAGAAGAAAAAGCTTCAAGGCAATGTTCTGCCATGATACAAGCAAGAGCTTCTCACACACAGGGCATCGCCGCCACGTCTGCCATTCCTACACAGTAACAGAAGGCTGAGTGCTGTCTTACCGCCCTGCAAAAACAAAACCTCAAACCTTGATAGTCATAGTCTTCTCTTGACTTCTACCCCCACTGATGGTGTGAATGGGGCTCCTGGTCTCTTCACTGGGGACCCCATCCCTCATCTTTCTAACAGAGCAGTTTGTATCAAGGCCTGGTGATGGGAACCCCCGAAATAAAAGCAGCAGCAGCAGCAGCAGCAGCATCAGGTCAGACTGACGCTTCTTTTAGTACCACCTGGCTACTAACCTGGAGGCCTGATTCCAAGGCTTCAGAGCCCAAGAAAAGTAATGCAGTTTCAGAAGAGATGGTTGGCAGGAAAGATGGGCTGGATTGAGTCCTGAGTTATGAAATTGTGGCAGGAACAAATTAAAGTATCTCAGTCCATTGGTGCTATGATAACAAAATGTCCGAGACGGAGTTCATTTATTTATGCATGACAGAAATGGATCTGCATCATTCTGGAGACGGGCAGGTCAAGGTCAATGTCTCGGCAGGACTTGGTGTCAGGTGAGGGCTGCTTTGTAACTTTTTTTTTTTCAAAACTTACTTTTAATGATGGTTCTTAAGTGCTATAACTTCCCGTATAGCCTATCACCCACCAGAGGTGTTGTGGCCTGAGCTGCCCCACGTTAGGCGCCAAAAATGTTGTGGACTGCTTTATCAATGTTGGACCCGCACTGCCAAATGCCTTGGGGACTAACTTGTTAGCCCTCACTGCCCCAAGCAGCTCCGGTCTGCAGGTCGGGGTTCAGCAAGAGAGAGAGAGTGAGGACGGACTCGAAGAATGGAGACCAGACAGAGTGTGATTCAATCCCGTTTATTCTTCAGTCTCTCTTCCTAGTCCAAGTCCCAAGTCTTGTGTTCCTAGTCCCTAGTGCCTCCAAGTTCCAAGTTACCTTCTAAGTGCTGTTACCTGTCTCAAGTGCCTACTCCAAGTGCCTAATACATAATAATAATAATTAATAATAATAATAATAATAATAATAACAATAATAATTTCTTCTTCCAAGTTCACTAGTCCAAGTGTCTTCTACCTCATGCCTAATAACTAACTCCAAGTTGTACTGAACTCTTCTGTCTGCCTCTCTCCTTTTATATGTCTCACTTCTAAGTCACACCCTTAAGTCATGCCCTTAGGTCTTATTTCTAAATCTAATCTCTAAGTCACGCCCTTAAGTCTTGGTTCTAAATCACACCTTTAAGTCTCACACACCCAAGGGAAGATCCTGGGTATCTAAAACAAGATGTTATCAGAGTGTGCTCAGCTGTTGTAGGCTATTGTAAACAAGTCTCTTGTCAGGGTATATGGCTCAGGATGGCTGCAAGGATGATAGCCGCCTTCTGTTGGCTCCCCACACAGAGGTAGTGGGAAAGAAAGGACACAGGGGAAGTGATCCTGTTTAGAAAGGTTCTTTGAGGCAACTCCTGTTTGTTGTTGTCAGGAAATCAGCAGTTCAGTTCACAGGTCAGCGGCGGCAGCTGGATCCACTAGCAAACACGTCATGGATACACCAGCAGTCTAGTTCAGTACAGTTAGTTAGCAACTGACCACATGTCTGCGGTGACATGACCTAGCAGAGACAGCCAGGCCTTAGCCTAGGCTTGAGTCAGCAGGAGGGACCCAGAGGGACACCAAGAGAAGTTCTCAGCTGTGCCTCTCTCAGGGAAATAAAGATCATTGAAGACAAGACACACATAAGTGTTGTATGCTTGCTCTCTGAGCAAGCCTAGCTCTGTCACTGTCACTCAGTGGAGTCCTATTTATACCCTCCAAACATCACGTGTCCTCCATGTGCCTTGTCTTAGCATGGGTCTTGCCTCAGCACGTGCAACCAATCAGCCTGAGTCCGCAGAGTCCCAACACATGCAGCTCAACTACACAGTGTAAGGCGGACCAATACATGCGTGTTGTTAGCAAAGAATCCTTCATCATGTGTCCTTTAACGTGCTTGCTTTAGCTGAACATTCTTTCTCCTGCGTCTGCTTCAGCGGAATATCCCTTCATGAGTCTGCCTTAATCTTTCACCTGTGTCCACTTCAGCTAAACGTTCTGTCATGTGTTTGCCCCAGCAAAACACCACCCAACACAACTGACTTCCAAAGGACCCTTAAAGTTTACACTTCAGTGCTTTCTGGTTCCAAGATGGCACCTGGTCCTCTGAATAGGATTGATGTCTTTCCTGTGATGAAGGGACAAAGGATGAGGAGACTATGGAACTGTGTTCTGCAGAGTAATAATAATTCAGTACCCCACCATTTAAAGGCCCTCACCTCCCACTGCTGAGGCACTGAGGCACCCTCAACTTCATCATACACCGGGAACACAGCCAACAGGCACATAAGGGCACAGTTTGCCCATGTTTTCCTCATCAAGCCCACAATGCCTTTGGCTGACCTACCCTCAAGCTCACTATGAACCTCTGGAGGAGATCCCCACAGTGACCCAGTGATAGCAGGTAGAGACTTGCCGAAGTTGGCCGTAGGTGCACAGCTATGTCAGGGAACCTGGTGCAGCTGACCCGTGGGCGACTCTGATGAAGCCAGAAAGGAAGGGCAGCCTTTGTACTGAGGGTTGAGGGACTTCCCCCAACCTGGACCCTGGCTGCATGAGTCAGCTGTTGTAAGCTTACGAGCAACACCCTCATGCATGGAAGACGGCAGTGAGAGAGCATAAGTCTGTATCTTGTCCCAGAGATTCATGTCTGGCCAGGGCAGAGTCTGCCTGCCTGCCTTGTGTATGCCAGGCCAATTACACAGTGACTCTAAATGAATGAAGATTCTGCCTAATATTTTTAGTAATGATAACACTTAGCAGAAAAGTGCTTTTTAAGACTCAGAGATGGAGAGTGTGGAGTGGCATTTAAAGAGGAGATGTCAGACAGGATTCACCGCAGTCTTGCTAAATGTCAAACATTTCATCCACACAGAAAGTGGCTTGTTAGACATATTTCTCCCCAAACCTGATTAAAACGCAAAGTGCCGTTTGCATATCCGCTTCTGTTTTATGTGATGTTAACGGTGTAGGAAGGAAACAGAGAGGGAGGCAGGAGAGGAGGGGAGCGGGGGAAGCCCACGAGGGCTGGTCGAGGTGTTCATGGAGATGAAGTGAAAAACAGCCAGCTTGGGGGCCCAGAGGGGACAGCGGATCTTTGAGCAGAATAAATACTTTGGATGGGCTGAGGCCACAGATGCCTGCCAGGCCTGTGAGGCTCTGGCTGATTGGCTGACCACCTCTCTTGGGAGCCATGAAACCCCAAGGGGAGTTGTGCTTATATTGGAGGACAAGTGCAGATGGCAGCCACACAGTTTCCCCCGGCTAAACCACTGAGAACAAGCATTGGTACTGTCATCCCGATGATATCACCCTGGCCAAGTCCATCCTTCCTCCATGGTGGGGAGAGCCCAGGGGAGGACAAGGGAGGCAGAGGCCACAGCTACTGGAAAGGCAGGCAGATCACAGTGTGCAGGAGTGTAGCCTCTTAGAATCAGATCCCTGGGGTTGCACAGACTCCACCCTCCACAGAAACAGCAGGGGTTTGTGCATGCTGTCACCCAGCCCTGAACTGATGCTGGTCTCTGAATACCATGGTGGTAAGGGTGGCTTCTGGTTTCAGTCACCCACGGACGTGTGTGGTCAGTGACTGGCCAGGAGTAGCTGTTCAGAAAGATCAATACACACACAGAGACACACACACATACACATAGAGAGACATACACTCACACATACACACAGAGACACACACAAACACACACAGAGACACACACAGACACACACAGAGGCACACACATATACACACACAGACACACACACAGACATACACAGAGACATACACACACATACACACACAGAGACACACACATACACACATAGAGATACACACACATACAGAGAAATACACACGCATATACACACACACAGAGAGACACTCATACACACAGAGACACACACAAAGACACACACAGAGAGACACACACATATACACACAGAGATATACACACACATACACAGAGAGAGAGATACACACACATGTACACAGACACAGAGACATACACACATACACACACAGAGACATACACATACACACATACACACAGAGACACACACATACACACACAGACATACACATATACACACAGAGAGACATACACATACACACACATACACACAGAGACATACACATACACACACAGACACACAGAGACACATACATACATATACACACATATACACACACCTCATAGCACAGGACATTAAGTGACCAATCACTGTAGACTAAGTGGTTTAAACAACAGAAATCTGTTTCTCACGCTTCTGAAAGCTGGAAAGTCCAAGGTCAAAGTGTTGGGAAATTCTGTTATGTATGTGTGCACATAAATATAGGTGCCAGAGATCAGCATTGAATCGTTCCTCAGGAACACACACACACACACACACACACACACACACACACACACACACACTCACTGTTGTTTTAAAACAGGGTCGCTCATTAGCCTGGAATTGGCTGGTCCTAGAGCTCTAGGGAATCTGCTCTCCCCACCTCTCAAGAGCTGCTGACAAGCATGCCCAGAATCATACCTGGTCTTCTAGAATGTCAGTCCTGAGGAGCAAACTTAGGTGTTCATGTTTGCAAGGCAACACAGAATCCAAATTCGGTGACATGTTGGTGAGGGCTTTCATCTCGGTATACACAGAGAGATGTCTACTCTAAAATGTTTTGTGCTTATGACTGAGAAAGAGGGAGAAGGAAAGGAGGGAGAGAGGGAGGGAGGGATCTTGTTGTGTTTATAAAAAAGAAAGAACCAGGATATGTTTGTAGAGGTGTAGCATGGTGAGGTGGGAGGGGTGCCTCTGCGGGCCCATGCTGAGACATCCCTTCCCCCTGAGGTACCAGCCATAACCACAGGTATAATGTGGAATAGAGTTTACTTAGGGCATGAGGAAGGGAGTTGAGGGGGGTGGGGACACAGGGAGAGAGGGAGATGGGGATGGGGAGAGAAGGGACGGAGAAAAAAGAGGGTAAGAGGGTAAGTAAGAGAATGAGGAGGGACCAAATAGCCCCTTTTATTAGCCAGTCAGGCATACCTGGCTGTTGCCAGGTAACTGTGGGGTGGAGCCTAGAAGGAATGCTAACAGATCTCTTCTGTGTCTTCCTAATGATGGCCTCTCATGACCTCACCTAAAACTGATGACAAACCAAAGTCCCCAGCACTAAGTACTGTCACTTTGGGGGCACACACACACACACACACACACACACACACACAGACCCACACACCACCGGGCTGTCTTAACACAGCCTCAGGTCTACACATAGAGTGTGGGCACTTTTGAAGACTACCAAGAAGTTTCCTGTTGTCAGCTCAGGTAAGTGCTGAGGGCGCAGGGGGTCAATCACCTCTGCAGGCCCTGTGTGAATACCACAGAAGAAACCTGGGCCCAGGACTCACTTCTCATTGTGAGGACAAGTGGGGAACTCCTCCAGGGCCCTGTGTCTGGGCGCAGACTGTTCACAGATGCATAACGCAAGGGAGGCAGCAGTTGTCAATATCATTCTCTAACTGCTGAGGCAGAACCAGAGCGGGCAGGGGCTGCAGGTGGGATTATGCAAACTGCGGTACTCACGTGATGAGCTGCGAGCCGCCTCTCTCTGCAGTTTGGGGTGCTTCTATCTCATGAATGCTTCTTTAGTGCGCCCTCCCAGGAAATTGGGCGTTTTTATGCCCTGTGATTTAGATGTGGAAATCACCTCCGTGCTCTAGTGTTACATTAAGAGGTAAAACGAAATTCGAGGCGCCAGCTGGTCCGGAGGCTGCGAGCACGTGTGGGGAGTTGGGAGTCTTTCTAAACTGCAGCCCTGCATATTTGGCACCGGCTAATACTTTTTAAATGGGATTTTAAATTTAACTTAAAAATGAGAATCCCCTAGTGCGCGATCCAAATATACAAGGAGAGATTTGACAGGAAGTCGCTATCATCGGGTT
Source organism: Arvicanthis niloticus (assembly GCF_011762505.2). Lineage (NCBI taxonomy): Eukaryota > Metazoa > Chordata > Mammalia > Rodentia > Muridae > Arvicanthis > Arvicanthis niloticus. The sequence continues at coordinate 3,221,931 of NC_047662.1, forward strand.
GTTTGGTCCGAGTCTGTGACTTGAGCCTCTTTGGCAATGAGCGTCTGGATTGCTCTCCTCTCCTTTGGCATCTCTCAGGCTCACTTTTCTCCTTGGAATAATTTGATTTTTCTTTTTTAAAGGCAATGGTTATTTAAAGAAAAAAGCAAACAGGACTGGCACTTTCTTTTGCTGAGTTTTGTATATGCGTGCAAGTCCTCTCTGCTGGCTTCCTAGGAAACTCAAATAATGGATGGATTTGTTAGTAAGCTTCTAGAAGCTTCTTCTCAGGGTTCATTTGTTTCCGTTCTGATTGACTGCTGAAAGGAACACACCTGCGTCGTCCAACAGCAGAAAAAAAAATCTCATACAGATGACACTATAACAGAGGCTGGAGATGGAGAAACGGCTCAGAGGCTGAGAGCGAGTTCTTGCTGCTCTTGCAAAGGGCCCGGGGTGCAGTTCCCAGCACCCACATGTACTCACAACCACTGCGAACTCCAGCTCCTGGGGATCTGACAGTCTCGTGGCCTCCGAGCGCGTCTGTATGCACTGACACAGACAGAAGTTTAAAGCATTTTTTAAAATAGTGAAACAGAGGCAGCACTCATAGAAGACATAGCAAAGGGACAAGCCATGACTGAACACAGGCCTCAGACCACCCTTCAAGGCCTCTGACACTGTAAGCAGCCAGATTCCACGGCCCTTAGAAATCAGGCTGTGTATCCCCGCAGCTCTTTCTCTGGGACAGAGTTAAGAAGCTATGCCATGATGTCCTCAACTCCGTACCTGACTCCTCCGTGTTCCTTGTCACACATCAGCTGTCCCAGACCGGGTCACATGGTGTGAGCTTCCCAGCTACTCTCTAAACAGGTATAAAAGTCCGTGTTTTCCTCTGTGTGGGAGGTTTAGCTGAAGGCTTTTCTCTAAGCTTCTCCCTGGTTATGGCCGTAATGTCTCGCTTATTTTCAAGTTATTTCTCTTAAAATTTATTGATTTTACTTTTAATTATGCGCAAGTGTGTGCGTAGGGGAGAACAGGTGCCCGAGAGACTGGGTCCCTCGAAGTTGGAACCGGTTGTGAGCTGTCTGATACAGGTGCCGATGACTGAACTCAGATCCTCTGTGACAGCAGCGACCGCAATGAACCACTGAACCATCTCTCCAGCCCCAGCCTCATATGAACCCCTCTCCAGGTTCTAAACGGATGCCTCTCCTTCCTTTAAGAAACCATCACGTTATCTCTGATAACATATGATGTCACTTTCTAATACCCTTCCACGGCATGACCCAATCATAGCTCCAGGTTCACTATCCCTCTCCTAATATGGCTCCTTCCTGAAGGATACCTTTGTGCCAGCTCCTTTCTCAGACCATCTACCACTCTTGTCTAAGAGTCTGTGGCTGCTGGAATCCCAGCATCAGATGTGCAGAGGGCGAGGAGAGCATCAGGAGAGGTGCAGGTGAGTGGGTGGGATATACTATACTTCCTGTTTCTCTTGCCCCACCCTGCAAAGCAAGAGGAAGCTGAGTGCAGCGCGCACATCAAAAGTCTACAAAACCATCCCCGCACTGGTTGTGAGCCATATGTGGTTGCTGGGAACTGAACTCAGGACCTCTGGAAGAACAGATGGTGCTCTTAACCACTGAGCCATCTCTACAGCCCCCTAGCACTGTTCTTAAGTTGCATAATCTCTACAGCACACTGGGCATCAAGTAGCTCTTTCAGGCTGCCAAGGCTTCACTGCTTCCCAAGATGCATCTCTTGTGTGCGAGCGTTCAGATGTCCCTCCAGGTGGGCACCAGAGAGCAAGTTCTTCCTTTATCAGGCCGTTCTGCTGAGACTACAGGTGTCTTCCTCAAGGTACTTTGTGTCCAGCCAATCACTCATGATGGGGACAGAATTGCACCTTTCTGCATATACACAGAACAGGGTGACACTGGAGGCAGTGGTCTCTGTCACAGGAGGCATCCTTAGCACACCACAGGCACAGGCTCTTAAAGGGTGTCCTATCTATCATCACCACGGTGACCTTTTTCTTGGGAATGCTGTGAAGATTCATCCTGAAGCCAGGCTGTGCCTGGGGTATGTGTCACACCCATAAAAGCTCTCTGCTACTTGTCCAGCAGAGAGGCTGGGGACTTCTAGCCATATCGGCCCACCTACCTTTGCCAGGAGACCTTGATGGTTGGGATGTAGACTGCCTCAGAGACGGGCCTCTGGGTGTTATCTTGGTCTCACTGTCATGGGAGAACCGCCTACTGTGGGTGGCACCATTCCCTAGGTGAGATCCTGGGCCCCACAAATGGAGAAATGGAGTCAAAGCCCAGCATTCAGTCTTCATTCTCTGCGTGCTGATTGTGCTGCAAGGCTGCTTTCTGCCACCCTGTGAATCACATTCATGAAGTGTGAACCACGGTAAACCCTTTCTTCTGTTCATTCTTTTTTGGGGTATTTTTTATCACCGTACCAGGGGAAAAGACAAAAAACAAAACAAAAAAACCAACAAAAACAAACAAACAAAACACCAACCCAAACAAAAAATAAAAACAAAAAGACCCCAAAAAACAAACAAAGCAAAACAAAAACAACAAAACAGAACTAAGACAGGCCCTACATAGCAAAGGCTATTCAGGTAGCCAGTTGCCTCATATCAAGAAAATGGATCAGGTTGGGCCTCTGGGGCATAACACACAACTACCACCTACCATAGAGGGAACATGGGGATCCTGAAGACATGACAGGTCTGCAGCTCAGAATGCTGGCTGCCTGCTGGGGCAATGGGCAGAAGCAGAGCTGGGATCTCCTCCTCCAGCCTCATCCTCCACCCTCTCTGAGAAGTTCTCACGTTGAGGGCACAGTTCCTCCTGTCCTCTCATGTCTACAGCAGGCTGCATCCACCACGTTTCCATGCTCCTTATCTTGGGATGCTTGGTTTCTTTAAAAATCTTGCTTGCCCACAGGGACTGGCCTTCCATGACTGCACAGGACATCCCTGCAGGGGAAGAGTCTTCGGGACAAGCCAACTATTCCTAGCCATGCCCCAGCTACTTCTTCAGTATGCTTCTTCTGACATTTCTCTCCAGGTTCATGATCCTAACCAGTGTTGAGAGTTTAGGCGCATACTTGTTTGTTAATGACAGATGGCCACCATTCAGTTTCTGACAACCAAAGAGCAATGCATTACAGCCAGAGGCCCCTGAGGCACTGAAATCAGCACACAAGACCGTAAACCCACTAGCTCAGAGCAACTTGGGAGTTGTTCAGTTTTGATAACTGATCTGAGACCAAGCCTAAAACCCTGAAAAAGGCCTGCCATTCTCAACGACATCCCAGAATTCCCAGGCCACCCCACCCCTGGGCAGTATGACACATCTCTGAGAACTGGACCTCTGGGTGTCATGACCTAGCTCTGCATGGCCCTGGATGCTCCCTTCTCTCAGGAAACCGGAGGAATAAGTCTCTCAATGGCTTTGGACTCTGCTTTCCCTCAACCGCCTCCAAGGATAAAAAATCACAAACACATGTGACGTGAAGGCCGGTGGGTTTCTTAGACAATTCTGGATGCATTGTGGTAGAAGGATGCTGGGAAGTTTTACTCCTCCCTGAGCTGCCGCGCCTAGGGACAGTAGCACGCACATTGTTCTTGTGGTCTTCTGAAATCCATCTCTTCAGCTCCATGTTCACACCAACTGTGTTGAGGTGACACGACTCCTTAAAAAAATGCAGACATGTCTGCATGTGTGCGGCACCAGTGAGAGAGAGAGAGAGAGCGCAGGATGCTGGGATCAAGGAACTCAGAGATCCCTCTTGCACCTGCAGAGCTCTGCTTTAGCTCTGGGGTGTGGGGTTGGGGGAATAGCACCCCTGTGAGCCTGCAGAGCAAGCACTGCGCTGTGGGCTGACTCTGGAGGACCGACCGACCGGGGTGTGAACCACTTGCCCGAGGATGCACAGCTGCTCAGCAGCCCTGCCAGGATCCGCATCTGTAGCTCCTTCAGCCGAGGAATACTTCCTTTATCTTCCGTCCGCAGTCTTTAATTTGTTTTTTTTTTTCTTCCAAATTTGCATATACGAATCTGAGCAAGAAGGGTAAGGAGGGTTGCTGAAAAGCACCCCATTATCCTTTGTCAGGCGAGACACAACATAGCTTTGCTGGCACTGCCATCAGCCACGGGAATTCTTCCACGGCCTGATGGAGGCTCATGTGACTGCTGAGCTGGACAGGCAGAGCTGGGGACAGTGCGTGTGGTCGATCTCAGCAAAGATATCTACAGGCAGAGCTGGGAACAGTCCATGTGACTGATCTCAGCACAGATATCCATTTGCTTGGTCCAAGTAGGGTGGGTGCTGCCCAGAGGAGTAGGGATCACTATGCAGTCAGAGTAAGCCCTAGACTTCCCCTGATCTGGGTGTCTAGGGAGACATCAGGGGATCCAGGTCCCTGCAGTGGTGCAGGTTGGGAGTGGGCAAGCATGGGGTGTCTGTGAGATCAGGAGGGAGCATGTGAGGATGGAGGCAGAGTTTATAGGTGCGGGCGGAGCAGTCAGGAAGAAGTTTCCACAAGATATCAACCAATGCCACCTCAGGAAAAGGTACCAAAGCAAAGAGAAAATAAAGGCAGGAGTAGGGTACAGACCCCAGCTAGAAGAACAAGGGCACTCCCAAGCCAGAGATGTCAACACTTTAGTCCTAATAGCTTGAGCAGTTTGAGGGATGTGCCTGGAACCCCAACAGAGCCATCACATCCCAGTGAGTCCCAGAAGTCTCCCCCAGATGGGCAGTACAGAGTGACTGACAGAGCGAGTGCCCTCCTCCAGCTGTGCAGACACATCTGAAGGGACCCTCGTCTGTTCTCTCACTCTGGGTGATGGATGGCTCTGGAGAGACACCAACGCTCCAGATGGGAACAGCCAGTTTAATGCTCTGTTTCTAAATCTGGGGCGATAAGGCATCCCATCATTAAAAATTCATTTAGACTTATCTTAATAGGAAACAATATAACTCAGCTGGACCCGTACTTGACAAATGGCCTTCCCTCAAGAGAAATCTTAAGGCAGGAGACAAGGCTCTTCATCACTGCATTCTGTGGTTAATTTCCACAGGGCTGACAGCACTTCGTGTTGTTCAGAGCCACACACTGTCCTGCAAACACACACACTGCAAACAGACAAACAGACATGGGTCTGAGCTTCTCAGACCCAGGGTCACATGGTAGGAACTGAGGAGACTTAGTTAGACAGAAGCTCATGGTGCCCATTGGTTCTAAGAATGGGAACATCTGAAAGCAAAGAAGGTTGGGCAGAGAAGGGACTCTGAAACGGAAAAAGGGCCTTCAGCCAGGAGAAAATCCTACCCTTGAAATCTGTGAGCATCCTGAGTCCCTGTGTTCTCAGATCCAACAATGGCAACAGGGTAATTTTGTGTAAAATATATAGGATTTGGGGGGTCAGAACGACTAGACTTTCATCTGTGGACCCACCATTTACTAAGTGCTAGGACAGCCTGCTTCAAGGTCAGTCTCTGACCTTGCACCCAGACCAACAACAGTGCCACTGAGTACCTGACCAGTCTTGGGGGTGTGGCATGCAGATCCCAGCTCTACAGTTTTAGTCTAGGTGATGTCAAATTCTGCAGAAGTTCAAATTGTGGGCACACGCTTCTATCTGATTGTGATGTGAGATCACGTCACATCTACAAGGTGGGTTTCATCCCACTTTGGAAGCTGGTTGCCTATCTGCCTGGCCTTGTGACCCAATAGCTGAGCTCCTGGAGAGGTTTTTCAACCACATAGAGTTCGATGGATAGTTTTGTGCTAACTTGACTCAAACTAAAGTCATTTGGGAGCAACAAAGCTCAATTAAGTAAATGCAGCCACAAGACTGTCTTGTGGGCAAGCCTGAAGTGCATCCTTCTGATTTATTAATGTGAGAGGGCGCAGCCCACTGTGGGTGGTGCCAAGTTGGCCTGGTGGTCCTGGATTCAATACAACCAAACAAGGAGTGGGGAGCAAGTCAGTAAGCAGCTTCCTCGGGGCCTCTGCTCCAGTTCCTGCCTCCAGGTCCCTGCCTTGACTTCCTGTTCTGATCTTCCTGGATAATGGACACAAGTTGTAAGAAGAAACAAATAACTTCCTCCCCAAGATGTTTATGGGTATGGTGTTTGTCACAGCACAGAAAATAGACGAGAGCACACTGTACCCACCACCTGAGCATTGTCAGGGTTCTGTCACTCTGACTTGTCTTGTCTCTCAGAGCAACACTGGGGTTCAGAATCAGGCAGCAGGAGCCTGCAGTGGACGAGAAGAACAAAGACTTCATTCTGTTTAGATTAACTGATCTCCAGCCCCGCCGGGCTCAGGAGTGCACCACACCTGCAACCACTGGGAGCAACTTGAATAAAAACCTTCTCAACCTTGAGTGTCTATTTAGAGTGTCAGATGTGTCCCTCAAGTCATACTGGAGTGTTTCTATCCAAGAACAGACTAACAAGACACACAGGCATTTCACACAGCAAGTTCTAGAAGGAAATTTTAACAGTTTTGTCAGGCCTGTGTATTTTAGTTTTGACTCCACTACTGTGATAAAACATTATGGCCGTAAGCAACTTGGGGAGGAAAGGGCTTATTTCTTCTTACAACTCCCAGGTCACAATCTAACACTGATGGAATCAGGGCGGGAACTCAAGGCAGAAACCTGTAGGCAAGAACTGAAGCAGAGACCATGGAGGATTGCTGCTTACTGGTTCACTTCCCATGGCTCGCTCAATCTGCTTTCTTATACTTCTCGGGGTCACCTGCCCTGGAGTGGCACCGCCCACAATGGGCTGGGCCTTCCCACATTGACCATCAATCAGAAAATCTCCCCACAGACTGCCTACAAGCTAACCTGATGGAGGCATTCTCGCAATGTTCCCTCTTCCCAGATGACCCTAGCTCTGTCAAGTTGACAAAAGTAAAAACAACCAGTCCAGCCGCCACAAAAGGACTACTGACATTTCTACAGGGGACGTGGAGAGAAAGGGCAGTGACCAAGATAGGAACCTGGGGAGAACCTGCAGACAGAGGACACATCTGGTGCAAAACTCCTTAATGACCTGATGTCATCAAGAGGCAGCAAATGGTTTGGTGGATTGAGCAGAAAAAGAGACCAGAGGAATAATGGAGAGGCCAGGAGCCAGGACTCCAGTGAGCAATGGAGAGAGAATGCTTATGACATCTGGTTGGTAATGGGAGGAGGAAGCCATGTGGGTTTGACAACCATGGAAACCAAATCTCAAGGCTAGGGCCTTATTGACTGTCTCCTTATTGTGATAAAATGTCCCTAAGAACAGGTTATGAGGGAAAGCATTTATTTTGGCTCATAGTTCAAAGGGGACACAGTCCATCATGGTGAAAAAGGCATAGCAGCAGGCAGGGAAGCCATGATGGCAGGAACAGGAAACCGGCTGGTCATGCCACAGCCTCTCTTAGGAAGCAGACGCTGAACCATAAGTGTGGCTGCTTTATAAAAACTCGGGGTCCAACCCCAGTGACTCACCTTCATTCTTGAGATTCCACTTCCTGAAGGTTCCACAGCTTTTTTCAAACAGAGCCACCAACAGGAGAGAAAGTGTTCAAACAAGAGTCTGGGGGACATATCCCAGACAGACCACAGCAGACATAGGAATCCAGTAGAACCAACAGACAAGGGCAGTTGGTCTGACAGGGCAGAGGGGTCTTCTGAAAAGAGACCCATGTCTGAGAGAAAACACGATTTCCCACACAGGTGCCTTGGACCTGACAGTGATGGGTAGGATATAGGAGGAGCTAAGGTGGGAGGAGTAAAGACAGGAAGAGGAGAAGGAAGGGGAGGAAGAGAAGGAAGAGGAGGAGCTAGGAGAGAGAGAACGAGGGGGGACATGGAGGCTGATGTTCGCTTGTCTGTAGCAGTCAAAGGTAGTCTGAATATCTAGGTTGGGTATTGGGTTACACTTCTGGTTGTATGGGCATCTTGTTATGGATCATTACCAAATATATAAACAAGCCTTTGGATAATCTAAGCATTTAGAGTCTCATCTGTACCAAGCCCGTGTGGTTGGCGGAGTAGTCTGGGCAATGACCAGCCTTGCAGAGACAGTATGGAAGACTGGCAGAGCCATCTCCCATGTTGGAGTCTCATGGGTGGCAGGGCTGGTGCCTCTGGCTGGCCATTTCTAGCTGCAGTGCACGCATGGCCCGATGGCCTCAGAACATGGCGTCTGATCTAAGCAGAGATGCTGCAGCCCAGACAGTCGGATTGACCAGCAGCCGCTTTTTAAATATTTACTTCAACAGTAGGGTGCACCTGAGAAGAGAACCTGAGTCTGGCCAGGGCTCAGGAGGTGCCTCTGGACGGGTGCCCCAGGGTGGAAGCAAGCAGCCTCACTTGCAGGCCCTGCTAGACCTTGCCAGAGCTGTCTCTGTCAGGGCAGACACTTAGATGGGCAGATTAGATGGTATCTTGATGCTTACACAACAGTAGGTACCTCCCCTACCCTTGTCCTCTCTCCTAAGTTCCTGCCCCAGTTTCTCCCCCATAAACCACAATGTTTACCGCTCTTCCTAGAGACAGCCGATCTGCTGTTACACACTGTTATGTGTTCACCCTAATTGAGGCAGTGGTTAGGAATTGAAGACACTTTATGGCACTCACTAATCTATTGTCAGTCTTTAATTTTATAGACAGAAACCAGTTAAGAACCAAGTTATAAAAGTTCTCTAGGGATTTCAGGCCTTATACGCACCACAGCATCATGGTTGATATGGAGGGGTGAGGGGTGGGGAGGTGAGAGTGGCCGGGCAAAGTGCAGCCCCAGGAAAGTGGTGTTTCTAGTCACCTTACTTTGTAAATTGATCTTTGCATATGTGCTTGTTCATGTATGTATGTTGGTACACACATGAGGTCTTGGGAAAACCATAGATGGTATCACTCACATAATTTCCTCTGTTTGAGAGCAGGTCTCTCATTAGCCTGGAACTCAGCCAAGGAACTGGCCAGTGGGTTTGGGGTGGTTTGAATGAGATGTCCCCCATAGACTCAGATATCTGAATACTTGCTCACCAGTTGGTGGCGCTGTTTTGAGGGTCTAGGAGGCATAGTCTTGTTGGCAGAAGCATGTCACTGGAGGTGGGCACTGTGGTCTCAAAGCTGTATGACATTTGAAGTGTGTTCTCTGCTTGCTTCCTACTTGAGGTTGAAGATGTGAAGTCTCAGTGTGTCAGCTTGTTGCTCCATTCACCCACTGTCACAGTGCCATGCTGCTCCGGTGACTCTTACTCTCGGGAACCATAACTCCAAGTAAACCCTTTTTCTATAAGGGCCGTAGTATTTACCCCAGCAGTAGAAATAAGTAATGCAGAGCCCCAGGGCTCTGTCTGATGCTACCATCTCACCAGCACTGAGATTAGAGACATGGCCCACCGTGGCTGACATTTTATGCCGGTTCAGATCAGACTTGCATCCTAATCTTTGCAAGGGCCCTGCTTTACAACTAAGCCATCTTCCTAGCCTAGGCCCTTTCTTCTTAAGTAGCATCTCAGTGAAGAAGCTGCCCAGACAGCTCTGAGAACACAGAACATCAGGGATGGGCACCCTTCAGTTACACTCAGCAACTCCACCCAGGAAGAGGTTGGCATGTATCTGGAGGTGCAGCAAGGCTCGTATCACCTATCAATGTCAGAAAAGCCCCACTGCACAAGTGAGTCTGTGCTGCTGCTTGGGGCTGCATCTGCCACAGTCTGCGTAGGGTCAAACGCTAGCTGATGAGGTGTGGTGAGGCTGCCAAGATGTCACGACAAAAAGAGATGCTGGGTGAATTCTGCCTTCAAAATTCTGCTGTCTGGTCCATCGTAGTTCTTAGGAAAAGTCTCGCAGAGATAGCTCACTGTCCATCACGGCAAGATGTGAGGTTAGTCTCCAAATTTCCAAGTACCATCACTGTCCCTAATATGTTCCTCCAGGTGTTTACCAAGTCCCTAAGTGGAGTCAAGAATGGTAGGCATTCAAGTTGCCTTCCAAGAATCAATAGGTATGTGAAAGTATAAAACACAGGGTGATGGGAGCATCCAGTGGCCTGTACAGATGTTGTTCTACATACAGGACTCAGAAGAACAAGGACTCCTGATACCCAAAGGAGACAGGACCCGGGTGTCGTGCCATCTCCCTGCAGATGGCACCTTGAGACTAAGAAAGAGCACAACAAATGATAACACCATGTGCCTAGCATTCTTTGGGTGTTCCATCAGAGGCTGGGTCCCTTCTGGCTGCACTCAGTTACCAGAGCCAGTAGTTTATGCCAAGGCTGGTGTTCTAGGCTTCCTGTGGACATGGCCAGAGGGGAGCCACTTCCTTCTGCTTCAGGTCCCTGATCTCCAACACTGTGGAGTTTGTCCTTGATGGCGTGTCAGGGTCAGAGTCATTCACCATCATCTGTGCGGTTTGCAAAACCTCAACTGGAGATGCAGGTTGTACTGGTAGTCTGTACCTACCCAGGGCCTCTATGCCAAGGCTTTTTAAAAGCTTACAGGTTCTTAGAAGATGCTGTAGGAGATCTGCCCTTTCCACCATGGCTTCTTTCTGCCCCTCCCATCATGGCTTCTCCTTGCCCCTCCCATCATGGCTGCTTCCTGCCCCTTCCACCATGGGCTTTATCCTGCCCACTCCCCCCCCCCACATGCCCCCATCATAGGATTCTTCCTACCCCTTTCACCATGGGCTGCTTCCTGCCCCTCCCATCATGGCTGCTCCTGCCCCTCCCATCATGGCTGCTCCTGCCCCTCCCATCATGGCTGCTTCCTGCCCCTCCCTTTATGGCTGCTTCCTGCCTACCAGGAAATTTAGACCTAGGCTTTATGCTCTGTCAAAACAGGTTCCAGTGTAAGAACTTTTCAGACACAATTAACTTTTTTTCTTTCACTCAGAACCTGCCCCCAAATCAGTCACTCAGATTCCGTCCCTCGGCTATATTCTCCCTTTTCTCCTTTAATTCACCTCTAATCTTTTCTTGAAGCTACGAGGCACTTAGGGAATTAATTCAATGGAGCCTTATCTGTGAACTCGCGGTGACCACTGCCCCATGGTGGAAAATCACTCTCAGTGCAGACACAGTTCAATTGAGACGTGAAAACTCCTGAAAGCCGAGCCCATCAAGGCGTGCCAGCGAGGCCATTGCCGTGGAATATTAATAGCACAGGGGGAGATGTGACAGGAATTTATGACTGAAAGAGAGGTAACAATGCGCAGGCAATCCAATGTAAACCTCATTTTGTAAAGATAAGTATGCGGCGTGTCAATACAGAGGGAAACAGATAGCATTATGGAAAGCCGATGTCGCTGAGACACCGGATGTCAGCACTCCCGAGGGGCTTTTCTTGCTTTCCTTCTCCATGACCGTGAGATCTTGCCTCTTGTCTAAATATTATCCCCATGCTCCTCCGTGCCGCACCTCTGTATCTGGACCATCTGTGTCAACCACCGTGTGACACAACCCACTTGTGAGTGTGTCAGAGTCAAGCATCCACTTCCTTACCCTCAGACACAGGAGGGCTCAACAGTTACATTTTCATTGCTGTGATAAAACATGCAACAAAGCAACTTGTCATAGAAAGGTCTGCTTTGGCTCACAGTTTGAGGACACGGTCCAGGCATGGCAGGGAGGACTCTGGCAGGAGCACGGTCTGGCAGGAACACGGGCAGCTTCTCACACTGCATCCACAGTAGGGAAGGAAAATGCTGGTGTTCTGCTGCTGCCTTCTTTCCATGCAGGATCCGAGACCACAGAAGGGTGCAGCCCACAGTTAGAGTGCGTCTTTGAATTGGCTACTTTTCTGTTCCTGTAATCAAATACTGTGACCAAAGGCAATGTGAAAGAGAAATAGTTTATTTTAGCTGACAACTTTAGAGCAAGATTCCAGAACAGAAACAGGAGCGGCAAACTGGCTGCTCACGTTTTTATCTGTACACAGGAAGCAGCAGCGAGACAAAACAGGAAGTGGGATGTGCCAACAAACCGTTAAGGCCCACCCCCAGTGATGTATTTCCTCCTGTAAGGTTCTACTTCCTAAAGGATTCAGAGCCTTCCTAAACTGCTCTACCAACTGGGGACCAAGAGGTCAAATACCTGATCCCATAGGGGACTTGACTTTTCTCATCAAACTACAATAAACTTCCCACTTAAATCATTAAACAGTTTGGAAGCTTCATTTTAGACATTTTTAGAGGTTTGCGCCCCAATTGTTCCCATATCCCATGAAGGGACAATAGAGATGAATAATCAATCATGGTATGCCTATGTGAATATGTGTGCATGCATGCTCACGCCTGTGGGGGTGCTGCATGTGTGTCTGTGTGTGTTTGTGTGTGTATGTCTCTGTGTCTGTGTGTCTGTCTGTGTGTGTGTCTGTGTGGGGGCCTGCATGTGTGTGTGTGTCTGTGTATGTGTGTGTATGTGTGTGTATGAGTGTGTGTATACATGTCTATGTGTGTGTCTGTGAACATCTGTGTGTGTCTATGTGCATAACTGTTGAGTGTCTATGTGTGACTGTGTATGTCTGTATGTGTCTCTGTGTGGGGGCCTGCATATGTGTGTGTGTGTGTGTGTGTGTGTGAGTGTGTCTCTGTGTGTGCCTGTGTATATGTTTGTATGTGTGTATGAGTGTGTGTGTATATGTCTCTGTGTGTCTGTGTGTATCTGTGTGTGTATATGTGTAACTGTGTCTGAGTGTCTATGTGTGTGACTGTGTGTATGTGTGTCTGTGTGTGTGTATGTCTGTGTCTGTGTGTGTACACCCCTGTGTGTGGAAGCCAAGAATCCACATTGGTGTCCTTCTCAGTCCCTCTTCACTTCATATACTGAGTCAGGTTTCCTTGCTTAAGCCTTGAGCTCAGCAACTTGACTTGACTAGCTAACCAGCTTGCTCCAGGAATCCTGTCTCTGCCTCCCATGTAGTGGGGTTACAAGTGGGGCTGCTGTGCCCACCCCGAATTTACTTGGGTACAGGGGATCTGCATTCTGAGTTCCTCCGCGGATCCCACTAAAAACTAAGATGAACACCACGTGTGCTGCAGCCATTCGGCTCAGCCGTTATGAGCTATTATATTTTTTTCCCATCTAGTTATTGAACTAGTTGCATGATTTGTATTGATTTCAAGAAATCATTTATTTAAAATTACAGCTTATTGGCAAGAGATGAATTCTTCTTGCCCTGCCATGTTTTTGACTGGTTAATATATGTTTCCCTTAAGGCCACACGGCCGGCTCTATGAATCCCAACCTGGTGGCTAGAATCAGCGTGGAATGCCCACTCTTCTCCCCCAGCGCAGCCCTGGAAAGGTTCCCAGGGAAACAGGACTTTGGGGCCTCCACTTTGGTATATAACTTTCAAAGACACGGATTCCCCCAAGACAGGCTGGCTGTGAAGTCGGCTCTGCAGACACCAGGCAGATGGTCACCAGGGGCATCTCTGGGGACCTCTGATCAGAGTCAAATCACTGAGGGCTTTGTTCCAGGGGAGGAAGGCCAGGTCTCTGCGTAAAGAGCACTCGTGGCTGCTTCAAGATGGTGACTGTGGAGCTGCCCCTTAGCTGAGGTCTTTGGGAGCACGTCCTTTGAGGTCTTTGGGGAGCACATCCTTTGAAGGCTGTACTCTATGAATATTGCATCTTCCTTGGTATGGAACACTCACCTCTGGACGATTATATGAGACAAGTGACTTGTCACAGCTCACAGCCTGTGGTTCCTGCTCTCAGCCACGGCTTCCTGAGATGGCTGAGGTTCTGTCTCTGGTCCTCTCATGTCCCTTTCTCTCTCTCGCTTCACTAAGCTATGGATGAAAATGGAGTTAAAAACTGAGAAGAAGGCCTGGCCAGTACATTCTCCTCAGTGTAAGCACAAGGGTGTGGGTTCAGATCCCGGGCACCCATGGACAAAGGCATGTCCTCATACCTCTGTGATCCTAGCACTGGAGTGGGGCTAGGCAGAGATGGGGAGAACCTTGCAGCTTAGTGGTCAGTCATCCTAACTGAACCCATGAGAATCAGGTTCAATGAGAAACGTTATCCTTGCAGAGGACCAGAGTTTCAGATCCCAGTACCCACTGGGAACAGCAGCTCACAACCCCCTGTAAGTGCGGATCCAGAGGATCTGGCGTTTTGGCACCCGCACACAGGAGTCCACACATATGTGCAAATAAACTAAAAATAAATAGAAACAATTAAAAATATATTAAGATGGAGAATAATTGCTAATACACCCCAGTGTTGACCTCAGACTTCCACACGCATGTGTACCAATACACATACATACACATACCACACTAGCAAACAGACATCACAGAGAAAGAGAGAGAGAGAGAGAGAGAGAGAGAGAGAGAGAGAGACCTACACAGAGACAGAGAGACAGAGAAGGAGTGAGTAACACAGAGAGAAAGAGAGGGAGAAAGACAGACACAGAGACAGAGAGACAGAGAAGGAGTGAGTAACACAGAGAGAAAGAGAGGGAGAAAGACAGACACATACACACACAGAGGAGTGAGTGACAGAGAGAGAGAGAGAGAGAGAGAGAGAGAGAGAGAGAGAGAGAGAGAGAGAGAGAAGGGGTGTGTAGATAAGTACAGGCTCCATACCACACCTGAGCTCTTTCATCTAGGACCACACTGATATGGCCATTGGCTTTCTCCATCTCCAGGTTCCCACCCCCACCCAGTGCCCCACCCAGTGTACCCATACAGAACACTTAGACATATTTTCCTGCTGTCATTCCATAAACAACACAGTCTGAAAGCAATTCACACGCTGTTCTAGTTTTTCTTCAATTGCTGTGATAAACACTGACCAAAAGCAGCTTATGGCGGAAAGGGGTCTTTCTTCTTACAACGCTCAGATCATGCACTCCATCACTGAAGGAGGCTGAGCAAGAACTCAAGCCAGGAACGGAAGCTGAGGCAATGACAGAATCTTGCTTGCTCCTCATGGTTTGCTCAACTTGCTTTCTTATACAAACCCAGGACCAACTTGCCCAGGTCTGGCACTGCCCAAAGTGGCGGGGCTCTCCCACATCAGTTGTCAACCAAGAAAGTGCCCCACCATTATGCCCACAGATAAAACTGAGGGAGGAATTCCTCGATAGAGGGTCCCTCTTCACAGGTGACCCTAGCTCATGTCGAGTTGACAAACCCCAGTTGTCACACAGACATTGGATTGTACCAGGTCAGGCAGGTGACCTGCAGATGGCTTAAAGTGCTTGAGAGAATGTGTCAGGGTTCTGTGCAGTCATGGCACTTGGCCGTCTGCTGGTCTCAGTTTTTCTGGGAGTTGTTTGAGGTGTTGGTATCTGACACATCTGTACGAGGGGACACTCCGGTACTAACAAGACTCCATTTGCATCTTGTCATTTATCAATGCCTCCAAGTAAAGATTGTTTTGCAACGCATACTACATACATGTTGCACTAGGGGCAGATCCCAGGTCACACAGAGATGCACTGGGAAGGTTGATGCCCAGAAAATCCACCAAGAATCCACTAAAGAAACAAGGAATCCCATGGAGAAGAGGTAGAAAATGGGCGGCAGCTGGCTGAGTGCTGGGCTGGGAAAAGGTTGTGCAGGTAGCAACAGGTGGAGACGAAAATGGCCAGGGACACTTGGGAAAAATAAGTCCAAAGCTGGGCCTTCTGGGTTCTTTGATCACAGAGATGTGCTTGGGTTTTATTCAGACTGCAGTAAGATTGACAGAAAGCCCACCACAGCAACAGCAGAAAAATGACCTGAAGGGAAAGCAAAAGAGAAGCCTGAAGCCTGAAGCCTGAGCTTCCCTGAGCAAGGGAGACAGGAGAGCAGAGGCTGCTGCCATGGTTCTAGGAGGGCTCACCCATCAGCAGGTATGGTGGGTGGGGGCAGGGAGCCCCCAGGGAGCAGTCTGGATGCAGATGCTGTGGCAGCTGCAGGCCCTCCCCTTGTGTGGTGATAAGTAAGAAATTATAAAGCCTGTTTTCTGCAGAATGAGCCTCTCCCGTCATAATGAAGGCGGAAGGCTGGATGGTGCTATTCTCAAAGAGGACTTTTGTTTCTGTCAGTGGTTTTTTACTAATTACCATAAGTACCGTCCATTTAGGATTTTGCCGTAATTCCAGTTCCTATTAGTGTGTAATCGGTGCCTTATCTTTGCCGCAAGCTACTGTTTATTCATAGGATGAGACAGGACATCACGGGCACTGTCACATCAAATAAATTTTTTTTTTGATATTGCATTGTATGCGGTAAGAATGGGCCAGAAGTGATTCGCCAAATAGGAAGTGCATTTGAAAGTGAATTTTGAATTTTAAAGAAAACTCGCTTGCTCCTACTTGGTGTGTATGACAGGGTGTCTTGTGTTCCAACTTTTATCTTTTGAGGTTTTGCCTTAAGGAAATCTGAGCTGACTGGTGGGCTGAGACATCAGAGAGGGAGGGGCTCATTCACAGCATTTTCAGGTCAACAAGGGGCAAGGAGGCCCACTGTCATTCTTCACCGAGTGGGCATCTTGCTGGGTATCAGAGCCAGGAGACTTCCATGTCTCTACAACTCATCCACAAAAATGTCAGCTACCCAGCAAGTTAAGCTGGAGCCATACGGAAATCAAACTGGCTCGTTTTGCCGAGCTTAACTGCTCAGGTGCCATTAGGATTCAGAACAGGGCTTTAAGGAGCTACCAAATGGAACACACATCTGCAGGGACCCGGGGAAAGATCACCTCTCTCCATCTAGGAAAGACACATATGGAAGCAGACAGATGTTTCGGATGGAGATGGCCGGACTAATTTGCAGTTTCTAAATCTGCAGAGACACAATGTTCTGTCATTAAACATTCATTTAGGACCGTCTTCGTTGGAAACAATGTAACAGATCCACGAACCTAGATGACAAATGCCGCTCCCTGGGCATAAAATATTAAAGTGGCAGCCTCCAACTTTTCTCCATCTGACCCTTTGTGGAATCACTTGGATGGGTTTAAAAAAGAACTTGACATTTCAAAGCTTACTCCTGTAGAGTTTTAGCAGGTGCTTCCTCTGTGTTGAACAACATGCCACAGGCAAAATGGAACTGATGACCAACAAGACACAATGTAGCCACCGGAGAAGCTTTCAGAAGATACTGTGAGCATTTAAGAATAAATTCAATAAGGGCTGGAGAGATGGCTCAGCATTAAGAGCACTGGTTATTCTTCCAGAGAATCCAGTTCAAGTCCCAGCAACCATACCAGGGAGGTCACAGCAGTCTGTAGATCTCCAAAGGATAGGACACCTCTGGTCTCCATGAACACCTGTGTTCATGTGAGCATACCCCAATTCTCTACACACACACACACACTTAAAAAAAATAATAAAAAATAAAAAGAAGAAATTCAATTAATCAGAATGTCTCTCAATAAACCATAGCCCTCTTGCTGAGATTTGGTTTAAAAATTAGTCCTTTGAGTGTTGGCATTTATCTTCATATTATCATGCCATTTTGAAAGTTTTGTACATTCGTTATATTCCATGATATTCATTTTCTATTCAAAGACCTTATTCTGAGACACTATGTCCCGGGAGAAGTGAATATGTGTGTTCATCCCAGATAAAAAGCTGACAACAGAACAAAGTAATGATTCTCCCTAAGTAGGACTTGGTGAAACAATTTGGATTTGCTGGTGTCAGACACAGAAATATGGGGAGAGGGGTGACTTGAGGAGCAGCAATGTTTCAAAGGCAGCTGCATGGTGGAAAGCCCACCCCAGCATTGATGACTGCTCACAAAAGCTAGAAGCCTGGACTTTTCTGTGTAACTTGCAGGCAGCTCAACTGTTTTGAGTCTCCTCTTGTCAACAGTACTGCTTATATAATCTGGTGGTTATTTTGTGAATCTGTTCTGTTTCAGGGGTTTCCTGGGACTTGTAAGTTGTCGGCTTCTAAATTGTATCTAGCCTTCCTACAGGATTAAATGTTTCAATTCAGGACATTGCTACACAGCTTATTTAATTAAAAGCCAGTTCAATGACATCCACATTCATTATTCTTGGCTCATAGGCTCAGAATGAACCTGCTTTTCCATTATGCACCTTGAGTTCTTTGCAATCGTTTTGGAAACCTGCCTGTCTTCAAAAAAGAGTTCAGAGGTTTTTAGATAAGTTATTTGCTTGCCTTCTTATAAACACAATTCTAAATAAATAAGAAACTTAAGAATTTGCTATAATTCAGCCTCCTTAGTGAGGTCAAGTGTCTATATTGTGACAGGGTTTGGACACTGATCATCAATCAGGCCAAGTCTTAAGACATATGTCTGTGTCCACCACACATATCTTCTGAACAGGCACAGCAAGAGTTTTATATTTGTTAACCTGAATGAAAGTAAAAAAACAAAACAAAACAAAACAAAAAAAAACCTTTCTTGGCATATAATTTGCTCAAATGATTGCTGCAGAATGAGTTTCCTGGATACAAAGCAAAGGAGAACGTACAGAAAGCTGACCAAGCCTCCACAGAAGGGTTAGCATCAGCCAGGCACTGCCTTGGCCCGGCCCCTTGCACTGCAGTCTTGGCCACCTTTGAGAATCACCTGAGAGCATCAGTCAAATACCACTGACCACAGTCCCTTGAAAGAGTGCTCAGCTGACATCAGGAATGCCACAGCAGGTGACTTCAAGTACATGAACATCTTTTCTCAGAGCTCTTGAGGGAGAAGCCCCAAGTCAGGCTGTGAGTGGTTTGGCTCCTTGTGAAGCTAGTGTGTCCAGTTTGCTGAGCGTGCTGTCTAACTGCACCCTACCTGGCCTTTCTCATGTGAACACACCTCTGCTGATCCCCCGTCCTAATAGGATCAGTCTTATGGATCTAATAAATATTACTATTAGACTCTTAAGTATTAGGTTCCACTCTAACATTAAACCAACCTATTGACCTCCTAAAGCATCCTGTCTCCAGACACAATCACAGAGGGATATAAGCTCCAATATACAAACATTTGGAGAACCCTGATAGATGCCTGTTATCTCTTTGACAAAATTTAAAACTACAGAATTATCAGACAGTGTTTGAATGACTTCATGTGCAACTCTTAACCTGGGCATAGCTGACATTGAACAAAATGCATGCAGCTGTAAGGTGTGCATTCTAGGTGTGCACTTGAAGTATGCACTTGAGGTGTGTATTCAAGGTGTGCATTTGAGGTGTGTATTCAAGGTGTGCATTTGAGGTGCCCATTCAAGGTGTACATTTGAGGTGCTCATTCAAGGTGTGCATTTGAGGTGCTCATTCAAGGTGTACATTTGAGGTGCTCATTCAAGGTGTGCATTTGAGGTGTGCATTTGAGGTGTCTATTCAAGGTGTGCACTTGAGGTATTTTGACCTATAGATGATCACAAGAACATTGATAAGCAAGAGAAAGGTCACACCAGCTGCCCATTCCTTTTGTTGCTGTTATTTAAGTTTTTAATGATTATTTTTGGATTTCATATTATGTACCTCAATCCCACTCATCTCTCCATCCTTGCAACCCCCCCAAAAGAAAAAAAATCTCACTGTGGAAGCTGTAGTGTGTCACAGTGTGTCCCACAGTGTACCCTTTTGTCCACACTTCTTTGCTTGCAAATGCTTGTTGCATTGAGTCATTGGTCTGGTTCCAGGTCTCTGGCATCTGCTACATTGTCAGTCCTGAATCTTCACAGAGACTCCTCTCAGATACCCAGTTGTTGCTCTGTGTCATGGAGGTCCTGCATCTTAGGATTTGTAGGACCAGTCAGTCCCCTCACCACTCCAGCAGTTCATCGATGCGGTAGATGTTAGAGTGAGTCAACTCAAAATCCTGGATCTGGGCCTGGGTGGTAGCTGAGCCGGTCAGTCTGCCAGCTCTCCTGTACCCTCTCTACTAGGGCAAGCTGTCCAGCACTGCACTGGCTAGCTCACCCAATGCCACAGCCAGCAAGGGGCAGAAACAGCTCTCCTGCTCTCATGTCTATGGGGCCGGATCACTCACACCCATGACAGCAGGCCATCCTCTATTGTGCTGCCTACTAGAGGTGCCAGGCCACTCTTGCAAATGTTGCCATGTGAGGGATGGAGCCATATCTCCTGTCTGCCACAGTTGGCAAGGAGCAAGGGGGCAGCAGAGGAGGGCATCTTTCCCTTGCTCTCACCACTACACAACAGACAAATTGCAGGGCCAACTCAACTGTGCTACCCAGTGAGATGCAGGACCCACTCTCCCCAGTGCTGAAGCTGGCAAGGGCCAGCTCTCCTGCTCTCACACCTTCAGGGCCAGCTCTCCCATGATGCCTAGGCAAGGGGTGGGGCCAGTTCTGCGCAGAGGTCACACATCAAAATGGCCCTAGGCAGCATCCTGGAAGAGGAACATCTGCCTGGCCTTTAATGGTAACAGACTGATGCTACTACAGAGTCATGGACCCAGACATGGCCCTCTGGCAGCACAGGCCAGGACCTCTCACCATGGTCCCAGGTGACATCACAAGCTATTCATATCAGGCTATTTCTCATTACCCTCAGGTCTCCAGTTCTGCCTCTCTTCATTGTGCACACATTCTTCTGTTTCTCTTTCTCTTTCATTTCTTCATCATTTAGTTGTTCATCTTAGGAATGCTTGGGATCTCTGGGTGCCTGGAGTCATCTCAGGAGTGGTCTATGCCCTCTCTGTGCTAGGTTGCACCAGGTGAGAGTAATCTCAGCCTGAGTGGCACTGGGCAGGGGTTGTCTCAGGCTTGCTCCCTACCTGGATTCGATGGCACAGGGATGGGGATCATCTCAGGTACAATCTACCTATCCAGACACACAGTGCCTTACAGGTTGTCCTCTCAGGCTAAGCAGTCTATTCTCGATAGTGAAGTCTCTGCTTTTTAATTTGTGTGCTTAGACCATTTACATTTAATGTGATTGTTGATAGGCTTAAGCTTGAGTCTATCAACTTGCTACTGGTGTTTTATTTGTGACGACTTTATTGTAAAAAGATGTAAGTAATAAAAGATACTTTGAGTGCTCTCCACCATTTGAAATTCTTTCTTTCTTTCCAAGGCAATTCCTTTAAAACAAATTTTGTGATAAATCTTTTGTCTTCCCCTGTCTTGCTTGATGGCATCGGAGTGTAAATCTGTTTCCACCCTTAACTTCTCTCTTCACGTAAGTCTTTCCACCTTCTTTTGCTCTTAGGAGTTTTTGTTTGGAGTGGGGGTGTTCTGAACATCTTGGTTACAATGTGTCATTATTGGTTTCAATGTGTCATTATTGAATTACTTTGGTCAACATGAGTTTCTTGTATATTATGTTTCACTTTTTTGGCTAAATCTTACTCATCTGAAGGTTTAGAATTATGACCAAATGAGAACATGTCTTGTCCACTGTTTTTTACTGACTTTTTCCCTTCTCTTCCTCTTGGTCTCCCATTATACGTCTATAAGGCCACTCATAGATTATCTTTTTCATGGTTTATTTTTCCTGAGTATTTTATTTTGAATGTTTGGTGGTTAGTTTTAACTGTCAACCTGGAAGAGTATGATGAGGTACATAACCAGCTGCCTCAAATTCCTGCCTTGGCTTTCCTGATTTAGAGTAATTAGCATAAACCCTCTCTCCCCTAAGTTGCTTTTTGCCCAAATATTTTAGCTCAACAACAGAAATAAAACTAAAGCAGAAATCCTTTATTACATTTTCAAATTTCCCGATTGTTTCATCAGCAGACTCTAACGGATTCTTTAAGTTATAAGGTACATTTGTGGCTCCACTCTACCTTAGAAATTATGTCTTTTAAGACTCATCTTCTATATCCTGATCCTAGAATAGTAAGCTCCTTGTCTGGTAACATTATCATTTCCATAAGCTCTGGGTCAGTTTTAGTTATGGGTTTTCCTCCTAGCATGTCATATTCTTGCTGATATTAATTTTTAGAGATACTGAGTTTTACATGTTGGGAGATGGATGTTTAGTTAGAAACTGTTCAGAACTTCCCAGTTCTTTGAAGCTTGTTAGGCCAGGCCCAGCAGCATGCAGACTGGAGCTAATGGTCTCCCACAATTGTGAGAAACCCTTAATAATGATGTGGCCAGATACTGTGGATAACTTTTCTAGTCAGTCTCCTGGTGAGAAGCTCTGTCCAGTCCTGTATAAGTGCTGGGTGTTCTCACTCTCTTACAGCCCCCTAAGTGTTTAATACAGGCCTAGCAGCCTGGTTGGTAGGAAATGAAGTTTCCCACCAGAGAATCACCTCACATGTGGATGTACAGAGTTGCCCTTCACCCCAAGCTCCAGGCTCCTGGATTTCCATGAGCGCTAAGTGAACTATTTTGCATTTTGATTTCTACCACTTTAAGCTAGCGCTTGAGTCAAATAAGAACACGGGGTTAGCTTGCTGGGCATTCCCATCTGCCTTGTGTTATCTTTGCCACTGCAAAATGCCTGAGCAAGGCAACTTAGGTAAGGAGGGTTCGTTGGGTTCACGATTTGAGGTCACAGTTTATCATGATGGAGAAGGCATGCTGCCAGGAGAATGAGGCAGCTGGTCACATTTTATCCACAGTCTAGAAGCCTAGAAAGAGGGATGCTAGCTATCTGCCTTCCAGACAGCCCAGGATGTAGACCCTTGGAATGGTACTCTCTACACTCAGGGTGGGACTTCAATTTACTTCATCCAGGAAGTCTCTCATAGATATGTCCAGAGGCGTGTCTTTTTGGTGTTTGAGATATTCTTACCCTGACAGCTGTTGTGAACCACCACACAGCCCAGAGCCAATGCAAGAACTGTCTTGCTGAATGATGTGGAAATGTTTAGGGAAAGACACACATGCATACTCCATCCTATAGGAAGCTGGGGCTGTCCTCACGACATCTATGAGTGCTAGAGATCAGACATGTGAGATTTTCCCAGAGTCACTATGCCGCAGTACATTCAACAGAGTTAAAACCTGACGTGCAGAGACAAGACACGTAGGTCTGAGTTGCCTGGTGCCTCGGGACACTCAATATAGCCAAGCTTCCCAATGCTTCCTCACAGATCAGAGGTGTCTTTGGAGCAAACATCTTTAATCTACAGATCATCCTGTTCTCAGATGCTGGCATTCAGGAAGCAGCTGCCTCTGGTAAATGGGAAGCAGGAACTCTCATCGTCTTAACAGAGTAGCACCGACCGCTGAGCCTCACTCTGGGAATCCTGTGTCGGTGGCCTTTCTAAAGGATGTGGTACTGATCTCTTTACCCATCAAAGTGACCAAGTGCCTGTAGAGTGTGCTGGGTATTTTGCAAGGCCAGGCTTGGAGCAACAACAGTCTTTTCCCACAATAAACGCCCAGTCTCTCAGGTGTCAGGAGGCAGGGTTGTGCTTTCATTGGAAAGAGAAGGTGTCAGTGGCTGTGGCTGTGAGCATCATAGAGCAGTTGTTTGCACAGGTCCTGAGTCAGCCTCTGCTGCATGTCAGACCCTGGTGTACAAGGCTGGGCTCAGTGCCCATGAGTGACTTCCAGGCCCCACCCTGTTCTTGGCCTTCATTCTAATAATCCAGTGTGTTCAGTAGTATCTGGAATTTCTTTTCCACTCCTGGGACTTTATGCTTGCAACACAGGAGATGAGGTGAATGTGACAGACTCCTCACCAAAACGGGGGCCTTGACACAGCACTGATAACATGCATCCTCCAAAGACGGTGGCTGTCGGCTGGAAGCGCACAGCTGAAGTCCGACTCAGCCTTGTGTGAAATATTCAAATGTTTTGCATTTATAACCTTGCAGAGAAGAGGCCAGACCAGAATGCTAAATATTCATGTGCATCAGAGTCTTTGCTCCTAATCACGTCAGATAATGAATGGGGAGACGTGGGAATATCAGAATAGTTGACCTTTCGTGGCAGCCGGTGACTTGAGGAGCAGCGAGAGCTGTGTACTAACCACTGATCGCTCATACCACCCCTCTGATTAATTTAATTGTAGGAAATAACAATGGCTAATTTAGCTGATGGATTTTTACAGGCTTAATTGACTTCAGAGTTCTTCTGCCCAGTTTGTTTCATTGTATCAACTGTCTAGATACATGGGGCAGAGTAGACGTAACTTATATGTGCTGTCCTTAAAATGTTCCGAGCTAGGCATTTGTGGCCGGCTCCTGTGATCCCTCCACCCCAGAGGCTGAGTCTGTGGGGAATGATGAGTTCCAGGCTTGATCTACATGAGGAGATCCTGTCTCAAACACAATAAATGCTTACAAACAATCAGAATGTAAAACCAAGGCGCACACACACGCACACAGGCTCAATCCCTTGGCAAATGACTCAAATGCGTATTCAGCACTTCAGATTGCTAAGAATTGTGTGTGTGTGTGTGTGTGTGTGTGTGTGTGTGTGGCACTCTGGGGAACTCTGGGGAATTCTAACAGCTCCTGCACTCAAGGGTGTGACACATGGAGGGTGCACAACACTTACTCGCTGTATGAATGAACAAATGTCTGAGCAAGTGGGCGCTGAAGACAGTTGGGGCCAGAAGAAGCACTGTGGGGTTTTTACTAACAGGAAGACAATGTTTTCAAGACTTAAGAGGTGCTGAGAATTGAAGGCGACCTCAGGGAAATGAAGGAGGGAGGGGTCTCTGGAGTCTGAGTATGTGCCTGAATGTGTAAACCTAAGTATGGGTTGAGGTAAGGATGGCTCACAGAAGAAATGGGTGGAGTTCCATGAAAGGGTGGGCACTTCCTGACAGAGGAGAGATGGGCACTTTCTGACAGAGAGAGTGGGCACTTCCTGACAGAGAAGAGAGTGGGCACTTCCTGAGAGGAGACAGTGGGCATTTCCTGACAGAGAAGACAGTGGGCACTTCCTGACAGGAGAGAGTGGGCACCTACTGACAGAGGAGAGAGTAGGCACTTCCTGACAGGAGAGAGTAGGCACTTCCTGACAGAGAAGAGAGTGGGCACTTCCTGACAGAGGAGTGGGCACTTCCTGAGAGGGAAGAGAGTGAGCACTTCCTGAGAGGGAAGAAAGTGAGCACTTCCTGACAGAGAAGAGTTTGGATACTTTCTGACAGAGAAGAGAGTGGGCACTTCCTGACAGAGGAGAAAGTGAGCACTTCCTGACAGAGGAGAGAGTGGGCACTTCCTGACAGAGGAGAATGTGGGCACTTCCTGACAGAGGAGAGAGTGGGCACCTACTGACAGAGGAGAGAGTAGGCACTTCCTGAGAGGGAAGAGAGTGGACACTTCCTGACAGAGGAGAGAGTGGGCACTTCCTGACAGGAGAGAATAGACCCTTCCTGAAAGAGGAGAATGTGGGCACTTCCTAAGAGGGAAGAGAGTGGGAACTTCCTGACAGAGGAGAGAATGGGCACTTCCTGACAGAGAAGAGAGTGGGCACTTCCTGACAGAGGAGAGAGTGGGCACTTCCTGACAGGAGACAGTGGGCATTTCCTGACTAAGGAGACAATGGGCACTTCCTGACAGGAGAGAGTGGGTACTTCCTGACAGAGGAGAGAATGGGCACTTCCTGACAGAGGAGAGAGTGGGCACTTCCTGACAGAGGAGAGAGTGGGCACTTCCTGACAGGGGAGAGTGGGTACTTTCTGACAGAGGAGGCAATGGGCACTTCCTGACAGGGGAGAGTGGGTACTTCCTGACAGAGGAGACAGTGGGCACTTCCTGACAGAGGAGAGAGTGTGCACTTCCTGACAGAGGAGAGAGTGTGCACTTCCTGACAGAGGAGAGAGTGGGCACTTCCTGACAGGGGAGAGAGTGGGCACTTCCTGACAGGGGAGAGAGTGGGCACTTCTTGACAGGGGAGAAAATGAGTACTTCCTGAAACAACAAAATATAGACATTTTTACCTAAATAGAAGAGTTTGGGCACTTTCTGACACAGGATTATGTGTATTTTCTGACATGTTTGCTGTTTCCTGATAACTGTTCATTTAGACAAATTCATCTCACTTTGAAGCTTACTTTCTCCCTGTGGTTGAGGCTTTGTTTCACCCAGTGTTCCAAGAGATGCATTCAAGTTCCCTGAACCGGTGATCTCATCTCCTACTCCAAGAGAAAGCTCTTGGCTCTGGTGGCCTAAGTAGCTGTGAGAGCTTCTACTCCTATTCTGGTTCAGGAGTCCTTTGGTTGTTGTCCAAGCACAATCCAGTTCTGGGAAGAGAATTCCTCTCTAACTTGACAGTGCAGCCACAGTATAATCACAGGCAAGAGAAACCAGTCTCACTAAAGTAACGGGGCCAAGGCCACTGATAGGGAACATAGACAAATGGTCAGTGTGTGGACTCGTGATGAAGCCGCCCATGGCAGGTGCAGTGTTGATAGTGTCTTGCGTTCTCAGGATGTTGTGTTATCTTTCTCTGGCAACTCCCACCATCCTGTCCCCTGGGCCTATAATTTCTTTATAGATTGTGACTCTACCGTTGTAGATCGATCTTTACAAGGCTTTACCACTGCAGCTCAGGAAGACCTGTCTTCTAGAATTTTTTTTTTCCTTGATAGCCCTCCAGGGAAAAGGGTTGGAAGAGAGATGAATCTCTCACCCACTAATTGTGTGCAGGTCAGAGCACACTCCGGACAGCTGGTGAGCCTGTGGTCCCAGTGAAGTTGCTGTGTTATTTGCACCGTTAAGCTGTTAGCTGGAGAGAGCTGGTCAGAGCCTAGCCAAGCCCAGCTTTTGCGATGCGGATTTCTCAGGCCCAGGGAGACACAGCTCAAGGGCATCTCTACCCTCATTAACCAGGGATACATAAGATGGTGCTACTGGAGATGTTTCTTCAGCTCCCAGGTCACCCACTCGGGGACAGTCCCCAAGGCTTGCAAGGAACATCTCTCTGGGGCAAGGGTGGAAAAAGGTCTCAGCCCAGAGCTAATGCTGTGGAGCAAGCATACAAGTTCCCTAGTCACAGTTCTAGGTGAGGAGATACCTGAGAGATCATGAAGCCCAAGACCACAGAGAAGCTCCCCAAGTTTTGCCCCTTCAAGGCTGCTCTCCAGCATGGCGTCCCACTCTCTGAGTCAAGGTCTTCTCCTTTATTCTGGAGGGAATAATGCATCAGCTCAGCCATGCATTCTGTCTCCTGTTATTTCATGTCAGGCTCCCCTGCCCCACTCCCCAGTAGCTTCCACTACCTGTGTGTGTCTTCCCTTCTTGTTGCTCCAGACCAAAGGTACTGTGAGGGAATGACACGGGTCATTGTTCTCCTCCAGAACTTTGACGAAGAGAGAAGAGATCTGCTGAAGGAGAGGAAGAGTGGAGGGGTGAGAGATAAAGTGAGAGACAGAGACTGAGAGATAGAAAAGGGGGTGAGAGAGGTTGAGTTCCTTAGACTCTCACAGGAGCCCCCAGCTGGAGGAGGGTGGTTACTGGACTCATTCAGCCTCTGACACAGGTGCTTTCTTTCTCCTTCCCTCCCCCACTCTTCCCTCCCTCACTTTCTTCATTCCTCCCTCTCTCCCTCTTCCCTCCCTCACTTTCTTCCTCCCTCCCTCCCTTCTTCTCTTCTGTGTTTCTTCCCTTCTTTCCTCCCCTGTTCTCTCCTTCCTTCCCTTCTCCTGCCCTTCCCTGTTCTCCTTTAGCTCCTTCACCTATACCCTGGCTCTGTTCATGGCTCAGAAGTGATGGTCTGGCCTCACAGAAGCCTCCAGACAGTGCTTGCGAAGTTTGCAGAGGCACCTTTCCCACCTCACTGCTGGCTTTCTCCCCGGTTCTTCCCTGCCTTTTACATGGCCTCTGTGGCTCTCTGTGTCCAGTTTCAGCCAACCACCAGGCTGCTCTGCACTTTCTTCAGAGTTTCCTTCACTGTGCCTTCAGTGTGGTGACAGGGTTGCTGACTGCTCTGTCTAGAGTCGCCATCATAAGGGTAAAGTGTAGGTGGCCACTCACTGAGATCACGGGCACCACTGAGAGACTGTGACCACTCACTGAGATCACGGGCACCACTGAGAGACTGTGGCCACTCACTGAGATCACGGGCACCACTGAGAGACTGTGGCCACTCACTGAGATCACGGGCACCACTGGGAGACTGTGGCCACTCACTGAGATCACGGGCACCACTGGGAGACTGTGACCACTCACTGAGATCACGGGCACCACTGAGAGACTGTGGCCACTCACTGAGATCACGGGCACCACTGGGAGACTGTGGCCACTCACTGAGATCACGGGCACCACTGAGAGACTGTGGCCACTCACTGAGATCACGGGCACCACTGGGAGACTGTGGCCACTCACTGAGATCACGGGCACCACTGGGAGACTGTGGCCACTCACTGAGATCACGGGCACCACTGGGAGACTGTGGCCACTCACTGAGATCACGGGCACCACTGGGAGACTGTGGCCACTCACTGAGATCACGGGCACCACTGGGAGACTGTGGCCACTCACTGAGATCACGGGCACCACTGGGAGACTGTGGCCACTCACTGAGATCACGGGCACCACTGGGAGACTGTGGCCACTCACTGAGATCACGGGCACCACTGGGAGACTGTGGCCACTCACTGAGATCACGGGCACCACTGGGAGACTGTGGCCACTCACTGAGATCACGGGCACCACTGGGAGACTGTGGCCACTCACTGAGATCACGGGCACCACTGGGAGACTGTGGCCACTCACTGAGATCACGGGCACCACTGGGAGACTGTGGCCACTCACTGAGATCACGGGCACCACTGGGAGGCTGTGGCCACTCACTGAGATCACGGGCACCACTGGGAGGCTGTGGCCACTCACTGAGATCACGGGCACCACTGGGAGGCTGTGGCCACTCACTGAGATCACGGGCACCACTGGGAGACTGTGGCCACTCACTGAGATCACGGGCACCACTGGGAGACTGTGACCACTCACTGAGATCACGGGCACCACTGGGAGACTGTGACCACTCACTGAGATCACGGGCACCACTGGGAGACTGTGACCACTCACTGAGATCACGGGCACCACTGGGAGACTGTGGCCACTCACTGAGATCACGGGCACCACTGGGAGACTGTGGCCACTCACTGAGGTCACGGGCACCACTGGGAGACTGTGGCCACTCACTGAGTTCACGGGCACCACTGGGAGACTGTGGCCACTCACTGAGATCACGGGCACCACTGGGAGACTGTGGCCACTCACTGAGATCACGGGCACCACTGGGAGACTGTGACCACTCACTGAGATCACGGGCACCACTGAGAGACTGTGGCCACTCACTGAGATCACGGGCACCACTGGGAGACTGTGACCACTCACTGAGATCACGGGCACCACTGGGAGACTGTGACCACTCACTGAGATCACGGGCACCACTGAGAGACTGTGACCACTCACTGGGGTGATCACATGCATTTGGAGGAATCATCTTCTAACTGATAGGGAGATCACATTCACTTGTGGATAGATCGTGTCTACTCATGGAAAGATTGCATCTACTCACTGGGGGAGATTATGTCGAAGTGGGGAAGGCCATGCCCTCTTATTGAGTGGGACAGCATGTCCATTTCTTGGGAGATACCACATCCATTCCTTGGGTAGAAATTATTTCCACCATTGCGGAGATCATATATACATATTGAAAGAATATGATACCCATGTCCACTCATTGACTGGAAAGAGACCATGTCTACTTACTGAAGACACACTGTCTATTCACTGGGAAAGGATTGGATCTGTCTTAGTTAGGGTTTTACTGCTATGAACAGACACCGTGACCAAGGCAACACTTATAAGGACAACATTTAATTGGGGCTGGCTTACAGGTTCAGAGGTTCAGTCCATTATCATCAAGGCAGGAGTATGGCAGCATCCAGGCAGGCTGGAGGAGCTGAGAGTTCTACATCTTGTTCAGAAGGCAAACAAGAGAAGACTTGCTTCCAAGCAGCTGGAAGGAGGGTCTCTCAAAGCCCACCCCACAGTGACACACCTCCTCCAACAAGGCCACACCTCCTAATAGTGCCATGCTATGGGCCAAGCATATTCAAACCACCACAGGATCCCTCATTGTTTACATCTGACACCCTGTGCTGGTGCCATCGATGTGTGTCCAGTCCAAGAATATCAGACAAGTGAGTTGCATCTGTTGCTTCCCCTGCTCTTATCTTTGTGTCCAATGAATCACTTTAAGACAGCGTGCCGGGGCTGGAAAGACGGCTCAGCAGCTAAGACCATTGAATGGTCTTCCAGAGGCCCCGGGTTCAATTCCCAGCACATACACAGCATCTGTAACTCCAGTTCCAGGGGATCTGACACCCTCACCCCAATGCATTATAAAATAAAGTTAAATAAATACATACAGCAGGAACATTTTTCCCATTGCCTTGGATCTCCCAGCTCTATCAGAAACTCATTCACCTCTCGAAATGCCAAAGGACACTGTACCAAAGGCTCAGCCAAAAGCCACCTCTTCTAAGCTGAGCGAGTGTTGGCCTGCACATATGTGTGTGCACTGCATGCATGTAGTACCTATGCAAGAGAGAAGATAGCATCAGGTCTTCTAGAACCAGAGTGACAGGTGGTTGTAAGCTCCCACGTAATCCTGAGAAACAAAAGCAGCACTACCGCACGGTCCTTGCTTTTAGCCATTGAGCCGTCTCTCCACCCCCAGGTCATGTTCTGGATCTCAGCAAGGCACTAAGTCCCTCTGAGGAGCAGTGGCTGAGTTCTCTTGGAGCCTCTATTTTATCATTCTGTTTGAACTGAGCTCTGTCATGTTCTGTGAGGAGACCATTCACCCCCAGCACCCCAGAACCCCTTTCTCCTATCTCTGGCCGATTAATTACTCTAAGGTCTGTGGAGAGAGATTATTCTCTATCTTTTTCTTTCCTAGTAGAACACAACAGAACAGAATATTTTGAACAAGATAACCCCTGTGGTCTCTCAGATAAAGGTTCTGTCTTATCTCCTTCGACTTAAATTAATATTAGGCTTTAGCAGGTCTGGGGCTTATCTGGCATCTTTCCCACTGTCCCACATTTACAGAGGTCCTTAGCGTGTGCAGAGTGGGCACAGAATGAGCTCCAGCCCGGGAGTTCATCACTGAATGCTAGACCTTCCTTTGGCAGAAGCAAGACTCTGAGCTCGATGCCGGAAATGGAAGGTGAACAGAACATGATCCAGATCCATGAGAACAGCTAAGAGGCCGGAGTGTACAAGCACGTGACGCCCCGTACAAAAGAGATGCACAGCAGTCCTGGGCTCACATCCTTAGGACTGCTACCCACGGTGGTACAAGCGCGTTACCCAGGATGCTTTTCTCTCTCCCTCCTTCCTTCTTTCTATCTCTGTCTCTGTTTCTCTCTGTGTCTCTCCTCTTGTGCGTGTGTGCAGATGTGCATGTGTGTGAGTGTATGTGTGTGTGGTGTCTATGGTGTGCATATGCATGTGTGGGTGAGCATGTGCATGTATGGTTAGGTATGTATGTATGTATGTATGTGTGTGGGGTATGTGTGTGCACATACGCGTGTGTGTGTGTGTGCACGCTGTGGTGCGTGTGTGTGCATGTGCATATGTATGTGTCTACATGTATGAAGAGGCCAGAGGTCAAGACCTGGTGTCTTCTTCAATTGTTCTTCATTTTGAGATGAGGCCTCTGACTGAGCCTGAAGCTTGCTAATCCAGTTAGGATGGCAGGCCCATTAGTTCCAGGGTCTATGACTCTTTGCCATCCAGCACTGAGATCACAGTCGCATGCTACCAGACTCCTTTTTTAGATGCTAGGGATCCAAACTCAGCCCCTCCTGCTTCCATGGCATGCACATTACTGATTAAGCCACGCCTCCTATTCATTTTTCTGTCTTTTAGAGGCTGTTCTAGATTAACACTAGGAAAGAAGAGTTTTCATTGGCTGAGCAAGTTTGTCCTGTGGGCAATGATGGGCAGAACTGAGTGAAAAACCAACTCCTCCCAGATCTGTAGTCTCAGGCTCGTGGCCTCTTTGTGAGCCTCGTGGGACAGCACATGCCACCATGGCCCAGTTCTGAAGGAGTCACTCAGAGGGAAATGAGGAACTGATGCCTTGGGCACAGGCCAAGGTGAGAGAGATGAAGACTTCATGCCAGATAATGATTCATAGCTTGCACTTGCATTTGCTAAAGTAATGTGTTTTCCTGGTCCTCCTTCTTTGTGACTGGGTTGCCTGGGGAAAACGTGTATCCATGTATGTGCACATATATGTCTATATGACTCTAAACCCATGAAGTCTATCTCAGCATCTAGCCCCAGCCCCTGCAAGTGCTCACTTCCTGGAACAATGGATTCCAAAAGCGTGGGAGCCCGTTAACGCCACCCTCACCGTTCACGAGGAACTGCTTCTGGGAGTGTGCCCTGCTGGCTCACAGCTTCCTGTCACCCGTTGTCAATCTGCACAACGCATAGTGTAGCGCGTTGTCAACTTGACCTTGAACACAGTCTCTCTGGGGACTGAGCGACTGTGAGCCAGCTTTGCATAGTGTCAGAGACACATCTGCTTCCAGCTGAGTTGCTTTGGTTTAAGCTTCAAGCTCGCCCTTTCTTCTGACTTGAAAACTGTTTACCAGGAGGCACAATGATTCAAAGTGACATCTGGGTGCCCCACTGGCATGTGTGTGGTAATTCCCTTCCTTCCATCCTGTAATTAAATCAATTAGATTTCTAAGGCTTTCAGGAGGGGATTTCCAGGAATCCTTTCTCAGTGGCCCACAAGCCACTCACCAAAGTATCATCTGTCCCTACCTTTTACTCTCCTGGCCTCTCTCAGCAGAGCAGAGTGCAAAATACAACTGACAGCTATTGAACGGCTGAACAAAGAAGAGCCGCAGAGACTGTCTCAGGCCTCAGCTCTGGATGGAGAGTCTGGGCCCCAGTGAAGGCCAACCCATCTTCCAGTTCTGCCCAGTCGAGGCAAGCAGATCCTAGGTGATGTTTGTTAGCCCGCATCCTGGCTGATTATACTTAGTGCTTCCGTAAAGGCTGAGTTCAGGGGTTAGCATCCCCCCCAAAATATCAGAAGCTGGGTACACAACTGGGTCCTTGGGACACAGTTGTGCTCGAAAGCAAAGGATGCCTAGCTTAGTGACGCCTGTAGGGACACCAGGAAGCAGAGGCAAAACATGGTCACAAGTTCCAGGCCAGCCTGGGCTACAGTGTAAGACTCTTAAATCCTAATGTGGAGCTGTGGGGGCGGGGGGGGGAAGTCATGAAGCCACACCCCTCACCAAGGAGTTTTTGGCAATTGATATCTGCTATGGTGGCAGTCATTTTTCTTCAGGGATGCCATCCCTGAGAGGCTGCCTGTGCTCCAGTGAACGGTCCCACACCCATGCCTGTACAGGCAGGGCTAAGAGGAGTCAGTTGAGATTTAATAAGAGGGAGACAGACCGAGACAGAGAGACAGAGGGACAGAGACAAAGGCACAGAGACAGACAAAGGCACAGAGACAGAGACAGACAGAGATACTGGGAGAGACAGAGACAGAGAGACAGACAGAGACACAGAGACAGAAAAAGGCACAGAGAGACAGAGGCACAGAGAGGATTTGTGTGCATCCACATGGAACTGAAGTTAGAAAGAAGTAGTAAAGGAGACAGGAAAGGAGTTGAGGGAATGGGATTGGTCACAGTACATTCTGTGCAAGCATAAAAATCTCAATTAAATCTAAAAGATAAAAAGTAGAAAACAGACGAGTAATGTTTGCCTCATTCATACTTTGCAGATAATAATCAAAGCGAAGTCCTCAGGACTGGAAGAGCCAACATGTTCAATAAGCCTGTCACATGACGTTTCTCATATGATACAAGTGAGAAATCTTCAGATATAGCCAAGGATCTTGAGGGACTGAGAAGATGGCTTAGTGGGTAAAGAACTTGCTGTGCAAACATGAGGACCTGAGTTTGAACCACAGAACACACAGCAGACATGGCAGCTGACTTCAGAACCACAGTGCTGCTTCAGGGAGAGGGAGGTAAAGACAGGGCAACACCCAGAAGCTGTGGAGCAGCCAGCCTGACTTACACAGCAGACCTCTCTCCAACATGCTAGAGGGTGGGGCTTCCACAGAAGGTTGTCCTCTGACTTCTGCATGATAACTACAACATGTTCGTACTCATACACAACAAACACATGTCAAAGGCTTTCTCCACAGACCCTACTTGCCTCAGGAGCCTGAGGTTATAAATTCCTGTCCCCAGAATGCACATAATCAGTTAGGCGTGGTGGCATGCACTCAGCATCCCAGATGTGGAAAACATCCCTGGAGCTCTGACCAGCCAGTCTAGCCCATCAATGAACTCTCGTTTCAGTGGGAGACCTTGTCTCAAAGTTGGAGTACAACTGAGAAAAAAACCCCAAGGTCAAGCTGTGGTACACACGCACCCACACTACATATGCACACACACTGCACACATGGCACACACATACACACTACACACATACACACAGTGCACACACATACACACACATATACATATTGCACATGCACTTCACTCACATACACACTACACATATATGCACAGTGCACACACACATATACATATTGCACATGCACTTCAAACACTCACATATACACACTACACACACACACACACACACTGCACACACATACACATACTACACTCACACACTGTACACACACATATACACACATTGCACATATGGTACATACAGACAGACATATATATTCATACTGCACATGCACTTCACACACACATACATACTGCATACATACATACATACACTGCACACACATATACACACACTGCATAATACACACATTGCACTGCATACACATACACATGTAGATGCACACATAATGCACACACACACACATATATACACACTGCACATCCACACATCCACACATATACAAACACACAAACACACAAACACACAAACAGGAGAACAGTTATATAC
The DNA here is from genome assembly GCF_011762505.2 of Arvicanthis niloticus. NCBI lineage: Eukaryota > Metazoa > Chordata > Mammalia > Rodentia > Muridae > Arvicanthis > Arvicanthis niloticus. Next base: position 3,256,771 of record NC_047662.1, read on the forward strand.
ACCACACAGACACAAAGAGGGTGTTCAATTTCTGAGACTTTTAGAACAAACCACCGCAGTCTTGGTGCATTGAAAGGGCACAGACTAATCACCCCACATTCCGGGGAGTCAGAGATCCCAAATAGGATGTTCACAGTGGCAGCTTGAAAACTTCAGGTCTCTTCTGGAGGCTCCATTCTGAAGCTTTTCCACCTGCTAGACGCTGTCTGTGCTCCTGGGATTCGAGCCTCTTCCTCTATCAGCTTTTCCACCCATTACCACAGCATCTCTCCTTACATTCTCTCCGCCATGTCCTCCCCTCTTACACAGGCCTAGGGATGCTTCTCCTCTTACATGAATCCAGAAAGCATGAGGGCCCATTGGATAACGTGTGGTTATTGTCCTATCTCAACTCAAGTTCTGACCCCTTCTGCTCTCTTGAATCTTATAGTCATCAGTCCCACGCATCTTTGAGTGTTGTCATTCAAGCCCACTGTGAGAGGTGTCAATCCCTAGGCAGGAGGGTCTTGAACTATATGAAAATGGAGAAAGCTAACTTCAAGCAAACTAGCGATCAAACAAGGGTGTGCACAGTCTCTTTGCTTTTGACTGTGGGTTTCATGTGACTGACTCCTGTTTGAGTTTCCTCCTTGACTTCCTCTCCCTCCTGTTTGAGTTTCCTCCTTGACTTCCTCTCCATGTTGGATTGTGACCCAGTAGCCAAATAACCTTTTCCTCTCCTAAGTTGGTCCCTCCCCCAGGTTTTTTTTTTTTTTTTTTTTCTGCAACAGAGATGGTACTGGTACTGAGATGGTACTGAGACACGGGGCAAGATAGAAACAGGCCTGGGAAGGAAGTTGAGCAGTCTCCACTCTGTCCTGGCCCTAACAGCCCTGATGGTGCTTGAGAGACCTTAACACACCCTGGGCTCCATGAAATCATAGAGGTTACGGAGGCATGGGGATCTGCCTTACACTCTGATCCATGTTCAGAACTGAGGCGCATGTATCAACTGTGAAAACCACCTTCCAAGAAAGTTGCCCCCAGTCTGTCCAGGGACCATTGATCAACAGAGGCTATCTCCAGTAGATGTGACCCAGGGAAACCAATCCATCACCAGAGGAAGCTCACCTCTGTGCTGTCTGTGACAGTGGCTTCCGCAGTGACATCCTCCTCTGCTCCCTTTCTCTTGGGTCCATAACTAAGGAGGTTTTAGAGCCCAGATAAGGGTGGGAGGACAGACGTGGCCCCTGCATCCCATCTAGCATCCAGACACAGGTGTGCGTCTGAGTTCATCCTGTGAGGGTCTAGCCCACTGATAGTCAAAATTTCAAAAGATTTTCATAATTATAAAAAGTCTTAAATGAAATTGGAACAATTTTAATAACCAGCAGTGACCAGAAAGCAATTAAGGCTGCAGGGACATTGTTAAATAACGGAGAAGGAGGGTTAATTGCGTGGTTAATAAAAGGGATGGGAGGAGCAATTCCCAAGGACTTGAGACAGCTCAATAAACCAGGTTACTTCACGGCAGACGGCTTTTATTTTTGCTTGACTAGTGTTCTCTTTCTCTTAATTTTCTGCAGGAGAAATTCATTTTCTGCCTCCCTGTGGTGGGAAAGAGGCTATCTGCCATCTATAGCTTTTTCAGTGGAAAACCTCTACCCAATACAGATGCAGACAGACCTATGACTCAGGCCTTGTCAATCAAAGCAAGTTAGATCCACTTTCAGAACCAGAATGGGGCACAGGGAGTCGAGTGGAGATCACCAAGAGATCTCAAAACTGCAGGAAAGCTCACCTGCCCAGCATTCTACAACCCATTCAGAGTGCATCAAAGCCGCCAGACTTGTGACTCTGCCCTGCTTGCTGCTAATGGGTTAATCAGTCTTGCAGTGTTGGACATGGGAGTTCTCTCAAGTTTCCTACTGGCCAGGGAACCCATCCTGTCCTTGTGTGAGTCTTGGCTTTGGGTTTCTGTCTTTATCTCTACCTCGCAATAGATGCAGAAGTGCCCAGGCAGAACTGGGCTTGTGGTACCAGACTTCTGCAATGGCCCAGAGCTGCCTCCTCCCAGAGAAACTCTGGTTCCCATAGGAGGCCACATCTACACCCAGAAGCCAGAACAGAGAAAACTGCCCCATTGCCTGGATGTGAGAGAGCAGAGGGCAGCTTGGGGCTAGCAGCACCCTAGAGAAGTTTACCCTGCTCTACCCTCAGCTGCAGAGAGATGCTAGTCCTGTTCCTGTGGCCAGGGGCTGGGTTACATCCTCCAGGAGCTCTGGATTCTATACATTGAGTTCAAAGCTGCTTTCTCAGGAAGTGCAGACAAACACTGGTTCCCTGGGGCTTGCCATGGCTGTGTTAACAGGAGAGTTAAAAGGAAGCGGGGTGACAGGGATTCCCTAGACTGGACCCACCAGAGCTGGGGACTGGCTTCTGTGTGTGTGTGTGTGTGTGTGTGTGTGTGTGTGTGTGTGTGTGTATGTGTGTGCACACTTGTGCATGTGCATGTGTGCGTGTGTATGTGTGTGTGTGTGTGTGTGTGTGTGTGTGTAGACATGTAGTTGATCTTCAAATGCCACCTAGTCCCTGAAGCTTTGACTGAGAATAAGGCCACCTTCCTTGTTTCCATGAATTTCACAAACAACATTAATTCTCAAATGAGGAAACTGATTGGCAAGTTTGTCCTGATTTTTTTAGACTTTTAAAATAAGCAATTGACAGAATTAGAAAAGAAATGTTAAGAAAAAATGAATTTGAACTTGGAGTAATAGCCTTGGGGTGGGGTGAGGAAGCTTGAAGGAAACTTACAGTCTAAGCTCAGGGATGATATCTCCTTATGGCCACACAGCACCAGGGTGGTGAGCCACCTAGAAAGGATTTGGCTGAGGTACTGTCACCTCACAGACTCAGCTTCTGTGTGTGTGTGTGTGTGTGCTTGTGGATGTGTGTGTCTGTGCATGCTTGTGCATGTGTGTGAATGCTAGTGCATGTGTGTGCATGCTTGTGCATGTGTATGTCCTTGTGCATGTGTGTCTGAGTGCTTGTGCATGTGTGTGTGCTTGTGCATGGGTGTGCTTGTACATGTGTTTATGTGAGCGCTTGTGCATGTGTGTGTGCATGTATGTGTGTGTGCTGTGCAAGTGTGTGCATGCATGTGCATGTCTATCTGTGTGCGAGTGCTTGTGCATGTGTGCGCTGTGCAAGTGTGTATGCTTGTGCATGTGTGTGCATGCTTGTGCATTTGTGTGTGAATGCTTGTGCATGCATGTGTGCTTGTGCAAGTGTGGGGGGGTTGTTTCCTCAGAAGCTCCCAGTGCCCATGCTGTGCAGCTCAATCCTGTAAGTCCCCTGCTGAGCGCCCTCATCAAGTGAGTCTCTACTGACTGGCCTCTGCCTGCCAGTCTACACCTCAGAGAGGAGAAATTCCTGGCTCCCAGGTGTCTTGGTTTGCTTTCCATTGCTGTGATAAAAACAACTTTGGGAGTAAAGGTTTTATTTGGCTTACACGTCTATGTCCATGTCATAGTTTATTGTCCGGAAGTGAGGACAGGGACTCAAGCAGGAACTAGAAGCAGAAACCTTGGAGGATCGCTGCTGGCTGCCTCACTCCCTGGCTCACACTGGGCTAGCTTTATCATACAGCCCAGGACCACCTGCCTAGGGTTGGTGCCTCCCTCAGTGGGCAAGGCCTTTCTGTGTCAAGTAGCTATCAAAACTATGTCCCCACAGACAAGTGCACTGTCCAGACTAATGATTCTTCAACTGAGGCTCTCTCTTCCCAGATGACACAAAGTTTTATTTAATTAGCAATAAGGGCAAATCAGGACAGCAGTCCAAGCAGACACTCAGAGAACGGGATGAACTCTTTCCCAGTCAGCACAAGGCATGGGGCCGTGGGCCTGTGGCTCTGAGCTCCGGTGCACAGGGCTGGGAAGAAGCTCTTTTGTACTGGGTTCATTTCCTGCTCTCCATGGGTCCAGCCCATCTGCCTCCCGCTTCCCTGATCTGGTTTCATTTTGCTTTTCTCTCCAAAGAGATCGTGCCTCCAAATCAGATACTGTCAGGGCTCGATGATCGGTGGCTGGTAGGACTGCCCTTTTGTTTAAAGATATAATCAAGTCAGGCACAGATGCCCTGTGACCATTCCAAATCCACCCGACTGTGCGTATGCCAACGAGCAAGCAAACGAACCAACACCACCCAGCGCTCCAGGCCTGCAGACCCAAGCATCCTCCAGTTTCCAAGTCCCAGTGGCTCTGAGCTGCAGCGGTGTAGGATGAGCTGTGGGCCCATTAGAAAATCCACCAGGTTCAATCCGATAAGATCATCAGACATGAGAATTTTCTCCTCTCCATCTCAGATGGGGGAGCTGAGAATTCAAGCACCCTCGCTGGGCAGGACCCCATCTAACCCCAATTACATGCTGCTACTGGAGCTCAGCAGAACATAAGCTGATGGAAAACCTCAGCAAGTGGCAACTTCTATTTCAACCAGTGTTTCCAGCCCACTGGCCCTGTGCAATTCAGCTCAGGATGACTGAGGAAGGACCCCTGTGTGCATGGCTCATGGTGACACTTAGTCCTCAAGGAGCAGGCAGCAAGAAGCCAGCTGCCCCCTGACCAGCCACACTGCTGCTCAAGGTAGGCATTGGTATACGAAGTCTTTATTCCGTTTCTCAAACTAGCCTCTGAGGGAGTGGAGTGCCCTCAGATAGCCATTCAGGAAAGAAAGGAAGGTTCCTGAAGAAATCTATGTGGTCTGTTTGCTGATACTGTAACAAAACACCTGTATCCATGACATGTTTTGAGTGGATGGAGCTGCAGCTGCCAACCTGTGAACTGAATTGCCATTTCCAGACAACACAGACAGGAGTTGCTCCAAAGAACCTTTCTAAACAGGTCCACTTCCCCTACCCCCATATCCTTTTTTTTCCACTACCTCTGGTGGGTGGTGGGCTAGAAGGGAGGTTATAGCATTTAAGAGCCATCATTAAAAATAAGGTTTAAAACATTAAAGTTACAGACACCTTATTGGCCAAAGCTCCAAACATAAAGGCACAGTTGTCCCTGTTTGTCCCTGCTTGGAGCCTCTGGATTCCAGAAAGCTGAGACCTTCTTTAAAGACTCAGATTCACCCTTCCGCTCACCCTTGTCATATACCATCCCATGGCATGAGGTCCAGCATGTGCACCCACACTCAAGGGAGGGATCAACAGGGTGGAGAGAGCAGACCATGGGGCATCTGTGGATTGTTCTTTGTACAACATGCCTATTGTTCAACAGAGGTCCCAGCAGAAGGCAATCGTGCTTCCAGCATCCTTAACCTGGTCACACTCTCTACTGACCACTGCACAAAACCAAGGCAGCAGAGCATAAGGAATATACTGAGATCTCTTAACTCTGAGATGGAGTGACAGCTCAGTTATGAGTTTACCTTTACTTCTTCAGAATCTGCCTTAAGAAGCCAGACATGGCAGTTCATGCCTGTAATCCCAGAATGAAGAGAACAAAAACAAAGAGCACTGAGCACACTGGACAGGCAACCTTGGTAAGTTCTAGATCAACAATGGACCCTGTCTCAAACAGCAAAGTGCATGTCATCTGAAGAAAGACAGCCAAGGTTGTTCTCTGGCCTCCCATGCACCTGCAACACACACACATGCATACACACATACACAATGCACACACATACACACATGCACATACAGACACAGACACACATGCATGCATGCATGCATCACATGCACACACACATACCCATATGCACACACATACCTTCACATACATGCACACAAACACACACATATGTGCCCCCCACATGCATGTGCACATACACAATGCACATACATACACACACATGTACATACAGACACAGGCACACATGCATGCATGCACACATGCATGCACACACATGCATGCATCACACGCACACACACATATACATGTGCACATATACATGCACATAGATACCCATATGCACACACACATGCATGCACACACACACAAGAACACAATCAATCTTGAAACTGACCGGGCGTGGTAGCTCATGCCCACAATCCCAAAACTCAGGAGGATGAGGCAAAGAGATATTGAGTTCAAGTCTCACTTGGAGCACATAGGAAAACTGCCTTGAAAAATAGTCTTAGGGCTGGAGGGATGTCTCAGCGGTTAAGAGTATTGCCTACTCTTCCAGAGGTCCTGAGTTCAATTCCCAGCAACCACATGGTGGCTCACAACCATCTGTAATGGGATCTGATGCCCTCTTCTGGTGTGTCTGAAGACAGCTGCAGTGTACCCATACAAATAAAGTAAATCAACAAATGAAAAAGTAAGTCTTACAACTAACTACCAACTAAGTTTTCTCATCCCAAGGTGCACACCATCTCCACAAAGCAACCTGCTCCAGGGAGCCCCTGCAAGCCATGTGAGCGGATGTGATCTGTGAGACAGGCCTGAGTCTCTCCGTCTTCCTTGGAGTGGGTAAAGACACAGCCCTAGTCTTCTTCAACAGCCATTCTTCATCTCTCTTTGCTGACAGAATCCTGATCCATCCCTCTCTAAGTACAGGTATCTCTGTCTGTATGAAAAGCAAGGGGATCCCAACTGTGGACCTGGGATGCTCCACACTCCATGCTCACTCCCAACCCCGTCAGGACACTGCTGCAGTTCCTCTCAGTCATCTGTGTCCAAGGAAGTCAGGGGAAGTCTTTGTGGGACACTAGAAAGGTCCCTCCCTTTTTACCCCGCTCCTTTCCCTGTCCCCTCTCTTCATGACATCACAGTGTGCATGTGAGGTCATTGAGACAGGAAATGGGAGAAAATCTTGAAACCATAAGAAAAATCCTGAACTTTGCAGAAAACATTAGTCCAGAACTCTGACCCTGCCAAGTACTGGTCCAGCCCTGAGCCTGGTGAGGCAGTTAGTGGGGGCTGTCTCCTGGCTCCAGCAAGGTTCTTGTTTTATCTCCTCCAAGACTACTGGAAAGAGCAGGTAATGAGTCTGGAGACAGGCAGTACTTTCTTATCAGTTTGAGACTAACAATCTTAAACAGGAAAACAAAATAAAATACAACAAAATCCAATAACATTTTAAAATAGACTTGAGCAGGATCCAGGCCAGGGCCTAACGCTTCAGCCATGGCTAATGTAGAGTGGGCTCCAGGGAGCTCCCTGTTGGATGCAAAAGCCTCAGACACAGGGAGCTTCTGAGGACCGTATCTCTAGTGAGTCTTGAGGATACTTCCTTCTCTGTAGAGTGAGACAGCTGGGAGTCAGAACTGGAATTTCCGGGCTTCTGTGGCTGAAGAGGACAATCTGTGGTGTGACCCACAAGTCATCTCTCTCTTCTTCCTCCTTTGGCTTCTGCAGCAGGTATCCAGATCAATGTCCTACCAAGTTTATAGGGTGCTAACCAGGCTTCAATTGGACGAATGTGTTATGCAAATAGGGTGAGAAAAGTAAGGCCAACCAGAGATTCGTAGTCAAACTTAGTTGGGGAGAAAAAGCCAGAGCCCACCCAGAATTGTTAAAGTTTGCAACCATGTCCTGAACCCTATCAGAGATAGGGGGCACCTATCCCTAATACCAGCACTGACTTCTGTCCCGCTCTGTTAGTTGGGATACAGGTCACAGGACTTTAGGTACCAAGGAACTAGAAGCTAAAAAAACATTCCAACTACCTTGTGTCTTTTTCTTCTCACTTATTTCTCCCTGAGCTTTCCAAACCTCTTTCCCTGTATTCTCCCTTAGCTGGACTGAAACCCTAGATCCTGCTGGAAAACGATAAGGCAATGCCTGCAACCATAAGGGCCGATGCTCCATCCACTCACAGTGTGGGCTTCAGAGCTGGAGGGGGCAGCCCAAGACTAGCTGGAGCAGTACAGGGCTAGCTGAGGTCAGCACAGGGGCAGCACAGGGGCTAGCTGGGGGCAGCACAAAGCTAGCTGAGGTCAGCCCAGGGGTAGCATAGGGGCAAGCTGGGGCAGCACAGGCTAGCTGGGGTAAACACAGGGCAAGTTAGGGCAGTACAGGGCTAGCTTGGGCTGCACAGGGCTAGCTGGGGACAGCACAGGGCTAGCTAGGGGCAGCACAGGGCAAGCCGGGGCAGCTCTTATCTTCTAGTAACCACTTCTCCAAGTGTATATCGTGTTTATATTTTAAAGAAAATATTTCTTAGGTAGTTAAGCAAACCCTTCAGGGATCTGGGGCAGCTGAGGGGCTAACACCTAGTTATCACTAATGGTCTTAGGACAGCCATACCAGAAACATAACTTAAAACCAAGGAAAGTGACTTGAGGCAGACTTTTCCCATCAGCTGCTGGCATTGCCAGCTCCCCTGAGCTGTTTCACCTCAGCTCAGACCTCTGAGGAGATGGACTCCCCTTGTCTCCTCTCTTCATCTCTCAGTTACGTTCTCCCTTTAACCAGGTGCTGTGATGTCTCCTTCTGCAGCCTCTGGAAGAAGGAAGCAAATGATCTACTGCTGTCTTAAGCATGTGCTCCAAGCTCAATAATTCAAAGGAAAAGTGGAGAGAAGGGAGCAGCGTCGGTTCAGATGGCATGCGGTTCTCTCCAGTACCTCGAGATTAAAATAGTTCCTGCCTCAGGAACAGGGCTGTGAAAAGCCTGTTCATGGGGGTGGAAGGGCAAGGCAGGTCACTGAGACAAAACATAGACGAAGCTTTGTAAAACACATCCATTTGGGTCTGCAGAGATGGCTCAGCCGGAAAAACCCTTGTCTCACAAACACAAGGACCTGAGTTCAAACCCCAGAACCAAGTCAAAAAGCTGAATGTGGTGGCAGGCCTTCTCAGTGATGCTGAGATGGGGTGGGGAGACCGGCAGGTTGCTGGAGCTCACTGGCCAGCTAGCGTAACCCACTTAGAGAAGTTCCAAGTCACTGAGAAATGCTGTCTTGAACCAAAAGTGAAAGGCATCTGAGGAATAACACCCCAAACTACCCTCTGACTTCTACTAGAGCATACACACACACACACACACGCATATACATAACAGATACATATACACACATGTATATACACACATACATACATACATACACATATACATACTTAAATATACATATTCATACACACATACATATAAACACACACACACACACAATCAAAAGTAGGTGCATTCATGTCTGATTTGACTCTTCCATAATTGCTGATGACTCCAGACCGAGTTGATGGTCTCACAGCAACCAACTGACCATGAGAAGTAACCGTAGCACAGCTGTTCCCTGTCCTGTGTCACACCATATTGGGTGGGACAAAACCCTGCTGTGAGGAAGCTCAGCGTGCCAGAGGGGAAACAGGACATGACCATGAAGAACTATATAATAAGTGATTCAGATGTCATATGTAGACAGTGAGCAAAGAGATAACCTAAGAGCAGGCATGATTAATTGCTAACTGAATTATTCAGACAGTAATGACAGGAGGTCACAGTGGAGAGCAGTGGCTTCCATCCAGGGTCATCAAGGAAGGCTGTGTCACCACAGTTAGAACTGTGCAGACAAGGCGGGGACAGGAGTGAAGGAGTTGATTAGCTGTTCCTACAAGGTGGACACTAAAGAAGGCTGGGGAGGAAGGTAGCACCCGAGTGTAGGTGATATTATATATACTTCCCTTGATCAACATGGCTGCTCTGAAAGATTTCTGTCTCAACCATCAGGCCTGTCATATGGAAGTAGAGACAGGATGAGAATAAAAGAGTTTCTGATAGATACAATCTAGTCTTTTTGATGGATACAATCTAGCCTTTCTGATAGATACAATCTAGCTTTTCTGATAGATACAATCTAACTTTTCTGATGGATACAATCTAGCCTTTCTGATGGATACAGTCTAGCCTTTCTGATGGATACAATCTAACTTTTCTGATGGATACAATCTAGCCTTTCTGGTGGATACAATCTAACTTTTCTGATGGATACAATCTAACTTTTCTGGTGGATACAATCTAGCCTTTCTACCCTTGGATGATGTGCTCTTGGGTCCATAACATGGGTTATCTTAATCATCAACATGATAGGATTTACAACCACAGAAGAGACAAATCTCTGGATATGTCCTTTTTGACAAAGGATTTGTCCTTTGTCTAAGGAATTATCTAGATTAGGTTGACTGAAGCAGGAAGACTCATCCAGATAGAAGACACACTCGTGCCGTAGGTTGGGGTTGTGGAGCAAATAAAAGAGAGAAACCAAGCTGAGCACCAGCGTTCATCTCTCTTTTCACTTCCTGACTGTTGAAGCAGTGTGACTGGCCGCGCCAAGCCAGTGCTGCCATGCCATCACCACCATGATTGTGGTGGTTTGAATATGCTTGGCCCATGGTAAGTGGCACTATTCAGAAGTATGGCCTTGGTGGAGTAGGTATGGCCTTGTGTAGATGGACTTTGAGGCTCCTATGCTCAGGTTGTGCCTTCTCCTGGCTGCCTTTGGATCAAGATGTAGAACTCTCAACTGCTACTCCAGTACCATGTCTGCCTGGATGATGTCATGCTTCCTGCCATGATGATAATGGGCTGAAACTGTAAGCCAGCCCCAATTAAATGTTGTCTTTTATAAAAATTGCCTTGGTCATGGTGTCTATTTACAGCAATGAAATCCTAAGACAGAAGTTGGTACCACGGACAGAGATATTGCTGTGATAGACCTGGACATGTTTGTTGTTGTTATGTTTTGGTTTTGGTTTTTTATATGCATAATTTTTTTTGCAACCTACTCTTAATAAGGGTTCAACTCTCCTCTAGCCCACCACCCAGCAGAGGGAGTGGAAGCAAAAAGTTATTAGGATATGGAGGAAGTGGACCTGTTCAGCAATAGTTCTTTGGGGGGGGGGGTGAGCTTGATCTTCTTGGGCAGCACTTTAGTCCAGTAGCAAACACCAAGTACACCCCAGCAACTGCAGACCAGTCCTCTAGGAAGGCAGATGTTAAGCAGGAACCAGCAGCTGTAGCTCAATCCTGAAGAAACCACCAGGCTCACCAACTGGCCCAAGGTGAGGCCGAGGAAGTAGCAAGCTGCTGTAGAAACCTCATGAGCAGATCTTGGGAGAGTTTCTCTCGATGGTGGCGCTAACACAAGTTGAGCTCAACAATACTATGTAAGGTGAACCAATACATGCCTGTCTTATCAAAGAATATCGAGGCAGAGCAAACCAAAGCAATGTTCAGTGCTTGTCTCCCACTGTCTGTGGGGTAGTATTTATACCGTCATCATGGGTCCTTTTAGAGGCTTGCTATATCAAAACATCCTTTCACCTGTGTCTGCTTCAGCAAAAACATCCTTTCACCTGTGTCTGCTTCAGCAAAACATCCTTTCACCTGTGTCTGCTTCAGCAAAACATCCTTTCACCTGTGTGCCCCAGGAAACCATCATTTGATATAATGGACTTTCCAAAGAAACTGGAAGGGCTTCCACTTTAATTTTTGTTTTGAAGGAATGTGGATTTGGGGACTTTGGTTAATGAAAGTAGTGGAATGCTTTAAGTGGGGCTTAATGGGCATATTAGGTAAAGTGTGGAAGACAGTGGTGCTGAGGATGATTTGAACTGTACAGACCTAGCTCAAGGGGTTTCAGAGGAGAAAAATTTTAGTATGTGGCCTAGAGACTGTTGCTGAGATAATTTGGTGAAGAATGTAGCTGCATTTTGTCCTTGTCCAAAGAATCTCTCCGAGGCTGGGGTAAAGAGATTTTGATGAATTACATTGGCAAAGGAGATTTCAAAACAAACAAGTTTAGACTTTGTCCTGTGGTTCACTCATATGAGGATCATTTTGATCAAGTATAGCACGCTTATAAAGGAAAAATATAAAGTGTATGGTTCAAATATTAAAGGGGCACCAGGAAGTAGAATGGAGCTACCTCCGGTGTTCGAGGAGATAAACAAATTAAGGGAGTAGTGACCTTGGGACAGGATCCTACCCTGCTCTGCTTACTTTTTATGCTTTTACAGTTGAACAGGGAGAGTTATACATCACCTTGGGCATTATTATGACATGGTTATTGCTTTCATGTGGGCATAAGGAGATACGATGATACGTCAAATTGACAAGGGGTTGATTGTTCTCAGTTGTCAACGTGACTATATCTGTAATAAACTACAATACAAAATTTATAAAAATCTTGTGAAAAGGTTAAAAAGGGGCTTAGGTCCAGGTGTGGGCTATATTCCTTTAATCCCAGCACTCAGGAGACAGAGGCATGCAGATCTCTGAGTTCAAGGTCAGTCTACAGAGCAAGATGCAGGACAACCAAGCTTAGGCAGTGAAGGAGTTGGAAAACCGAAAGCTGGTAATAATGTAATAGAACAAGGGGGCCATGTTCCAGCCCCAGCAAGCAGCAGAACTCAGCCACTTTGGCCTTGTGGCTCTGGCTTTAGAGTCAATAATAGAAGGCACTACTGGGACAATCGATGCTGGTTAGCTGGAGCTAAGAAATTAGTGGTCATTAAGAAGAGACCAGCATCACTGAGGTGAAATCTTCTGGGAAGTGTTTTCTGAGGACACAAAGAAGCTGTGTTCCAGAGATACCAAAGGTTGTACCTCCTGTTGAGGCCATACTTGGTAATGCTTAAGAACCACTCAGGTGGTACTGGGTTTGAAGGCATGAAGGGGTCATGGAGAGCAGCTGAGGCTTGGCACTGTGAGAGGCCATGGAAGGCCATCAGCAAAGGTGCAGCCTCAGTTGTAGATGACAGCTCAGGACTAAATGGGTCATGCAAAGAAGTTGAGGCTTGGCATCATGAAGAGAGCCTATGAGAGACTATTGATAAAGCCTATTTGCAGTGTAAGACCCCAGTGTATTGGAGATGGTGTGAAAAGTTGTGGCCTTGGAGAGAGTGTGTCATTGTGTAAGTGGGCTTTGAGGTTCCTATGCTCAGGCTCTGGCCAGTGTGGAAGACAGTCTCCTCCTGACTACCTGAAGATGCAGAACTCTCAGCTCCTTCTCCAGCACTGTGTCTGCCTGCAGCTGCCATGCTTCCTGCCATGACGATGATGGACTGAACAACTGAAACTAAACCAGCACCAGTAAATGTTGTTGTTCATAAGAGTTGCCTTGGTGGTCATGGTGTCTGATCATAGCAATGGAACCCTTACTAAGACAATGATGGACTGTACCCTCAGTCCGCTAACCTCAACAAGTTCTTTTCTTTGTAAATTGCTTGGGTTAGGTCTTTTACCACAACAGGAAAAGCATCTGACAGCATATGTGAGGGGGATCTTGGTAAGACTTTGCAGAAAAAGTCACAGTAGCCTCCAAAGCCCAGAGATCCCTAAGTGTCCTCCACAAGGATGAGCGTGGTCTGGTCCTGAGACTTCTTGGATAGTCAGTCAACAAGCAACCAGCATGGATATGCCTGACTCCACTCATTAGACATGTTCAGACTCCACACATCCCTCCCCATATCTGGGATTAACAACCTACTCCAAGCCACCCCCATCTCCCTTATAACTCCCACAAGAGTTATATTCCTGTGTGTGCCCCTGTCTCCTTGCAGTTTCTTCTCAGCCAGCAGCGAGGCTGAGTGATGGCTACACTCTTGTCTCACACCATTCAATGGTTTCTGCTTCCTTCCAGAGGGTTCTGGACTCCTTGCCATGGTCTAAAAGCCTTTACAGATCTGGCCTCCACTGCCTCTTGTTCCTGGTTACTGACCTTCCCCTTGAGGCTCTGCTCTCGTGGCACTGGGCTTTTCCCTCTGCCAAGCCCCCACCATCCATGCTAAGAGCTCTCTGGCTTCAGATACTCACATGACCAGCTACTGGGAACCCCGGAGCCATGACCCCCTTTTCTCTCCTCTGCTTTGCTTTTCTGCAAACCATATTCATTTGCCTGGGCTCAACAAGTAGACAAGAAGCAGGACTGAGTAGGCAGGGTTTTAGGTTGTAATGGGAATGCCAGTAGATGAAATTTGGAAGGGATCCCAAAAGTCATGAAAGGGTCAGACTTGATGTAAGTCCAACCCCAGTGAAGGGGAGGGAGCAGGTTGTTCTGCATGAAAGCCAAGGCTGCTTAGAAGTCTTGGGTTACTTCAGCACAAGATCCATTCCTCCAAAAAGTAGGCCTGGGGACTCCCTTTGAGCTCCAACCAGGCCTAGCAGCCTGGTTGAGATTAAAGCAGACATGGGTTGAGATTAAAGCTCCTTAGCAGATTCTGATCATCCATGCTCCCTGGGGCAGGAGGGAGGTTCTTAGGGGCCACAGAGCCCAACAGGCCTCAGGCTACTCTGCTCTGTTACTGTCTCCCTCCAAGTGAGTCACACAAGGTGCAGTTTCATTCATATTAATCCAGCACAGAGAACACTGCCTGGCACACCACAGATGCTCAGCTCTATTTCCCGCATGAGGTGTGTGGGTAAATTAACAGACGGATCGATGTGTTGGTAGAAAGATGAAGGAATAAGCCCAAAAAGGCTTCCCCTTACACCGATTTGAGGTCTTTAGGTTTTTTAATATTCTCCCTCTTTCAAGGCAGATTCTTACCATTTTTTTTTCCTGCACTCAGCTCAGTTATGGGAATGGGGAGAGAGGTCTGGGCCATCGCTTGGCTCCATTATGGAACCAATCGCCTCTCAGACAGCTAAGCCACGAAGGATCAATCTCTGTGGGTTCCTATCTGATCTTTAGGATACTTGTGTAAACGAGGCAGGAGGAAGCTGCCCCTCCTGCAAATAGGAACTGAAGATTTATGGTGTCACCTTCTAAGTACTGCCAGGTGTATGACTCTTATCGTAAAGGACTCTCTTGGTCATAATCTCCCATCATCCCTCACTCCCGCTTGACTGTGGAGCCAGCAGAAACTTGGGCAGTGAAAGCATAGGGCTCCCAGACAGATCCTCTGACTCTGTCCCCACTATGGCTGCCTGTGGAGCATTCCCCTTGGACCAGCGTCCAGCACCCACTTGGGCTGGAGGCAAGAAAGCTTAGGCAGGATACGCGATCCACTCTAGTGCATCCTGGTCCCTGGCAGGCTCACGGCTCACTTCACTTGAACTTCGGAATCACCGAAGTTCACTCGTGAAGAGGTTAATATTGTGACAGGACCTTGAGATGCGGAACTCAGAGCTGCGTGGGAAGCCTGGCTGCGATTAGTCATTCTTATTAATAATGAAGTAGAAGGAAGTGGAGCCGAGGTGCCTGCCCAGCTGCCCACGATTGATGGATCGCCGCGTCCCTCTGCCATTTGGGAACGCCATTTCTTTTACAGCTTAATCTTCCTGTAACCATTCTTCAATAATCATGGAAGCAAAATTAAATTAAATGCACCTCCTCACAGCTGAGCAACACATCTTGCTACGTGCTCTCTCCGAAGGATCCAAACTCAGACTCTCAGAGAAGAGCCTTCGCCCAGGTTTCAGTTTCCTTTGTCTCCACCCCGCTTTCCTCCTCCCAGGACACAAATTTGGACCAAATTGGATAAAGCTCATAGGTCCTGAAATTTACAGTTCGTGTCACAAATCCGTGCGTCTCAACGGAATCCTTACTTTAAGTTAATGCTGACAAAGTACGAAACGGCAGAGGCCTCATAAATCACAGCCCATGTCATATCAGAAATTTCCAAACGCACGGAGTTTCGTCAGACTGGAACAAACGCCTGCTCTCTCACCGGCACCCAGCGGCTTATGGAAGTCTGGGGTGACCAAGCACAGAGGCAGCCCTTTGAGTTTTACTGCGAGGGCTTTGGGGTTGTTTTTTGTTTTTATTTTTTATATAAAAGCTAACCTAAAGTGGGATTTGCTTGGGATTAGCTTTCTTCTGTACAATCCTTCATGGGGGCGGGGGGTGGGGGGGCGGGAGAGACCACGGCCAGAGCCTCTCCCACATCTGTGCTTGCCATAAGGGGTTTCTGTAAAGACAACATCACACAAAGAGTGTAAAAATAAATTACAGAGGCTCACGAGCTGAGCAGAGACCGGAGCACCATCTGCTTTACGTAACATTTATTTTTCTGAAGGAAAAAAAAAATCTTCTAAAACTGAATAATGTTCGTGTGGTCCAAATATTTGCTTTCTATAGCATCCTGGAGATGGTAAGCAAACGTCCCAAAGATTCAGGCAGCGTCACTGAATCCTGGGGTGGAAAGACGCACAGTCATTCCACCAAGCAGTGTGCAATTGCTATGCAAATGTGAGAGCCTTATTATTTATTGCTTTTTCAGCTCCGGCAGTGGGAAACATTGCAGACTCCAAAGGCATCTGTTGAGTGTAGAGCAAGTGCCTGCAAAGCTGTGATCGGGTTGGAATCCAGTTATTTCTGGACTCCTGGGTGCAGGCGTGAAGTCGCCGTGAGAAACAAATTGCTCTGAGCTCTTTGCAGCCTTTTGCTCAGCGCCAATTAAACACTGGGGGTAGGGGAGGGCTATACCTTGTGCACTTGGCTCTGGGATTCACCCCCTAGGCCCAACTCAGAGATTGGGTCCTTTCTGCATCTGAGATGGTGGCCTGCAGCCCAGGATTTGGAGATGACTGCCCAACTCCACAACTTTTCTTCTCTGGGTCTCAGTTTCCGTATCTGTAAAATTGAAACAATAGTCTTGCCCAGATTAGGATTGCCGAATTTGTAGTGTGCCCTGCTGGTGCTTTACATATCCCTCAGAGGCAGCTGCTGGTTGGCATCCAGGCTCCAGCGGGGAGATGAGTTCACAAGTAAAGTTCTTGCCGCACAAGTATCAGGACTTGGGTTTTATCCTTAGCACCTACACAAGAAATCTGGGCATGGTAGCCAGTGCTCATAGTCATCAGGCTTGGGAAATGGAGACGGACAAATCCCCGGCCTCCCTGGCCACCAGCCTTGCTGACTCAGCGAGATCCAGGCTAATGAGAGAGTCTGCCTCAAAAACCAAACCAAACAAAACGAAACGAGGATGACACCTGGGGAATGAAATTGGAGGCTGACTTAGTCCTTCATATTCATAGGCACACACATGGACAAGTACACACAGATTCACACATGTGCATACATGCACACATATACACACAGACTCACACTTGTGCACACACTCACACACATGCACAAGTATACACAGACAGTTGTACACACA
Organism: Arvicanthis niloticus; assembly: GCF_011762505.2. Classification (NCBI taxonomy): domain Eukaryota; kingdom Metazoa; phylum Chordata; class Mammalia; order Rodentia; family Muridae; genus Arvicanthis; species Arvicanthis niloticus. The sequence continues at coordinate 3,273,809 of NC_047662.1, forward strand.
CATGCATAAGTACACATAGACTCACCCATGTGCACACACTCACACACATACACACATACACTTATACTCACTCACACATGTGCACACACACATGCACAAGTATACACTGACTCACACATATACACATACTCATATATACACACAGACTCACACTTGTGCACATACTCACACATATAAACCCAGATTCACACAAGTTCACACACATGCAGACTCACACATGTGCACACATTTATACATACACAAAAATACAGACTCACATGTGCATGCTCATACACACAGACTCACACGTGTGTACACACACTTATACATATACACATACATAAATACACACACACACACACACACACACACACACACACACACAAATTCTAGTAAGGTTCAAGTAAATGTTAAAACACCAGATGCATCCTGCCTGGAACACTAAAACTCTCACTGACTTATGAAGAGAAGCAGTGAATGAGGAGAAAACGCATGAACATAGCTGCACCCACACCAGGGATGTGCCCTGCAGGACCTCAGGTCCATTGTCTTCTCCTTCTCCTTCTCCTTCTCCTTCTCCTTCTCCTTCTCCTTCTCCTTCTCCTTCTCCTTCTCCTTCTCCTTCTCCTTCTCCTTCTCCTTCTCCTTCTCCTTCTCCTTCTCCTTCTCCTTCTCCTTCTCCTTCTCCTTCTCCTTTTTCTTCCTCTTCCTTTTTTCTTCTTCTTCCTTTCCTTTTCCCCCACTTCCTCTTCTTCTTCTCTCATATTTCAAATCTTCTAGGAGAATTTGCAGAGTCCCAAACACCTGACTATCATTTCCCTAAAGTTTTCAGCCTTCTCTACCTCACCAGTATCAGAACTCAGAAAGTTCTTTCCAGTGGTACCCCAAGAATGGCCTTTAATCCCCAATGTGCAAGAAATCCACTCCATATCCCATTTTGACAAACCAAGGTTTTCTCTGATGTATCTCTGTCTGTCTCAATGCCCAGATCACACCTGGAAAGTGTGAACTCAACTCAGCATGGAGGTGTGATCACCACTGGCTCACAGGACTGTGTAGTCCACACCATTAGTGAGTCCCACAGCATGTCCATGAAGTTCACAGGTTCCTCAAGGCCCCTGGTTCCTTAAAAGAGATTGTTGATTCTGAGTTCTTGGGTGACAGAGAAAGTTCTTCCAATGTGATTCCAGAGGCCCACTGTGCCTCCCCAACAGGTCCCCCTTTATCTCTGAAAACTGATGTACCTTCCTTTCTACAGAGTGTCCCTTGGACATGGCCTCTGTTGCCGCTGTAGTCATTCTCTTGGTGCCTTCCCCATCTGTGTCCCTCATGACTGGCCAGTCTCTTACTGGCTCTTGCTTCTCCTGTAATGACAACTTTCTTCAGACATATCTGTAACTCCTTAGTGTAGTGACTGACATCTCCTCTACTCCAGAAGTGGACTCCACTGTGTGCAGCCCCCACTGTGTGCACCCTGTAGCTGCTGGCTGGAGAGTTGCTTAGTCTCATGAATCCTCCCTGGGTTGCTCTTCAGGCAACTCACACCATGCTCCTTTCCCTTGCTTTCTGGACACAAACTCGCAGCCATGGCCATTGCATCCGAGGCCATTCATTCCGTTCTCCAGGAGGCCCTGTCCCAGGAAGCCCCCCTCAGCCTGGGGATAAGGAAAATCAAGCAGACTGAGGGCTGTGCTTTCTTCAGGTGCTCTTCCCACTTCTAGGGCACTTGTTGGGGAAACACAATCTCAAAAGAGAAATGAACAAAGGGACTGAGCAGAAGGCAGAAGCAGGAAGAGAGACAGAAGGCAGGACTCGGGCAGTGGCGAGTCAAGGGTGGACAGGTAGCAGCAGGGGCAGAGGCAAGGGAGATGTTTGTAGCACAAAGGAAGGCAGTCCGGAGCTAGCACTCAGCCCTGACAGGTGACAGGTGGCCCGTGGATCGCTTCCCCAAGCTGGGCTTTCCACACAAAGGCAGTCAAGATAAGAGAGAATGACAGTTGGAGAGGGACCACAGGAACAGATCAATGGTGGTGACAGGATGCCACTTACCTTGTGTCATCTAGCAAGGCTGGAGCTTTGCTCTGTCTCGCCCCATGACACTCTCTACAAATCCACCAGTCACTGAACATGCAGAAGGGCCAGGCACCAAGTACGGACTTCTCTAGTCAGGATTGCTTAAAGATGGATGAGCTCTGAGAAACGCAGTCAGACCATGCCATTCGCAAACAGCACAGAGGGCGCGTGTGCGCGGGCACACACACACACACACGCACACGCACACGCACACGCACACACACACACAGAGAGCCTTACAACAAGCCTATGCTCTTGCCTGTTGCTGCCAGTGGCAAACACAATAAAGTCAAACAAGGGAGGAAATTGTGTGATTAAGAGATGCTAACCAAGGGCAGAGGGAAGCTCCTGCCGATTGAGCAGAGTTGGTTTGCTTCACGGTGAACACTTCTCATAAATAATGCTGAGGTCAGGCATGTAGTATGAGCCAGCACAGAGATCCTCATAGTCAAGTGTATGTCACGGTGTATGTGCCTGTGCTGATCTAAGGAGTGCAGTGGGGTCCGTGCCCGTCACTGCAAGTGGAGAAGGAATGCCTGCATATGATGTTGTCAAGTCAACCATGTCAATGCGGGATGGGGCTTTGAAAGTGTGTGTCTGCATGTGTACAGTGGATGCATGTGTGTCTACATGTGTCTGTGTGTGCACGTGTGTATCTGTGACTGTGTGTATACATGTGTGTATGTGTATGCATTTGTGTATGCGTGTCTCTGTGTGTCTCTGTACGTGCACGTGTGTCTGTGTGTGTGCATGTGTGTAAACATATGTGTATGTGTGTATCTATGTGTATGCATTTGTGTATGCATTTATGTGTGTGCATGTGTGTGCATGTATGTATGAATGTGTGTATGTATGTGTGTGTCTGTGTATATGTGCATATGTGTATGTGTGTGCATGTGTGTATGTGAGTGTGTACACATGTGTGTATTTATGCATCTGTGTATGCATGCCTGTGTATGTGTGTGTATCTGTGTGTATGTGTGTGTGCATGTGCATGTGTATATGCATGTGTGTATGTATATATGTATGCATGTGTATGTGCATATGCATGCGTGTGAATATGCATGTATGTGTACATAGCCAGTAGGGATGAAGATTCCAGGTTAGTTTAAGCCTGGTTTTCCCATGTTCTGATACTGAAGTGCATGTATTTTCAGCAATAGGGTCTTACTGTCAAGTTCTGGAGAGTAGCCAAGAGCACCGGCAATGATCTGCAATGTTAAGGGGTCCATGAGTTTATTTTAAAAAATCAGACAACACAAACTTGTGTGAGTGGGGAAGAAGGTGGATCTGGGAGGAGTTGAAGGAATGGAAGAATATGATCAAAGCATGAAACAAAAGTTTCAAAGAACACAGGGAAATATAGATGTAAATGTTGTAAGTTTCAAAATGAGAGGGAAGTGGGTAAAACACACTTCAGATGAAAGTTGGCCATTTACCTTTCTGTCTGTCTGTCTGTCTGTCTGTCTGTCTGTCTGCCTGTCTACCTATCATCTACCTATCCATTGTCTGTCTATCCATATCTATTCATCCATCTATCTGTCTTGGAGGAATCACTTCAATGACCTGTCACCTATCCCTCTTCCACAACCATCATTGCCACCTCATTTGGGAAAACATCCCATATAAAGGTTCCCAGGACACTTTTCTGGACGCCCCTGGCAAGAGTCCTGGTGTCCCCGCAGCAGAGAGACTCCAGCTTTATGAACCTGTCCCTGACTGCAGGAAGAACCTCTTCTGAGGACAGTTGAGAGAAGGTCCAGCCTGTGGTGCATTTTCCCTGGATCCCACACTGCTCTCAGCTCCCTTTTCACTCCTTAGGGTTTCTATGGCAATGGCATTATTTTGTTAGGTTTTTTTTTTTCTTCCAGAAGTTTGGCATATTTACATCCTAATATAACCAACTAGTAGTCGACTTTAAATTGGGGGCCAACAGATGAGTTTACTGTCCTGTAACTTCCTGCCACTAGTCAGCCTCTGGGCCACTGCATATATGTATACACATATATATTCTTAAATATAACTTGCTCAGTCTGTGTAGTGTTACTTGCATGTATGTTTCTGGGACAGACTATTTGATATTGGATTAAGATTTTATGTTGAAAATTACAAATCTTTTGTTGGTCTAATTTTTACTATTTTGAATATCTGCTGGTTTGTCTCAATACAGTATTAGGATAGACAATTTTTTTTCAAATTTGAATTGCTGAATTTGTGCTACATTTGAGGCTAAAGTTTAAAATGCACAGATAGCCCCCACCCCCTTCTCTACTGCCCCTGAAAATAGCATTGCCCGCAAATGCAGGAGCATTTCATATTAAATATCATCGTATCTGCGCATGACCTACACAATTCCCCATGTCCCTTCTATCACCCTTGGATTTCCTGCAAGACCTCACACAGAGTGTATCACTGCAGAATATGTTGTGATGCACTGCTTTGGGAGTATCTGAGCTTGAGGAGTATCTGAGCTTCAGGCTATCTGAGCTTGAGGAGTATCTGAGCTTCAGGCTATCTGAGCTTCAGGAGTATCTGAGTTTCAGGAGTATCTGAGCTTCACGAGTATCTGAGCTTCAGGAGTATCCAACTTTCAGAAGTATCTGAGCTTCAAGTGTAACTGACTTTCAGAATATCTGAGCTTCAAGAGTATCTGAGCTTCAGGAGTATCTGAGCTTCAGGAGTACCTGAGCTTCAGGAGTATCTGAGCTGCAGTGTCTGCAGCTTCTGTCTACAGAGTTCATTTGGGAACAGTGCTACCGACTTGCCAAAAAGAAATTGCAAAAATAAAGCCTCCTGTTTTAAGTAAGTTAATGGTTTGGACTGTGTTCAACCACTTGTGACCCACAAGCTGTATTCATAGTGTTTGTATCCATGTGTAGACTGTGGGCCGCATGTTGGACACACCTGGTAAAGACTAAATAACTATATAAAAAGGAGTGTTTGTGCTTGGCACAGAAAGAAGAGTATTTCAAATCTTTTCTATAGACATTTAAACCCAAAGATGTGAAATTTGTGGGTATGGACATTGTATGTTTAAAACCTATCTTAAAATGTAATGACATGGTTCAGCTGTTAAGGACGCTAGCTGTTCTTCCAAACGACCCAGGTTCAAGGTCTGGAACCCACATGTCAGCTCACAACTGTAACTCCAGGGGATCTGATGTTCTCTTCTACCTTGGTGGGCATCTGCATGCATTTGGTACATGTGAACACATGCATGCACACACACACGTGTACATACATGCACAGGTATGCACACACATTCATGTGCACACAAATAGTAAAATACATTTTTTTTACAATGTGACATATTGCGACTTTAAGATGTATGTGAAAACTCAGTTGCTTTTGTTTTTCCCAGATTGCAGTCTTTCCTAGTGTCGGCCATTTTCTCTCAGCATATTCCAGTCAGTATGTCCTACTCCCTCACTGACTCATCCTGGGGAAGCCATCTCACTGTTAGGTCTGTCATCTATCTCTCTCTTTTTCTCTTGTCAATCATTGTTACTTTTGTGCAAGCAGAGGGATGGTTTGTACTCTTCTTGCTTAAATTTAACTGCCAACTTGACTTGATCTAGAGCCGTCAGAGAAATCTTAATTCATGAATTGCCCAAGTGGCCTGTGGTCATGTCTGTGGGATATGGCCTTGATTGTTGATTATGTAAGAAGAGCAGGTCCACCATGGGCAGCACCTCCAATCCCTAGGCCCCTAGGCAGGTGGTCCTGATCTTCATAAGGAAGTTAGCTGCGCATGGGTCAGAGAATGAGGACACCATCAAGAATATTCCTCCATTGCCCCTCCCAGGAGTTCTTACCCTAACTTTGCTCAATGATCAACTATAACTTGTAAGTATAAGACGTTTATCACAGCAGCAGAATTCCAACAAAAACAATGATCAGAGTCAACTTGACTGAATTTGGAGCCACCTAGGAGACACACCTCTGGCCACTTCTATTATGGAATTTCAAGAGAGGTTTAGCTGGGGAGAGATGAGCCACCTTTGATGAGAGAGGCACCAACGTGTGAGATTGAATTCCTGATGAAATAAAAGGAAAACTAAAGAAAGCCACCTGAGGACAAGCATGCATCCCTCTCTGAGGACCAGCACGTATCCCTCTCTGGCTTCCTGACTGTGGAAGATGAGCCAACCCTCACTTCTGCCCTGCCTTCCTCATCTGGATGGACTATACTCTCTCTCAAACCATCACGTTAAACAAACCCTTCCATTCTTGGACCGCCTTCTGGTCAGATATTTGACACAGTGGCAAGACAAGTATCTAATTCAAGGCAGTTTCCTCATTTCCCTGACAGAGCAGGAGTTCTGGCTAAGCCTCTTTCATTTTGCTGGCCTGCCTGCCTGTAGAATATTCCTACTAAAAGTCTTTCTCAGAAGTGTTGTTATTTTCTACCCTTACTTAGTAATAGATTCTTATTTTTGGATGCCACATGTCCATGTTCTTAGCAGAAAACCCCAGCTCATAAAAGCTGTCAGTCTTCCCAAAATTGGTCTGCAGATGCAACGATCTCTAATCCAAATTCTAATAAGAATTCTGTGGATCCTGACAAATTGATGCTAAGATTTCTGCGTAAGTGTGAAAGAACAAGAATAACAGGGGAGATGAAGAATGGAAGAGAAGACGTGTCCTGACGGCATCGAAGGCTGTCCATGGGGAAGCTTCGAGAAAGGCAGTCCAACACTACCACTGATGAGTTTGCCCAATGTGAAGGTGTACAGAAATCCCAGTGAGAACTGCACCTGCAGGGGATACTGGCAGGCCAGAGGGTGGGTCATGGGTTAGCCAACCTTGACTGTCAATTTGACTTGCTTGGGAAGAGAGAACCTCACTTGAAGAACTGACTCAATCAGACTGGCCTGTGGGCACACCCGTGGAGCGCACTTTGATTGCTATTGTCACTGGACTTAGGTTGTGTAAGAAAGGTAACTGACCATGAGCCCGGGAGCAAGCTAGTAAACCGTGTTCTCCCATGGCCTCATGTTCTCCCATGGATCAGTTCCTGCATCCAAGTTCCCACCTTGAGTTCTCACCTTGGCTTCCCTTCCTGGTGAACTGTAACCTATAAGCCAGACAAACCCTTTCCCCACCGAGCTGTTTTGGGGCAGTGTTTTATCAATGGCAACAGAAATAGACCAAGAACAGTAAGGACGAGCCTCTCATGAATGGGACCCACACAACTGGTTGGTTTGATGAATCTATGAAACACAGCCCCTGGATCAAGTGTTGAGCACCTAGACTCTATCTGGTAGCACCGTTACCAGATGCCCTAGAAAATTTGAGAGATGGGACCTGGGTGGGGGCAAGCTGGTCACTGGGGATTTGATTTTGAAGGTTGAATCTGGCCCTCTGTGTCTCCCCCACCCTGACTTGGCTCCCTTTCCACCATCAAGCAGTAAGATTCTTCTACCCCTCCCCATCCTGGCTTGGCTCCCTGTCCACTATGAATCTGTAAGCCTCTTCCACCTCATGCACCAGCGGCCATGATGTTCTGCCCAAGCTCCTGGGGGTCAAGCAACCAGGACAGAGTCCTCACACCACAGGCAAAACTGTCCTTCTGCCTTTAAGTTGTGTTCTCGGTTATTTTGGTCACAGTCCCTTCTAAGTAGCTATCACAGTTACTCTCATTTTAAAAGGGAAAATGGGATGCCTATCTACATTAAAAATCCAGGCTGGTTCCAAATGCATTACAAGCTTTTTTTTAAAAAAGCAAAGCTTAAGATTATTTAAAACTAGACACCAAGGATACATGCGCTCAGGGATTAGGGGAAGGGTCTGAAGATAGAATTCTTCTGCTCAGTGTTTGCAGAAAGGTTGGTCACTTGAATGGCTTTGCAATCAAAACTTCCGCTCTTGAAAACACACACCAAAGGGAGCTAAAGACAGAAGTAAAACATTTTTTTTCAGCTTATGTAACTGAAAACGTGAGGTTTGGATGTGTAGAATCTGCAAAATCCTTTCCATCTATACAATGGATAAGATAGATAAAAATAGAAAGGAATTAATGATGAAAGAGGAGTGGACATGGACCACCCTGTCTCCAAAGTGGTCAGAGACACCTGTACAGTCGGCAACGATGGTAACTATCCACTTTAGAAGCTACTAAAATGCCAATCAGGACAGAGGGTGGCATCTCACCCCATGGCATCAGCAGCCACTGCTTAATGAGCCAATGGTGCCGTGGGCCTGGAAATCTGCACAGCTAGCTTGGTCTTAATTTTTAAAAGAAATCTTGTTTGTGCATCTTGGTGTGTACACACATGAGTGCAGATACCCACGAAAGCCAAGAGAAAGCATCTGATTCTGTGCAGTTGGCATCACAGACGGTTGTGAACCACTTCATGGTGCTGGAATGGAACCCGGGTCCTCGGAGAGGGCAACAAGTGGTCTTCGCCATAGAACCATCTCTCTGGTTCCATGCAGAGCCACTTTGAAAGTCACTATTCTTTAGCACTGAATGTGTTCACAGTAAAACACTTCCCAATGTACACACACCCAAGTAAACACCTTAAAGATGCGAGACGCTCATCCCAGGATCACCAGGAGTGAGGTAGCTCAGATTTTTGTTTTGATTATTGTTTGTTTTTGTTCTTCAGTCTCAGCAAAGCTGGTGGATGAAAACTACGCAATCTATTCACACAATGGCATATTTCATGCCATGAAACACAGACGAACAATAGCCACACAACAGCACGCATGAACTGAGAAACACAGGCTCTGAGGAAAGGAGTCCCAAGACATGGAGAGATGAACGAGCCTCAGAGGCAGCAGCACAAGAGGACCTTGGGAGAGGAGCTCCAGCAGCTCGTGCAGGGAGCTGGTGGTGGTTGCTGTTTGTTTCTGTGTTTTGTAATTAAAGACAATGAAACTAAGCTGTTTACTGGTTAGGCACCATGTGTGGAATGGGCTTGTTTTCCTTCTAGTCATAAAAGAGTCTGTGAGACTTGTGTATTGCCAAACAGCTCTCACGTGTTTTTCTGTGTGTCTGTTTCTAAGACACCGTGAGTGGATTTTTCTGCATCAACTTGTTACCTAGTGTTACTGCCTGCTTTCTGTCAGTGTGATAAAAACCGACAAAAAACAACATGTGGAAGAACAGTTGTCCACTGAAGGAAGTCAAGGGTAGAAGCCTGGGGCAGGACCCCAAAGCCGAGACCTCAGAGGAATGGAGACGGGAACACAAAGACCGAGGAAGCCTGCTTACTGACTTCCTTGTCTATGCCTCTGTTCAGCTAGCTTCCTGATACACCCAGGACTGCCTGCCAGAGGTGGTACCACCCACAGAAGGCCAGGCCTCCCCACATCAATCATAAATCAAGAAAACGCCCCACAGGCTTGCCCATAAGCCACTCTGAGGGAGGCAATACCTCATCTGAAGTTACGTCTTCGCACTTACATCAAGTTTGCAGGCAAGATTCTCCATCATGCCTTGTAAGAATAAATATTTGGGCGGACACAAGAGCCAAAGAAAGAAAATGAAAGATTTATTTCTTTATATACCCTCTGAAGAGTTCCTATGAAGAGTTCGTGCACACAAATTTGTTTGTGCACGAACATGCAAGGATATGTGTGGGTGCATGTGACCTGTGTGGGTTCCTGTGAAGACCGGAGCTGACACTGGGTGCCTTCCTCAATCACTCTCTACCCTATTACTTTTAACATTTACTTTTATTTTTAATTATGTGTATGGAGAGGTAGGTAGTGTATGCACATAATACAGTGCCTCAGGAAGCCAGAGGAGTGTGTCAGGTCCCCTGGAATTGGAGTTACAGGCAGTTATGATCTTACCTGATATGGTCTGCTGGGGACTGAACTTGGGTCCTCTGGAAGAGCAGCCAGTGCTCTTACCACTAAGCCATCTCTCCAGTCCCTCCTCCTATCTCTACCTCCCCAGTGCTGGGATGCCAAGCAAATACCACCACTTGGAGCTACTGACTCCTGAGGATACAAACTCTGTCCTTATATGTGCATGGTGGCTCCTTCACTCCCTGAGCCTCTTCCATGTGGCTGGCCTTCTCAGATTCCACATGCTGTGCTTGCCTCCCTGCTTGGAATTTGCTGCGGGGAGGAGGGGGAGGGGGAGAGGGGGGCTGCTTCCTGTTTCAATGGACCTCTGTAGTGAGAATTCTAGAACTTTGGTTTCTTTAAAAACAAAAACCCACAAAACTATTTTAAGAATATGTTTTCATTTTATTCCCAGGCATGGGGTTATGGGGCTGCTTCAGACTGTCTACAGCGGGTGACTGTGATTTGCCTCATGCTTTATCAGGGGTGTGATTCTGCAGATAGTTTCTGAGAGTGTGCTACACTTGGAATTCTGGGAACTCTTCAGAGGGTATATAAGTGCTAAGGCCTCAAGAGATGGGGTTGGTGACTGATGGTTGTTAAGTGGGGTCGGCTGGGGTTTTTTAGTAGTCAAAGAAGAAACAGAAGGAAAGGAATTAGATTCAGGGATCTCTCTCTTTCCCCTCTGTCCTTTCTCTCTTATCTAGTGATAAGGAGTAAAACCAGGAGAGATAAGAGGTGAGAAAAAGAAGAACCCACAGAGTAGTAAAGACCAGCTGCAGACCTCACTCCTTCTCTCAACCTTTGTCCAAAGCCACACGAAGGCAGAGAACACTGCTGCTGAGCTTTGGATGCCCTAACCTTGTAGAAATAGGGCTCTGTTCCTGGCCACATAGATGCTCAGCTGGCCTCAGAACACACTCTTGTGCTCAGGTGACTGTTCACGTAGAATGTTCCATGTCTGTGTGTATGAAACTAACACTGTCCAGAGTGTAGTCTCCAGAACCCTGAAATTTTTGAGGACAGATTTCCAGCTGAAATAAATTTAACAAGCTCTCTAGAGAAATCATCTGGGATCAGATAGCTAATCTTACCAAATAAACATATTGTCACAGTCTAAAATGGACACCCCCCTCCTGTTTAAACATTAAGGAATTAAATAATCTTATTTTTCTTCCAACTTCAGACAGCACAAGTATTCATAAATATTCATTTTTTCCAACTGGAAGCATTAGGCCTTGTTACTTCAAGTGGAACTAACTGAAAATTAATGATGGTTTTCAGGGGGAAAAAAAGCAAGATTATATACACAGAAGCAATTAAACACAAACCTATTAATTATTTAACAGCGTATTAATGAGCAGAACTCCAGCGTTCGGGCTTCAGCCACTCTGCTTGCCCTGCCAAGTCACTTACATATCATCTTGCCAAAGTTTGGCCTTGAGGAGTGGAGGAATCCGGGGCATTTTCACAGATTTGTAACTTGAAAAAAAAATAGAGATTCAGAGAGAATTACAGGGAGATGGCAGAGAACTGAGCAGGAAACAGGACAGGAGGCAGCAGCAGCTCAGATTCTCTCCCCAAACCCAGGACAGGCTGAAGTTCAAGTTCAGATTCAAAGTCTTTGTTGTGAGAAAAACCAACTGTCACACACTCCAGTCTTGTGCATATTTATGTGTGCACACCAAGAAGCTTTGCATGCATCTGATCCATTTTAAATGAATTGGGAATGATCTGAGTAATCTCTATATACAGAATGCAAAGATCTATGGAGGACCTCAGACATTTATTTGTATTTAAAAATGTGTGTGTGTGTGTGTGTGTGTGTGTGTGTGTGTGTGTGTGTGTATGCATGAGTGCAGTGCCCACAGAGGCCAGAAGAGGGCATCACATCTCCTGTAGCTAGAGTTACAAATAGTTGCAGTTACAAGCGGTTGTAGTTGCCTAAGGTTTGTTCTGGGATCTGAACTCAGGTCCTCTGAAGAAGCAGCAAACTCTCAACTGCTGAACTGTTCTTCTAGTCCTTCAAAGCTTTGCACTGCAGCTGGCTCAGTCTGTACAGCAGGAGACTCTTAAAATACATGGTTAAGTAGCTGCTATTGGTTAAATTGTACCGTGTTACAATTAGATAATGAATATTCCCAAAGGTCCCCATGTGTTCTAGTTTAATTCTGTTGCTGTGGTAAAACCAAAAGCCAACTTAGGGAGGGAAAGGGCTCACTTCATTTATGTTTCCAAGACACAGACCATCAGTAAGGGACAGTTAAGGCGACCTCCAGTGTGGTGCTAATGAGGGGTGATTTTGCCTTTAAAAGATAGGGTCTGGGTCACTAGGGGACATGTCCTTGGGGGATTGTGGGACTTCAGTGTCTTCCTCTTCTCTCTCTTTACTTCCTGGCAATAAGGACATTTTTCCTCTATCATAAGCTCTCCTCATGGTGTGCCATCTCAGCCCAAGGCCACACAGAAGATCATCACGAACTGGTGCCTTCATACCAGCGAGCCAAAGCCCACCTCTTCTCATTATAAGTTGATAATCTAGAGCATTTTATTACTTTGATTGATAAGTGGCTATCGCACAGCATCTGTAGGCAGAACCCTGGACTGTCCCCACCACTAGGTCACATGATCAGCACACACTGAGCTACAAGGCTCACAGGAGCGAAATGTGTCAAGCTGCTCAAAGTCTTCCATCTACAGCTGTCCTTTCTTCTCCATCTGTCTGGGTTGACCATGGAGCCTCTTTCTTGGACCTTGCTGGGGTTCAGAATATGAACTCTACCCAAAAAGGAAGCCTTGATCCATTGAATCCTTTAAAGATGTTTCTGACCTTCCCCATATTTTCTTCTCTCCTCTCCTCTCCTCTCCTCTCCTCTCCTCTCCTCTCCTCTCCTCCCCTCCCCTCCCCTCCCCTCCCCTCCCCTCCCCTCCCCTTCCCTCTCCTCACCTTCCCTCTCCTCTCCTTTCCTCTCCTCTCCAACTTTCTCCCCCAAAGTGAGTCTTAGATGCCATAACTCTAAAGCAGGGTAGAGGAGCATGCAGAAGAGCATGCAGGAGAACATGCAGAAGAACATGCAGGAGAAGAACATGAAGGAGAAGAACACGCAAAAGAACATGCAGGAGAACATGCAGAAGAACATGCAGAAGAACATGCAGGAGAACATGCAGGAGAACATGCAGAAGAACATGCAGGAGAACATGCAGAAGAACATGCAGAAGAACATGCAGGAGAACATGCAGGAGAACATGCAGGAGAACATGCAGGAGAACATGCAGGAGAACATGCAGAAGAACATGCAGAAGAACATGCAGGAGAACATGCAGGAGAACATGCAGGAGAACATGCAGGAGAAGAACATGAAGGAGAAGAACATGCAGAAGAACATGCAGAAGAGTGTTACCTGGGGTCTTTGGCTACATCAACACAACATGGACTAAATCTCCATCACCTGCCTGCCCACCACTACTTCTTCTCCACCCCCATCTGTTTCCTGGCTCCAGCCACATGTGCCCAGAGCTCCAACCCAGTGCTCTTCTGCTCTTTCTCCTGTGTCTGAGCCTCCTCTGTCTCGATAAGTGCTGTACCAAGAAGCCCTCCCTGGCCACCCTCTAGCCACAATCCCAGAGACCCCTCTTAGCACAGCACTTGATTTTAACCTGCTTGCTTCTTGTGTGTTCTTATACAGACACGCCCATCAACATACATGCATCACATAGAGATCCTTGTATTAACAGACCAAGGGCTCGGGTGCATTACCTTTTGTTCCTCAGCATGAACCCTGCATCAGAGCAGAGCTGGCCAGGGAGCAGGCACTTCATAAATGCTCCTCAGACAGAATGAATGAAGATGGAGGGTGTTACTAAGTTATTAATGAATGCGTTATTATTTATTAATGAATGGGTTATCAATAAATGAATCAAGATTGATTGCATCATGATGAGGATGGAAGCGAGTCTGGCATCAGAGAGAGGAGTGACAGGTTCAAAAACTGATTTCCAAACAGGGGTGAGGGGAAAATGTCCAGTGGGCAAGCCAGGGATGAACCACATCAGCTGAGGCCTCCTGCCCTCGTAGACATCACCACATGAGCCTGGTGCTCCCGAGCTGTGCCTTTCCTGCATCTCATCCGCCTACATGGACTCTAGAATCTCTGCTTACCCACAGTGATCAGACCAGCAAGGGCTGTTGGGAAATGCAGACTGAACTCCAGGAGGCCCTAGGTGAAGTTCAGTAGATGAGTTTGGAGCAGGGTCTCTAGCTGAGACTGCAGTTCCTCAGAGCCTATAAACGTCGGCACATCTGGCTTCTCACAAACATGGCTTCTCTTGCAACTTTAGTGATAACTGGCTCCCTGCTCCCAGTCTTGCACCACCCTTGTGACCTGATACTAAAGCACAGGGTTAGAGAAGATGCAACATAGTATCTTTTCACCTTGGGATGGGATACTGGAGGTCCTCGACACTCACAGCTTCAGACCCTCTGGGGATGCCTCTGCACTTGTTTCTTACTATGACCCACCAGGGCTTCCTTCAGCACAACCTACCTTCCAGGGAGGCCAACCGGTGGAGATCAGCAGCCACTCCTGTCCTTCCTGGGGCTTCTGTGTCCATCCTTACCTCTTACCGCCATCTTGGCTGGCCACTGGCTAATCCAGAGCCACTCCTGAGTTAGCTCGAGCTCCTGGGCAGAAGCACAGGACGTTTGCTGGAAGCTTGGAGAAAACAGTGGTGAGCCTGGACCACATCCCTGGGGAATCTTCACTTAGAACTCCCATCCCCAGGGCTGGAGAGACGGAGGTTGGGAGCACAAGCTGTTCTTTCATAGGACCAGGCTTCTGTTCCCAGCACCCATATGGCAGCTCACAGCCGTCTGTGACTCCAGTTCCAGGGGATCTGCCACACAGACATACACACAGGCAAAACACAAATGCACATAAAAAATAATCTTGGGGGTGGGGGGTGGAAAGAACTCCCATCCCTGGAAGACACTGTTGGAGAAATAACCCAATGTTCCCCTAGCAGAACCTAAGATTGGGACTTGAGATGTGGCTGTGGCTTTTGCCCCATCTGGCAGATGTGCGTATCAGCCCACACAGTAGACTTCTGGTGGCAAGGCAGAGGCATCTGAGATGCACACATGCTATTTCATAACAGCCAGCCTGTGCCAGACAAAACAGAATTCACGGATCAGACAGCAAGAATTTAAAGTGAAAATTAAAAGAAAAATCTATGTCTTCAGATTGATGGCTGCAGATATTGAAGCCACGTGGCAGGCAGGCTCAAGCAAGTATGGAAAGGAATCAGGGACGTGACCCCAGGAGATGGATGGGGTATGAGGACCCAGGGAGACACAAAGAGTTGGGGGACCTACAGACCAGGTGGGCAGCCCACCCACAGAACAAGAGAGACTGAACAGAAAAAGATGGACCCAAGGCCTGATGGGAAATGCAGAAACTGTCTCCTGGGTGATCCATGTCGGCAGTGATGTTGGAGAGTGGACGCCACACCAGGGGTTCCCCACACAGGAAGCAAAGAGACAGGGAAACTCCAGAATGTCACAGTTTTGAGAAGAAAGACAGTCTCCACTGGAAAAGGCTCACGGGAGACCTGAAAGATGGGTTAAAAATATAAATTTAAAAGCATATCCTACTTAGACACATCAAAGGGCAATTTATGTTGATCAAAGGCAAGAGAACAGCCTAAAATATTTAAAAGAAAAGCAGGAGGCCGAGCACGAAGTTTGATTGGTAGAAGGCTGGCCTAGTGTGCGGGAGAACCTGGGCTCAATCCCAACACTGCATGAATTGGACATGGTCTTGGGTGGCTGTCATGCCAGAGATAGAGGCAGGGGTCAGAAGTTCGAGGCTATCCTCAGCTACCAAGAGAGCCTAGCCTGGGCTCCATGAAATCTTGCTTAAACAACAACGTGGGGGAAATGGGGCCAGCAAGATGTCTCAGTGGGTAAAGGTGTCCACGGCCGAGCCCAATGACCTGAGTTTGATCCCAAAGACCCACATGGTAGAAAGAGAGATCCACCCGAGTGAGTTGGCCCTCGGGACTCCCTCCACACGTTTGCCTTGGCACAGGTGTTGTGTGTCCACCCTTGCACAGAAACAAAGGCACACAATGAATAAAAATTTTAATGAGCCTATAAAATACGGGCGCAAGGACTGATGGCCTATACAGGTCCAGCATAAATAAGAAAGAGAATCACTTGAGGGTCTGGACTTCCTGCTAAGAATGGGTTGTCCACAGTGGAGAGGAAAGGGAGTCTCACCTCCAGAATGAGGTCCACCCACAGGATGCACAAGGCACTTACCACACCACAGAGATGCTGTGGTGGGTGAAAACTCCACAGTGAAAAATAAAAGAGCAGAAGAAAAGTTCTGTTTGGGGTGCACAGAAGACTAGGGAGTCTAGCAGGATCTCCTCTCTGAACACCTAGGAATGCAGCTGGCATTGCTGAATGGAAAGCAGAGTTCACAACAGAAAACAGAGGTAACTTGGAGAGTGAGTGACCACTGGTGAGCTCCAATGCAGCATGGGCTAGCATGGGTCAACATGGGCTAGCATGGGCTAACATGGGCTAGCATGGTCTATAAGGTTGAAGGCAAGAAACCTGACCCTTCAAGAGTGGAGTTCAAGGTTGATGTGTCTGGTAAACCAGAACTGCAAGCTCAGAGAAGCAGGTAGTGAAAATATCTACTTCCCAACAAGGAGGTGGTGATGGCCAGACTTAGGTCAAGTTGACACAAGGTAGATCCATCTGAAAGGAGGGAATCTCAGCTGAGAAAAATGCCTCCATAAGAACAGGCTGTAAGACATTTTCTTAATCAGTGAGTGATGAGGTGGGGTCCAGTCCATTAGCAAGCCATAGAGAAGCAAACCAGTCAGCAGCAACCCCCCCCCCATGGCTTCTGCATCAGCTCCTGCCTCCAGGTTCCTGTCCTGCGTGAGCTCCTGTCCTGACTTCCTCCAGTGAGGACCACAGCATGGAAGTGTAAGCCAATAAGCCTTTCCCTCCCTAAGCTGCTCTGGTGGCACTAGTAACCCTAACCAAGATGGAGGTGCAATGAAAATGGGTTTCCTTGACCTCCCCTGAGGACATTCAGGTTGTCCTTTGAACCTGTATGTGCTGCCCAGGCCAGCTGTACCGTGGCAGGGCAATCGACACCATGCATGCTGGTAGAGGCGACAGGAACCAAGTCCCCACTCTTTCACAAATATTCTCTGGGTAAGGCACAGAGCTGCCATGGCTTGGATGTGCAGTGTCCCTAAAATGGACTCAGTGGGGATGAAGGGAACTGGAGAGTTGGGTCAGTGGTTGAGGGCACATTCTGCTTTGGCAGAGAACCTGAGTTTAGTTCCCAGCAACCATGATGGGAATCTCACAACCCCCTATAACTCCGCCTCCAGGAGATCTGGAGACACTCTCTCTGGCCGTCGACTGCATTGGCCTTCACAGACACAGACAGATACCTGTAAATAGAAATGAAATAAATTGTGTTTAAAGAATAAAAGGAAAAAAGAAGATTCTTGTATAAAGACCTTTTTAGATGTGTAATATGGGAAACTGCTAATAGTTTCCACTCTCACAGAAGTTTCTGGTGGGGAGGACACCAGCTGGGGGCCAAGGGTTCAAATACACAAGCCCATGGTGTGCATTCCTCACCCAACCCCCTGCGGGCAGTTAAGGCCGGCACGGGGTTTGTGTAGCCCTCCACTATGCTGCTGTGAGTGGGGACATCAGATGAGACCCAGTAGTGAATGTCAGAAGCAAAGTCTAAACCACACATCAAAACAGTAGCAGTGGGGTAGGCAAGATGGCTCAGTAGGTACAGTGGCTTGCTGCCTAGCCTGAGGACCCGAGTTCAGTCCCCAGGCACCTCTTGATGAAAGAGGAGAAGCAGTCTCTACAGGATGCCCTTCTGACCTGCACACATGTTTGTGTTACACCCGTCCCCAAACTAAATAATCAAAGGAGCCACTCAGGACACCATTATCCCAGTGAGCGCTGTGAGCTGCAGCACACGGTTCCCTGCCGTGTGCACCTGAGGCCCAGAGGGCAGAAGCGGGGAAACACACTTGCTTCTTTGTCTTCTGAATAAAGCAGACCTGATCAGAGCTGGCCACCACATTCTTTGTTCATAGGAATGTAGACAGAACAACCCGCCTGCCTCCATGGAGACTGAGAAGAGTCACACCTGAAGATTCACAGGTGTTCACCCAGCCCCGACAGCACTGTGGGGTCCACTTGGGGTGCAGCTGACTGGATCCACCTGTGGTCACTGCCTGGCTGCGCAGTCCTGGTGCTGTATTCTTTTCCGTGCCTGGGTAAGTAAGCAGCTGATTTCGTCTCAATCAGCTGGATCGACTGTAGAGCTATCTATGCAAACTAGCAGTTAAAATGCCATAAATAACTCAATTGGACACTTCACAGGAAGGTTATTTCCATCCTATACAAAAGGGCTTACGCAACTGCCATGCAGAGCGGGAGGAAGCTCATGCCCTCCTCTCTGGGTGGACTCCCTACGCGTGCAGCCCTGAGATCTGGTTCAGGGGAAACTGAGCCTCACGTCACACCCCTGCCCTGCCCTGCCTCCACCAGTGTTCCCTCCCCAGGGACTCCACCAGCCACTGCTGAGAGGAACAGGCCAGCACAAAACAATCAGACACAAGATGGCCACCTTTGTCATCTCCCATGTTCCCCGTGAGCAGTTGGGAACAACTCTTTGGCCCTCAGTCCTCACTGGTATCAGAGAGGGAGAACTTTAGCACAGCTGTGCCCAGCACTGATTCCCACATATCCAGTAGACGGTGCTGACTGAGCCGGCCCACAGCCGTCTCCTTTGTCCTGCCGAGCCTCATTCCTGACAGTCATAACTTCACACTTCTAGTGCATACAGCCAGTCACAGAAGGTGTCGGGCCCAGGGATGAGGGATGGTGCACCCCGCTTGGCAGGAGATGCAGCCGGAGCTTCTAAGTCTTGGTGGAGCAGGATGCCCCACTGTGCCCACCTCCATGAGTCCCTGAGATGTAGAGAAGTCCCTACTTGAGGATGAGAAGCAGGCCAAGCTGGCCATTCCCACCACCATCAGTTTCCTTCTCCACTCCTTTGCCTGCCCCTGAGCTTTTCACACAGCTTCTGCCCTCAGAACTGAAGAGAGAACATCTGCCCTCTGGTCCTCTGGTCAACACACCAGCACAAGATGGATCCTGATTACCCTTGAGTCCTTCATTCATGAGCACATAGCAACCCTACCTTGAGGAACCAGGAACAGGTTCAGGTGGTAGGTATGGAAAATCTGCTATCATCCTCAGAGTGCTTTGTATGAGTCTCAGACACTCGAAGGGGTCTCAGGTGAAAGTGACTGACTCCCTTATATGACAGCTTTTGAAAAACAACCCCCAAAGCCAGCATGACACAAAGGTTCAGATGACAAGTCTGTATGAGCCAAAAGACATATGGTGGACCCAGGACTAGGAACCCTAGGAGAGAAACCTAGGAGGGGCTGGGGAATAAAGTAGACCCAACTGTAGGTGAGATGGACACTGCCAGAAGCTCCAGAGAAGATGGTGGTCTGTCCTGCTCAGTGGGTCTAGAAAAAGCAGTTGCCTAGCAGGGTTATCGAAAGAATTACATTAGTTAGGAAAGCTACATGCTTAGTCTTGCGACCGGAACACAGTCATAATCCTGAACACCCACTGTGACAATTGGCCTGAGTCCCTTCTCTGGACTGCGGTCTTGGTTTCTGCATCCTGCAGGAACCCAAAGGAGCCTGCTATGGCTTGCATGGGAGATGTCACCAAGACTTCAAGTGCTGGAAGCATGATTAAAGGCACCAGAACAAAAAGGTGACAGAGGTGGGGCCAAGGGTGAAGGTGGTTGTTTCTCGGGGGTCGTTATGATGATTCTCTTATGGACCCTCCAAAGAAAATGGTTCTAAAGAGCAAGACCAGCTCCTCCCTTCTTAGCTTCTTGTTTCTCCTCTCAATCTCTCTGGGATGTGACGAGAGCCACCGTGAGGTCTCCACCAGAAGCAGAACTGATAGGGTCACCCAGCCTTGGACTTCCAGACTCCCAAATTGTGAAGACCCAGCTACCCCAATCCCCATGGGTTCCAGGCTTGGTTCAGAGGCCCTTGGACCACTGCCCTCCCTGGGCATTGCTTCTGGAAGACATGCTGTGATTCAGTCTTCCGTCTTTGGTCCTCCCTGCCTACGGTGCCTTCATGTCTTACCCCCTCCCGGGATGTCATTTCCAGGCTTCCGCTTTTCGATGGCAATTCATCACTCTGGATTTAAGAACTGTTGGCTTAAGGATTCCCTTTGCTGCTCTCCCCGCCTTATTTGCCTTTCAGCCTGAAGTTATCAGCCAGGTTCCAGAAACTGCCTCACGCCTTGGCTCCTTCAGAGCTTCCCCAGGCCTGGGCTGTCAGTTTGCATCAGCTTTACCCAGCCTGGGAAGTGTCTGGGCGAAGAAAATTCCCAGGCTGACTCTCAACCAGGCGTGGACAAAGCCTGAGATCCCCCTCTTTCTGCAGAGGTCAAAGTGGGGGGGGGGCAGCAGAGGCTGATTTCTGAGGTCAGAATGGCTGCCTCGCTGAGTGGCTAGAAATCAGGGCAATGGCTGCTTCCACAGCCCTCGGAGGGAAGGCTCCCCCAAGGAGGCTCTTCTCACGTGGGTTCTTCCTGTCACACACGTGTGGCTTTTCTCTTGGGGTGCTACCCTGAAGTCTAGGCAGGAGTGCAATGCTGGGGCTCAGGAGGATGAGAGCCAGGCTAGGTCCTGGGCATGTCTGGTGATATGAAGGAGTTATGCATTGGAGCCTACACGGGCAACCCCTTGCTTCTCTTTCTTCCTCATCCTCAGACAGCTCCACATTCTCCCCCATGTGTGTTGTGGGCTTTAAGATCTTCCTCCTAACCATATGGGAGCCGGTCTTCTCCTAGCGGCCTTCAGATGAAGATGAACTCTCAGCTCCTCCTGCACCATGCCTGCCTGGATGCTGTCATGTTCCCGCCTTGATGATAATGGACTGAACCTCTAAACCTGAAAGCCAGCCCCAATCAAATATTGTCCTTTATAAGAGTTTTCTTGGTCATGGTGTCTGTTTACAGCAGTAAAACCCTAACTAAGACAGACTAAAACAGACTCTTTCCCTTCCTTTTTTTTTCTTTTTCTTTCCTTTTTTTTTTTTTTTTTTTTTTTTTTGAGGGTTTGGGGGCTTGATCTCATGTACCCCTGCTCACAAGATCACAAGACAAGTAATTGACCTACTGGGCCATCTGCACTCTGCAAAGCTTTACCCACACATCACTTTAGAGCGAGAACCGCTCTTCTCACCCCAGCACCAACAGCTGTAGCTTCAGTAACTCCAGGTAGACTCAAGTTCTTGAGCCTGCCTTGGAACGTGTGGGTGAGAGACCCATTCATCTGGGAAAGTGCTGGTCTCACTGGGGCCAAAGCCAGGGACCATTCTCCACCTGTGAGTCTCATCAGAAGCCCCGCCCAGGATAAGAGCCCCGCCCAGGATAAACTCCCCCGACGACGACGACAAAGAAGACAAGGATGATTAGATTCTCAGTATTCAGCCTTTGACTCTTCCCATGACAGGGAAAAGGCGTTCAGGAGACGTGGGCCCTGCCCGCTGATGAACTAGGGGTGGGGAGCAGGAGCCTTAAGGCCGGCTGAAGCCAGCAGTTCCTTGAAAACTCTTCCTCCCTCCCAAGGCCTTAATGACACATGTGTCTCCAGCAGACACCCCTCTGGCCCGCTAATGTCCCAACTGTGATCTGCCCTTTGCATACCTGTTTCATTTCTCCTTGCACCAAGATTCTTCCCTTTGGGGCCTCCAACCTTTCAGCAATGCTGCCCAGGTAGGACTGAGATGCAGAACTTGGCAGGGAAGATTTCTTCTGTTTGGAGCAATGGTTTGGTTTCCAGTTGATCTGAGAACATGATCTTTACGGAGATGGAAGTCAGACTCTAATTTAGTTGCCTGAGGAGTCTCGAAGCCTCTGTGCCAGCATGATGATCAGAATTAGACTTAATGGCAATGGTCCAGGTGAAAGATCAGAGGTCCCATGAGCCTTTGCAGCAACTGGAATGAGGGCACGCTCACAGATCTCACCTGACAGCCCCAGGACTGCTGAAGGGGAGGAACCTGAGTTCCTCTCTGCACCCTCTCCTCCAGACTTGGTCGGCTACAGGACATGGCTGCTTCTGCAAATAAACGTGGTTCAGCATTAACCTGTCCTTAATGCTGACAGGAAGGTGATCCGTGAGCTCTTCCAGCCTCACTCTCTGTGACTGAGCACCAGGAGAGGATGAAGGTAAGACTATGGATAGCTCCGGGGTGCCCCTTCCCCGCTATCCCAGGCATAGAAGTCAGGATACTCCCAGGTCCCTGTGTTCTTTGTCCTTTGCTGGGAAACAAGACTTGGAATTGGCTAATGAGGGATCCCAAACCTGCCAGCATCCAGATGACGACACCCAGGAAGCCCCCTGCTCTGCCCTCCTCTGCCCAGTAGTATAGGGTGGGAGGGTGCTACTAGGCATGGAATCCCTGGCAGGCGAAGGTGCTGGGCAAAGGAAGGCTTCTTATTCAAAGTCAGCGGTTTCCTTTGGAGGCTCTGAATTTCTCAACAGAAGTTTATTCCCCCACAGATGCATAAAGCAACTAATTAAAAGAATCTAGGAAGCTAGGGAAATTCCCCCAGGAGCAAGAAAGAGCAGTCACTAGAGAGATGAGTGTATGTAGGCCACAAACAGCCATACTTTCTTATAAAAATTACTTGTGTGTATGTATGTGTGGTGTGAGAACATGTGCTTGCCGCAGCATGCTTGTAGATGCCAAGTGACAACTCGAGAGAGTCGATTTTCTCCTTATACCCTGCTGTCTAGTGGATTTGCTGGGCTACATACTTTAACATGGCTGGTCCACAAGCTTCCAGACTATTCTGTCTCTGCCTCCCATCTCACTGTGTGACAGGATTCACAGGCACACACAGGCACACACCACCATATCCTGGTTGTATGTATTCTGGGAACCAAACCCAGATTACCTGTATTGTGCAGTAAGCATTTTTACCCACTGAGCCATCTTCCCAGGTCTGGACATAATTTACGTGAGAAAAATTAGCAAGATGGTATGATTGGGACTGGGGAACACAGGAGGGGCAGCTGAGTGGGCTATGCTGTTCCTGTACCACCTCTCAGAAGCTGTGGAAAGCCCTCCTTCCCAAAAGCACAGAGACCCAGGAAAGGAGAATCCATGCTGGACCATCTGAGATGCAGAGGGACAGATGACACCATGAGAACCTCATGGCTTCCTTCCCCAGCAATACAGAGGAAAACTGGGAGGTGTGGAAGGGAGAGGGAAGAGAAGCTGAGGAGGAGGAATAAGAGGAGGAAAGGGGGAAGGGAAGATGAGAGGTGAGGTGGGAGAGGAGAAGAGAAAGAGAAGGGGGAATAATATTAAAAAGGAGAGAATCTTGTCCTTATAAATGACCCAATGGCCACTATTTCATAACAAGAGTGTTTGGGATGAGAACACCCCTCCCCCCGCCATTTTAATATTTAAAACACCCCTCCAAGCAGTGGCACGCGTGTGACCCTACCATGTATGAGTCCTGGTCTCTCAATTTTAGCCAATTTCCAGACTCACAGGCACCCAGCAATTCTGGCTGCTCTCTGTCATCCTCTAAATGACAAACAAGTTTTATGCCAAGCCCCATAGAGTATTTCTGGCTTGTCATCCCCCTCCCAGACATGTACCTCCGGCCATTAACATTTTGCACACAATAGCAAAAAAACACGATCCCTCTGGAATTTATAGAGATGGCTATTTTAATCATCTTTTATGGTGTATCTTAATTATATATCATTTTTAATGACAGTTGAAAAAATAAGTTATTCTTGCTGACACTTTTATGACCTATTTAATATCGCAGATCAGGGATTTTATTGTATTGCATTCTGGGTATTATACACAAACCAGGAGAGAGGAGGAGGATTGCCGTATACAGTGGGAGGGAGCAGGCCGCTCTTACAGTAGAATTCTTCCAGATTACATGGTGTACCAGGGCTCTCATTTCTGGGTCTGTATAATAACTGTAATTTTACTGCAAGAGCTGAGTGTTGGATAAAAACTTCACTTCAGGGGTAATTTAATTTAATATAAAGGCTCTGCCCGGGGTCAATGTTACAGAAAAACAGGATTTGAGAGCCAGCCCCCTGCTTCTGACAAAAGCTGCCTGCCTTCCCTCTCACAACAGCCGCTGTCTTCTGTGGTGCTAGGCAGCGCTGGAACCTCTTAATATCATTTTATGTACACAAGGGAGAAGAAAGCAAACGATACACTTGTGTGTGTGTGTGTGTGTGTGTGTGTGTGTGTGTACGTGCGTGCTCACGCGCGTGTGTGCGTGCAAGCGTCTGAATGTGAGCATAGGGGCAGGTGTACCCACAGCACGTATGGAGGCCAGAGGACAAGCCTCCAATGTCATTCTGGAGCATTCTTGAGCACTGTCCACATCTGTCTGGGACAGGGTTTCTCACTGGCCTGGGCTTCACCTCCTTAGCTATTCCTGCTGGCCAGTGAGCCCAGGGCATCTGTCAATCTTTGCCCCCCCAGATGCTGGGATTTCCAGTGCATGCTGCCACACCTGGCTTGTTTGTGTTTGAGTTTAGGAATCAAACTCAGATCCTCGACCCACAGAGCCATGCCTCCCTCAAGCCCAGGACTCATGAATTATTGAGCCAATTACATGTTGGCCTCTTTTTAAGAGTTTTGAACATTAGATAGTTCTAAATAGGGCTGCTCCCTCCCAGGACCTCTACACAGAGCATGTTGGGGCTGAGAGGTACTTAGCAGAGCTCATGGATGGCCAAGTGGCTCCTTCTCACAGTCCCAAATCCCAGCAGGGCTCTGCCCTGATCAGCCTGGTAGATGGAATGTGGACAGCACCCAGGGTCGGCATAGCCTCTGAGTGGAGGGGTCAGTGAGGCAGGCAGTCACTTCAGAGTACCCCTGTGTGTCGTGGCTGTTCTTGGTTGGCAGCAGAACTTTATCTGGAATTCACTAAAACCCAAATATCTGGGCATACCTGTGAGGAACGTCCTTTCTCATTTAAAATGAGAAGACCCACTTCTCATTCAGACAGTTCAGTTGGAAAGATTCACCTTTAATCCATATCATTTAAGGTGGGGCGATACACCTTTCATCTGGGCCACGCCTACTACTGGAAGCCTTGGGGGGGGGGATAAAAGGGGGGAAGCTTCCTCTCTTTGCCTGCTTGCTTTTGCTAGCAAGCTCATTCCTTCGCTGTCATTAGAGCCCCCTCCCCCACCCATGGTCAGCATGTATCCCCACCCCAGGGTCAGCCACCAGCCTCCTCAACTCAGGTCCCACACTTTGACACTTAATGGATGGCTAGATCTATGCCCCAGAGAAGCTTCTGTGGGTTGTGACCCAAAATGGGAATGTTTTTTTTTTTTTTTTTTTGAGGTCTTTTTTTTTTTTTATTAGATCTTTCATTTACACTTCAGATACCATCCCGTTTCAGTTTCCTTTTAACAGGAAGGGTGATGTGTAGGAGGAGCTAAGGTGGGAGGAGTACTGAGAGGAAGAAAAGGAGTAAGAAGAGGAGAAGAAGAAGGAGAGGAGAAGCTAGGTGATGAAAGAGAGATAGAGGGGGGAGACAGGGAAGCAGATGTTCATGTATCTCCACCAGTCAAAATGGGAATGTTAAAGGCTACACTAAACACATTAGTCTTGAAAACTTTGACAACATTAAAGATCTGAACACACAATGACCAAACTTAACTCTAAGTCAAATACACACATTTTTGATAGGATTGTGTTGCAATGCCTGACTAAAAACTACTGTGTGGGTTGCTGACTTGGTGTGGGGCAGTGTGTTTGTGTGGCTAGGTTGTACATGTGAATACAGTACCCTCAGGGGACAGAAGAGAGCCTTAGACTTCGAGCCCTCTGACACGGGTACTGGGAACACAACTTGAGTCTTCAGCAAGAGTGGTAAACATTTTTAACAATTGAGTCACCTTTTCCAGGCCCCTGTCTTCAGTTTCATTTTTAAAAAAATTCAATAATATTTGACTTATAATTAGGGTAGAATTTCCAACAGTTTCTGAAGTGACATTAGCTGAATGTTTTGCACTTTTAACTATGTATTTCAAGCAGCATTTGGGGTTCTAAGTCAAACTGTTGACTCTGAAATACATCAAAGATGCCGTGTCCTGCACTCTCAAACATTCAGCCAAGATTTAATCCTTTACCTAAAATTAACAAAGTGCATTTGTCTCCGCATGCAAATTTACTTTCTTCCTTAATAGGATGGAAAATTATATGTACACCAAAAATTGTTTTTAAAACAAATATACTTATGATGTATTAGCCATAAATGTTTTATTTATACATCTAATTTATTTATGTGCAGGCTCATGTAAAAATTTCTTTGGCAAAAAGGGGATGGAAAAATCTTAAGGAACCCTGTTTTAGGTCATGTGGATGTGGTCATAACTGGATTACCCTTGGGTTAGTTTTTCCTTGTGATGAAATATTCAGGGCTGGTGGCAACAGAGAAGTGAGGGCTTACTTGGTGCCTGGGCTTGGTGGGTTTGGCCCATGACCTGCTAGCTGCCTTGCAGTTAGGACACAGCACAGCCTCTGAGCGGAAGCGCCTGGCAGAGCAATGCTGTCTGTTATTTATCCCACGGCTATGAAAAAACACCTGGCAAAGCTATTTAAGAAAGAAAGGTTTCAATGGGCGGTGGTGGCGCACGCCTTTAATTCCAGTACCTGGGAGGCAGAGGCAGGCAGATTTCTGAGTTCGAGGCCAGCCTGGTCTACAGAGTGAGTTCCAGGACAGCCAGGACTACACAGAGAAACCCTGTCTTGAAATCTTGAAAAACCAAAAAAAAAAAAAAAAAAAAAAAAAAAAAGAAAGAAAAAAAGAAAGAAAGAAAGAAAGAAAGAAAGAAAGAAAGAAAGAAAGAAAAAGAAAGAAAGGTTTCTCCTGGCTCACAGTTTGAGAAAGCCGGCCTACAGAGTGTAAGGAATATGCTGGAACCGCTTCTCCACTTCGGACTATGCACCAGCATTTGATCGGTGACAAGGTTCTCCATCTGCATGGCCGGTTGGTGGCCTCACTTTCCTGGAGGCTGACCCATCTTGAGCATGGAGCCTGAGGCAGAGCCTTTAAGTCACCCTTGCTGGTGTTCCTAGTCCCTCCCCAACACCCTGCTTTTGCATGGTTGGTGAGCTCTGGGCTAGGTGCCTGCTCCCATCCACTGGTCTGCCTGTGTTACACATACCCACTGGCTAGGTCTGTCTGCTAGCTAGTTTTCATCAAGCTGTCCTCTCTGTCCACAGCAGCCTTGGACCATGCTGGGTCATCCACATGCTGTCTCATCCAGGAGTGCTACCATGTGGAGCTTAGATAGGTTTTCCAGACTCCTTTCTCTGTTCTCCCTTGGGGTCTTGCCTGTCTTCCACCAGTTCCCTCCCGCCATCTTCCTACAGTCTAGTTGGCATGGAGTATGTGGATTGTACTGGGCTATAATTCAGCACGAAGATCATTGGTCATTCTGGGTCAAGGCAGGGTGATCGTGCTGAGTCATGAGTCAAGGCAGGGTGATTGTGCTGGGTTATGATTCTTCACAGGGCAGGGGAGTCTACTGGAGTCTTCATGAGGCAAGGGGACCTGCTGAGTTTTGAGTACTGCAGGGTAGGAGGTGGTTATCCTAGGTCATGAAAGGGTAAGGGTATTTGCTGGATCATGAACTAGATCTTACCCCTCCGTTCTCAGAATTCACAGTTCCCAGTCCACGCTCCTCCCCTGAGCTGTTGCCATGGCTACTGTAGCTTCTCTACTGACCTCTCTCACCTGCCTCCTTCCTACTCATGAGCGTTTGAGTCTGTTCATCCATTCACTCGTGGATGGGTGTTTGCGGGAATTTCTAGTGTCTGGCTCTTGCAGATAAAGCTGTGTGGACAATTGTGTACCTGCCTTTGAACATCTAGATGTTCCTGTTCTCTCAGGTAGATGCCTAGGCGTACAATGGCTGGATCCCAGGGCACAGGCTCACATGACTCTGGGAAACTGCCAAAATGGCTCACACGGTGACCTTAGCAATTCAGCCCTGCATCAGTGTGTGGGTTCCAGTCCCCACATCCACACCATTGCTCCAGGCAGCTAGGCCACTCAATCTGGGCCTTTCTCATTTTAGCTCTAACAGGGGACCTGCCATTCTCTCTAATTTGCATGATTGACAGCACCAAGATTTTTATCATATGCTTATCCATTGTTTTCTGTGCCCAGTTCATTAGACGACATAGAGTCTGACAGAGGCTCTCAGCTTAATCAAACCAGTCAGGCTTCAGAACCTTCTCTCAGACTCACTTTCCTTTGCTTTAGAAATGCCCCCCCCCCCGTGTGTGCGTGCGTGTGCGTGTGCGTGTGCGTGTGTGTGTGTGTGTGTGTGTGTGTGTGTGTGTGTATGTTGGACATCGAGGTCAGAGGACTACTTTCAGAAGTCAGTTCTCTCCTTCCATCGTGCAAGACCCTAGGATCACACCTGGGTCATCGGGCTACATAACAAGCCTTTACCTGCTCCACCATCTCCCCAACCCATAGACCAGTTTCCAGTAAAATCCAGTTGCAGACGAAGAAGCCAGAGAAGTTTGCTTCTACAGACACTCTACAGAGTGATGGCGGATGCTTAGATTCCTCCAATGGGGCTTGATCGCCCAAGCCTATCTTTCTTCTTGTAAAAATAATTATTTGCATGTGTATGTGTGTTGTATGATGGGTGTGTGTGTGTGTGTGTGTGTGTGTGTTGTTTAATGGGTAGGTGCATGTTTGTGAATGTGTGTGATGTTTGCATGTGTGTGCATGTGTGTGTATCTGTGTGTGATGTGTGCATGTGGGCTATGTGTGTCTGATGTGTATATGTGTGTGTGTGTGAGTCTATCTGTGTGTGTGTGTGTCTGAGTCTGTGTGTGTGTGTGTGCACGTGCATGTGTGCATGGCCATGGAGGTAAGATCCCTGGTGCTAAGCTCACTAGAGGTTACACACTACTACCTAACATAGGTGCTGGGAACTGGACTCAGGTCCTCTGGAAGAGCAGTACTTGTTCTTGACCACCCCATCAGGTTTCCTTGCAACCCCCTTCATCCTTGATACTTCTGAGACATTTTCTACCCATTGAATCCCAGGCCCTCACCCCCAGCTCCCCACTCATTGGCTCTAAATTCCCTCTGGCCCATGCTTCATTGGGAATTAAGTCTGACTTCTCTCCCCGACAGCAGCAGCTCATTGCAAAGGTCGCTGTGGCCACCCGCACTATGTCCTGAGCAAAGCCTCCCACACAGGCAGCATGCATGGACTATTCCTCAGTATACCTCAAACCTTTGCAGTTTTCTCTCTGCAGGGTCACTCTTGTATTGGGTTTTGAGAGCTCATTATAAATTCTAGAAAGAAGTCCTTTATCAAATATATGATTTTCAAATGTTTCTTTCCAGCCTGGCGACTTATCTTGAATTCTTTCAGCGTATCTTGTAAAGAGAAGAATTTTTTAATTTTAATGGAGGCCAGCTTATCAACTCACTCTGTTACTGAAGCGCTAGGAGTGTCATATCTAACCACCTTTGTCTAATCTAGTTCCTCTGTGTCTTCAGCAGAAGTTTTACAGTTTGAGGTTTTAGGTTTAAGTCCATGATCAACTCTTAGATATTTCTTCCATTTGGTCCCAGGCATTAGTGGGAAGCTGTGTTATTTCACATGGATATACAATAGCTCTATCTACACATTTGGAGAAGAACCCGTTTTGCAAAGAATTACTATTGCATCTTTACCAAGAGTTAGCCTTCCAGGCCAGCAAGATGGCTTAGTGGGTAACGGTTCTTCCTGCCAAGTGTGATGACCCGAGTTCAATCTCCTATCCCCCACACAAGCTTTTTGAGGTCCTGAAGCCAGGTGATGTGTCTTCCAGTTCCTTTCTTCTCAATCAAAGTTGTTTTGACTGGTTTTGCATTTTTTCATGTACATTTTAGAAACAATTTGTCAAGTTATCAAAAGAAGAAAAGTAGAGGCTCTCCAGGATTGGCCTGGCACCGTGCTGCAGCTGCAGATCCACTCAGAAAAACAATGTGTTAAAAATGCCTTTGTTCTTAAAGTGACAATCATGGAGCCTGCGAGGGTCTGCACTAGGTCTTATGTCACGGATGTGTAGCTTGGTCTTCTTGTGGGACTCGTAACAGTGGGAGCTGGGGAATCTCTGACTCTTGCCTACTGTTGGGACCCTTGTCCTCCCACTGGGTTGCCTTGTCCAGCCTTGATATGAAGCTGTATGCCCAGTCTTGTTGTGACTTGTTATGCTGTGTTCGGTGGATATCCGTGGGAAGCCTGCTCTTTTCCAAGGGAAGGGAAATTGACATTGAGATACGGTGGTTTGAGAGGAGAATGAGTTAAAAGAAAGAAAATGGATTTTTCCCCCTCATATAATATATCTTGATAATGATTTCCTTCCCTCTCCTCCTCCCAGGTTCTTCCACATCCCCTCCTATCTGATTCACCCCCTTTCTGACTTTCATTAGAAAGTGAACAAGCTTCTAAGGGATAATACTATACTATATTACACTATGCTATGTATGCCACACCACACCATACTAAAAGAAAAACTAACACATCGAAGTTGGACAAACAGAAGCCTTAAAATATTCAGCCTTGCCAATGATGAACGCCGAATCCCCACTCACTTGTATTGTCTGCCTTGTTTTGATGTTTTTAGCATGTGTCTTTAATAACTTGGTCTAATTTCTTCTTAAGTACTGATACATTTCATGCCTTTATCATTGATAATCTATTTTCAACTTCACTTGTTTATTGATAGTATAATGAAATATCACATTTTCAGTTACTCTTTGCTTTTGACAACAGTGAAGGGATACAATGTATCTTTAACCACGTTCACTTCTCCCGCTGCCTCTCATCCCCTCTCACCATTACCAACCTCCCTCTTCCCAAGTGACCATCTGTACCACCACACCCCCTCTATCCCCTCCCTCTCGATTGCTCTCTCTCACTCCTTCGATCTCTCCCTCTTCCTCTCTCCCTCTCTCTTGCTTGCTCTTTCCCTCTTGCTCTCTCACTCTCTCTAGCCCTCTCTTTTGCTCTCTCTCCCATGCTCTCTTCCTCTCTCTAGTGTTCTCCCTCTTTCTCTCACTCTCTTTTTCTTGCCCACTTTCTCTCACTTCCTCTCACTTTCTCGGACTCCATGCAGGTAGTCACAGCCATGGATTGCAAACATCACACCATTCAGAAGACAGTCTCCCCACATCTTCCCCCATCTTTCAGCTCCTACTTCCCGCCTGTCCCCTCTCCCATGATGTTCCCAGATCCACACTGGGCCTCAGAGGAGTTGACATCTTTGTTTAATTTGACAAGTAATGAGACCTGCTTTGAGCATTGCCCATTGAATAGTTTTTTTTTTTTTTTTTAACTAGGACTGAGAATAATACTACTATATGCACATAAATATAAACATTTAGAACATAGTTTAACCATATGTTCATTTGAAAAAATACCACTAATGAATTCCCCCATGGGACCTGTGGTCCCCAGCTATGGGCTTTTGCACAGTTCTATGGTGCCAGGAGTGTATTCCCTCCCACAGAGCAGACTACACTTCCCATCAGAAGGCATTTGGTGATCCACTGCACATGGCTGCCACTATTACAATGGTCTATCTTGCCAGGAAGCCCAGGGTTGAA
This sequence comes from Arvicanthis niloticus, assembly GCF_011762505.2. Taxonomy (NCBI): domain Eukaryota; kingdom Metazoa; phylum Chordata; class Mammalia; order Rodentia; family Muridae; genus Arvicanthis; species Arvicanthis niloticus. Next base: position 3,305,460 of record NC_047662.1, read on the forward strand.
GCACCCAGAGTCTACCGAGTCATTGAGCGTATGTCTCTCCTGACAACGTGTCTCTATTCTAATGTGCCATCTCTGTACCCTGCATTCAATTTGTGGCATCTTCAGCTTAGCAAGGACCCAGCAGCAATGACAACAGCCTGTATTATTTTAAGAGATCCTTGTAGGGAGGTATCCCACACCTGGTGCAGGGATTTGGGTTTGAAAATCAATGGCTTCTTGGAGCAGTGTTAACCACCCATGAAGAGAATGTCTGTTTAATCTTTTTTTTTTTATTAATAGCATATGTTTTATCTGGCTGATGAAGTAGGAGGCATCTTTACAGCTTTGATCAACCCTCTTCCCCACCCCACAGGAAAAGAAATAAAACTGGAAAGTATTATATTGAGTAAGGTAAGCCAGGCTCGGGAAGATGAATGCTGTACGTTCTTTCTGTTATGAGGGTCCTAGACTTGAGTTTTTAGATAATGTGTTTAACAGTTGGAGTGGGTGTGGGCAGAGAGGAAGAGGGAGAAAGAGCTGTGAGGGATTCGTGGGGAGGGGTGGGGGGTTAGAAGTGATAGCAAAATACACACAGTGCGAAGATAGAGCAAGGGACACTAGAGGAAAGGTTTAAAGGGGTGGAGGCAGAGGGATGGGAGGAAGGTTTGCAGGATGATCTACTCCTTTTTACGCTACTAAAATCACTTATTCATTGACGTAGCTTCTTGTGGGTTTTACTGGATTTCTGTGAGGCTGCCTGGAGACGGGCAGTCTGGAGATGGGCACAGATCGACTTATTTGGAACTCAAATTCTGTTATGCCTTTGCTTGTCTTATTGCAATGGCAAAAACTTGTTGAGGACAAGGTGGTGGCTGTGGCATCCTGGTCTTGTTGCTAGTGCAAATGGTAGGTGCCCTTTCATCTTTCACCCTTTAGTACAGTGTCTGCTTGTTGGGCCTTGGATGAGGTAACTCCATCTAATCTGCAACCTTCAATCACCCTAGCACAGGTAGAGGTCTCCACCTCCAGAGATTTAAATATTAATGAGTTATCTAAAGGCCAGGGGCGTAGCTAATTAAGTTATTCCCTCCCCTTTTACCCCTCCCTACAAAATTAGGCTCCCCTGGCCTTTGGTGGGGGAAGCGCGTACCACCTACATCCATTTACCATGCCATGAACAATAAAAGCTTTGGAAAACCGGACTCCACATGTCACCTGATCTGCCTGATCTGCCACTGCCAGGTTCCCAGCCTTTGGAAACTTGAGCCACCCACCGACAACCCTCGGCGGCTGTACCAATGTGGGACCCTCCGCTGGTGGGATGGGAAGCCCGCCCGGGACCCTGATGCCAGACCGCCATGGGATCCAGCCGCTGGACTCCCTCTTCCCCCCACCCACGAGATTTCTTCCCCACATCTGCTCTAAGTTTATTATGGTGCCTTGGTTAGTCTTGACTGTCAACTTGACATAGCTTAGAGTCGTCTGATGGAACAAGTCTCAACTGAGGGATTGCCTAGAACATATTGGCCTTTGAGAGAGAGAGAGAGTGAGAGAGAGAGAGAGAGAGAGAGAGAGTGTGTGTGTGTGTGTATGTGCGTATCTCTCTGTGTGTGTGTGTGTGTGTGTGTGTGTGTGTGTGTGTGTGTGTACTGTGGGAGGCACCATCCTTAGGTAGAGTTAAGGCCTACGTAAAATGTTAAGGCCTGGGTGACTGTAACCTGGTTAGCCTGCCATTATAAGGAAACTTTCTCATATGTTTCTGCATTACTAGGAAATGCCAAGCTGATTACGTATTGTGTTATGCTCTATGCCCTTGGAAACCAATCATGATAGAAGTCAATAGAGTTGTTTGTGTAGTTACCCACAATAAGCTTGGACCAGAACCGACCACTCAGAAGCACTTCTTGCACCTGCATATAGCTTTTATAAGCTGCCCCTGGACCCCAACATAAGAGATATAGGAAATTATTTAAAATAAGCCTTCCATTTTGATTAGGAGTCAAGTAAAGTTTAAGATCCTAAGACCTCCCTGGGAATGGACATTCTGCTTGGCAGAAAGAGACATGTACGTGGGTAACTGACATCCTGGTTGGCAGGTTAAGACACGAATGTTAGACAAGGCAAGTTACCTCCCACAATTGAATACCCCAGCCAGTGGGAACAGGATAAATGTACAACAAAGACATATTCCTAAGGAGATTCCCCATTCCTAAATCCTGATTGGTGGAATAACTTGGCACCAGTGTTTGAAGATCCCAGGCTTTGAAAGCCCTGCAGAACATTCTCGGAGTCACAGTTCAGTTCCTGAGTCTAGACTGTGGCCCTGGTGGATCAGTCCTGGGGTGCGTGCTCAATAAACCATCCCTGTCTGACTGAGATTGGTGTTCACATGGTTTGCAAGGCGAATACTGTACCACCACAGGTGGGTTGATATGGATTATATAAAAAGAGATAAGTAGCAGGGCCCTGTGAGCAAGCCAGGGAAGGAGGGAGGGAAGAAGGGAGAGAGGGAGGGAGGGAGGAGGGAGGGAGGGGGAGGGAGGGAGGGGGGAGAGAGGGAAGAGCATTCCTCAATAGTTTCAGCATCAGTAACTGCCCTGACTTCCTTAGTGATAGACTATGGCCCAGAAGTGTAATCCAAATAAACGCATCTCTACCCAGGCTGATTTTACTCAAAAAATATTTTATCACATCAATGGAGAGCAAACCAGGATACACGAAGACTCTTTACTCTGTATTTCTGATTCTTATTATGTACTGATCCTGGAGAAGCTAACCTTACCCCCCCTTTCTCTCCGTGTGTGTGTGTGTGTGTGTGTGTGTGTGTGTGTGTGTGTGTGTGTCTGTCTGTCTGTCTGTCTGTCTGTCTGTCTGTCTGTGTGAACAAGGCAATGCAGAGCACATGCCCTAGCTCCTCCTTGCAGGCTCTCCTTCTCTAGTTCATTGCTCTGTTACCCTAAAGCATCCAGGGCCCCAGCCACCAGCTTGTATATTTTATGAGGCAGCCATAAGAATCATATACAGCATTCGATCAAACATCATGAGAGATGGGTGTGAAAGCTGAGCCCTCTCCTACATCTGAAAAGAGGGGGGATCAGTAGAATCGTTGGGTTTATGGCGAGGAGGGGCAGGAGATTCCCTCTTCCTCGGCACAGTCCTCATGTGGCTCCAGGATCCAAGTCAAGCAAAAGGAAAGTGTAGATGCTTCATTAGCTTGGTAGAAACATGGGGACCTCCACGGGACAGGGAAATCCAAAGAGCTGACCGAAGCAAGGGCACATGGAGAGAGCGGTGCAAATGGGAACAGAGACATGGATCACTCAGAGGAGAAGTTTATCTAGCCCAGTTTTCCAGTCTTTGGTGATGGGAGGTTCCCCGTTCTACACAGATTCCTTGTGGTGTTCCCTGCATGTTGGGAAGTCAGAAGAACAGGGTTCTACGGCTTCATCTCCTCAGTGACTTCCTCCTGAGATGGGCACTACAGCAGCTGGGCCTGTTTGGACATGACAAGCTTTCACCTCCCTCAGATTTTAACTTGACTCAAGCTTTGTCACCAACTCCACTACACAGATGAAGAGACCAAGCCAGGGCAGGATTTACACTTGTGACCACAATAGCTGAGCTCAAGCACTTACCAGACAAATCTTAGTGCATGGTTTTAGATTCAGCCTTAAGGGGGTCCCACCAGTGACCTGCTTTCTCTAGTCATTTCTCAGCTCGGCCTTTCACCCTCTCTTAGTAAAGCCATCTTATTGAGACTCAGTCAGAGGATGACCCCAGTCATCAGTGGGGCCTCTGGATCTAATTATCTCTGGAAACACGCCCAGACACACAAGAGCTATATCTTTTTGCAATTCCCTATGTGTTTCTCAATCCAACCAAACCGAAAAATGTAACCATCATTCCACTTAGTGTCTGAGTTGGGACTTCAACACAGGGCTTGCACTCCAGACCATTACCTGCCATTCTCTCAAGCAGGTTCAGACCAGTAACCGCCACTACTCAAGGTCTCAGCCGTTGGCTTAGTCTTCCCACCCATGGGCTCCAATCTGTGGAAGGGAGTAAAGGAGCCCCGGTTAGCTCAAGGCTGGCACACCCTGCTCTTTTCTCTGAGCTCCTCTTCCTCCAGGACCATATCATTATCTTAGGTTTCCCCAAAGAGACACCAATCTCACATGTAGCCACCGGCTCTGAGAACACCTTGCCCCCTCCACATGCTCTCCCATAAAAAGGTTTGCTTCTGGGTTTGTAATTGATCTCTGTTTGGGGAGCATTCGTATTCACAGAACGGCAACTCTATTGTCAGAAAATTCCTAACCGATTAGACGTGTTAAAAGTTGTATTTTCAGAGACTCTCGTGGCTTTTAAATCATTATCTGCCTACCACTGGGTTTAATTGACTCCTTAAGCATAACCCTCCATAAATATCCACGAAGCAGATGCTCTAGTGAAGCCTCCGTTCCTGCTGACAATGTCGTCATGTGCCGTTAGCTCTCGAATCTCTCGACTGAGTACGATGCTGTGCTTAGATGGCTTGTGATGCGTCTCAGGGAGAAGAGGCTGCTGCATTCTCCTGGGCAGCAGCTAATGTCTGCCTGGGTCATGTGAGTGCTCTTTCAGATTTGTCTTTTGAGTATAAGTTGTCCGAATGTGGATTAAAATCCAAATCTTATCTGCAAGCTCCACCCCTAGTTTCATATGCACTTTTTCTTCTAGGGGTGGATTTTCCAAAAAAAAAAAAAAAAAAAAAACACCCTTTCATGAGGCTCTGAGCCCAAAGGTCATGAGACTCCACTCTCCAGTGTGAGCGCTTGCTTGTGACTCCAATTCCACCAGTAGGCTTTCTCAGGTGTACCATGACACCCACTCTGTGGGAAAGCCCAAGTCACCTCTATGTTTGTGTGTGTGTGTGTGTGTGTGTGTGTGTGCATTACATATGAGTGTGCAAATGCATGTGCATATGTGTGTGTGAAGCATGTGTGTACATGTGTGCATGGACAAGTGTGTGGACATATATGTGTAAAGTCGTAAGTGTACCCAAGTCATATATGTTGATAGTATATGTGTGCATATGCATGTGAATGTGAGCGTGCATGTGAGTGTTCATGCATGCATGTATGTGGGATGTGTGTGTGTGTGTGTGTGTGTGTGTGTGTGTGCATGTTAACATTTGCACCAGTGAGGTCAGCTGCAGCCCAAATAACCCAGACTGGTGTGCTCACAATTTCTCAAGAGCAGGCTGACCTTTGGATTCTATTTAGACTTTTTCACACCCCATTTGGATAATGATTTTGGCTCTTTTAATAAATGGACAATAAAACCAAAGTTGAGGGGCAAAATGAAATGCCTTTGACTGTCTGGCAATTCACAGCTGTCTATAAACAGCGGCGATGCCCCCGACAAGAGCTGTTTGGGGAAAGGGCCTCTGTCGGGATGAATCTTGGATGATTATGGCATCTGAGCACCCTGACATGCTTCTCAACGTCTCTTAAATGCCTGTGTTATGGTTATGACTGCTGTCATTAGGGTTGTTAGCATTGTCTCGTCTGGAGAAGCATCCCAAGGGACAGCAGATTGTTACAAAGAAGTGATTCTGTGATGCCTCCCTGAAAATGGTACCCAGCAGCCTAGCGGTGAGAGACAGATGGTGACTGGAATAGCTAGCTCCTCCCCAATGTCCTTGTGGGCTAAGGTAAGGCCTGGGTGCCTGGCCAATAAAGAGCTTCAGCACGTAGAGCGCACACGGACCTCAGGAGTGCTGAATCCCCCAGCATAAACCTGCACTCCTGTTGAACCTTTCAGGCCATAAGCCATCCAGGGAGCCCACGGCTGTAGTGCTGTACTTGGGTTCTTTCCTGGTGCTATGACAAAACGCCAGACCAAGTCATCTTGAGCTTGGAAGGGAGGGTCTATAACTGAAGCCCATGGTTCAACCATACAGTCCATCTTGACAAAGAAAGCACGGTGGCTGAATCCTGAGGCATGTGGTTACATCTATTGCAACTGTTTTCTGGAAGCCAAAAGGGATTAATGTTGGCGTTCAGCTCACTTTTTATTCAGTCTGGGACACCCCCTGCCCCCAGCCCATGGGATCATGCCAACCACATTCAGGGTGGATAGTCCTCAGTTAAGTGTCTCTAGAAACACCCTGGTGTGTACACCCAGGTGTGCCCCCTGGGTGACACTCAATCTCATCAAGTTGACAATCAGAATGAACCGTCACACTGACCGTGGATCGTTGTAGTGCATAAAATACGTGAGTAGGAAGAGGCATCAGATGAGCTTCAGAATGTGAGTATAGCTAATTACCCAGACTCTCAAGTTCACCAGTGTGGACCACAGGCACATGACCCCTGTAGCAGTGGACCGTCCCTGGGTTTCCCACAGACTTCTGCCACTCTGCTTATGGGTTTCTTGGTCAGACTACATGCATCCTGGACATGATTTCTGGGTCTTCTTAAGCAAGCCTGACACAGTGGCTGCCAAGTGACCCTGCTGGTGTCCCTCCACCCCCCAATAAACAGAACCAGTTCTCCGTAGCTGCTCCCAGGTGTGTGGTCTTTGCCTGTACAGTCACCGCCAACCAAGATCCTCCCTGTACCTACCCACCCCAGTTAAGTTTCCCTCCCTCCAGCCCAGCCCAGTGAGGAACAGGCCTGATGACCCCGAGGGAGAAGCAGACACCAGCTAGCACCTATCCACTAGTCTTTTCAGGAAAACCCATCCCAGGAGGTTCAGACTCCAGACAACAGGGACAATGGTGCTGCTCCTCGAGTGACTCGGGTGGAGTGGAGAATTTACTTTATTTACTCCCTGCAGCCATGTGCAGTTCCTGGAAGAGCGCCACGGGGGACATGCAGGGCAAATCCTATAGGCAGGTTACTTCCTGTCATATCACTGGCAGCCTTAGCTGTGACATCTCCCTGACAGCCTCATTTGCATAGTGAGCCTAGCTCCTCCGTATAAAGATTCCGATGTGAGCGCCATGTGCCAATGACATGCTATCCTCACTTGAGTCCTGAGTCCTTAGGTATGATGCCAATGGACTTCCAGAGATAGACATAGACTTCCGGGGACAGACAGAGACTTCTGGAGACAGACATGGACTACTTCCGGAAACAGACATAGACTTCCGGAGGGCTTAAGTATGACGCCAATGGACTTCCGGAGACAGACAGAGACTTCTGGAGGGCTTAAGTATGATGCCAATGGACTTCCAGAGGTAGACACTTCCAGAGGGTTGCCTCTGCTACTCTTGATGGTCTTCTGTTCCCTTCTAGTTTCACCGATCTCATTAGTGGACACAAAAAGGCATCCAAATTTTAGCAAACTCATATATAGGTAAGAAGCCCTGGCACTGGAGGCGGCCTGGCCCTGACTCAGTACACAACAGTGCCTGCTACCACAGGCAACTCTACACTCCCTGTGCCGAAGCACTCCAGGCTGGGTCTTCAGTGGCAAAGATGAGAGGAGTCCTTTCTTCTCCTGGTCATTGCCAGCAGGAGAGATGGACATTGATCAGGGAAAGCGTAAAACCCAGCCTGGTGGCAGGAAGGACACAGCAACAGAGCATTGACTGGGGCCACAGGGCAGGGCACTTGGATGGAGTCACAGAGAGGGGAACCTTTTCTGGGTTCTCTGACTAGGAAGAATGAGCTCCAGCAAGTCCAGCAGGGCATCCTACAGGGAGGATAGAGACAGGTCTTCATAGAGACAGATCTGAGGCCAAAGGAGCATTTACGCTATGGTGCATATGGTTTGACTAGGTCCCCACAGGTTCAGATGTGAGACCACTTGGTGGTCATAGAATCTCCATCTAAGAGACGGTAGGATATTTTAAAGGAACCTCGTACGAGGTGGTGGTTAGTGGAATGAACTGGTGTCATTCTTGGGGACATATGTTGGTTCCTACCAAAGAGAATTGCTATCAGAGCAACAAAAGGTCAGGAGCCCAGCAGCCATTCCTCATATTCCAGAACTGCAAGGTGACCCTACGTTTGAAAGGACACAGCATGGAGGCAGGTTGTCTCAGTAGCTATGAGAAGTTACCACACTGCGAGCACAGCCTCAGAGGGATAGTGGTCTGGGCTCACCTGGGCTTTCCCTGGACACAGATACAACAGGTTCAACTGAAAGTGGCCATATGCCAATTGAGTGAAGAGTTAGATCTGGGCAAACCAAGGAAACAGCCGTGGATCTTGGTAGCTGTGTCCCTGGTGGTCAGGTCAGAATGCCCCTTTGTGGCGAATCAGCCTTGAAGCTGCAGTTAGATTGTTCCCAAGATCCAAAACTCAGGTCCTGGGGCATTCTCCTACATGTGTGCTAACAAGGAGCCTACATCCTCAGAAGACCCAGTGTCATTAAAACAGGTTACACAGTGGCTTTCATTCTCCCATGGGCTTTTCTAGATCGTGGGGAGATAAGCCCCCAAAGGAAGATCTGGTCCACTATGGTTTGGGAGGGAAAAGGAGTCACCTTACCTCACATGCCATGTATCTGATACACATCCATAAACTCTCCTTAAACTACCCGCCCCCCACCCCAGGCTGCTTCCTTCCCCTCTCGGTTTGGCGTAGATGCTTCGCTTTGCTAGAAAATCTCGGTTTAAACTGTTTCTCAGCAAATTTGTCCCTCTAGAAGACACAAACTACGAGATGCAGACTCTTGCTCTCCTTATCGGAGCACAAAACACCAGGAGCTGTAAATGACCAGTCTGTCACCTTTCCCAGGGACTGTCATGATTCAAGCCTGGCCAGGAGGAGAAAGAGGCAGTGCCTTGGATCCAACCCACCCCCACCTCCACCCCCACCCCCACCCCCACCCCCACCCCCACCCCCACCTCCCGCAGATGTCATGGCAGGAGATGAGCAAGGCAAAAGGCCAGGGCACAAAAGGAGAAGCAAGGGAACTTCTTGGGGATGGAGATATCTCAGACTCAGCATGAAAGTGGAGCCCTGGGAGAGACCACACAGCTGTGGAGGGAGAGGAAAATTGTCCTCGAAAGGTCAAGCATTTCCTCTCACTTTTCGAGGCCTGAGGTTTTTGATTTCTCAGTGGACAGCTAATTCACTTCCAGGCAGCCTTCAGTGTGTTGAATTCCCACCAAGAGGCCCGAACGGTGATTTCAATTTGTGTTCACATTAACGCCAGGCTCAGGAGACTTTCCAGTCTAGGCAGTCCAACCAGGAGAGCTAATGGCTCTTGGTTAACTCCACAGACAGGCTATCAAAAATGGGCTAAAAGTCCTGCTGTCTCCAGAGGGGCAGAGAGTCTTCCAGAATCCACACTCTTGTAGGGAGCACAGAACGGGTTCTTTGCAGGGGGGATATCCAATTCATGCAAACATATGGAGTCTAATTCTGTTCCTGTGAAATGAGGGTCTGCAGAGACCAGAAAGGAGTACTTGATAGGGGTGGGGTCTCTGGTACCTGCCCAGAAGCCAAACCTAGAGAAGGGCAAGTAGCAGGAAGCAGGAGAGCCAAGTGAGGTCTGGGGGCTCCAAGAAGCCCAGAGCTCTGTTTCACGGTTACCCGCCAGGCCCACCTTGTCACTGCAGAGGGGAGACAGTATGTCTGCCTAGAAAGCTATGGTTGAAGCCTGGCTTGATATCTAGGGGTTTAGATGACTTCATCTCCCCAGTCCCCTTGAAGCAGATACTCAGATTTCAAGGGTGGCAGGGAAATGCCAGCAGACAGGGGTGTGCCTCCAGCCAAGAGCTGGTGGTGACAGGCTTCTGCTTTGCGATGGAATGCGGTCTCCTTTGGGGTGCATAGTCACAGCCTCCAAACACCCCCATCTTGAAAATGCTCACCAGCGTCAGACAGCCAACACAAGGACGAAAACTCAATGCCCTGCACCGTCCTTGGTATGCTCGCTCGCTCTGAGCCAACTCCCGGGCTCTCTTCCCAGCTCCTCCTTCCTTAAGGTGAGCTCCTGGGAAGGGCTCTCTTTAAACACAGTTCCTGTGGAGGCCTCAGAAGCATCTCAGATCTGGGGGCCATTTTTCATGCTGTAGAGGCTGCATCATGGTGGTTTCCCTGCTTGATCGCCAGCTGGGAGTCTTTGGGGGTAAGAAAGGGGAAGATAAGTGGTTGGAGAAGCAAGCTCATTATCATGTGACATTTAAGGATAATTCATACCCAGCATCATTCCACTTTTTACTGAGGTAACCACATTGCCAGGGGACCTTGGTCTTAGCTGCCCCCACAACTGTGTTGAGGGACTGAAAACAGACAGATCCAGCTTGGTTCTCTTCAGATTTTTAACATCTGTTTATCGATGCAGGTGAAGAATAATATGCAGAAGATTGCCCACAGGTCCTGGACTGGGGTGGAGCCAAGGCTGGTGTGAGCCTGGGTGGGTGAGAGGATTCCCTCAATTTTCAGAAACTCTGTCAGGGAGAGAAAAAATGGAGGCCCTTGATCTGCTGATGGGGCCTGAGTCCATTCATGCCTTATTAGGTATTCTTTACACGGGTCCAGGGACCTCCCTCATTCATGGGCAGCATCCCCTTGGGGACACCTGCCAATCAAAGGCACAGCTGCATCTTTGCTAACCTGCTTCCTGGAGAGCTTGTGTCTACTACATGTCTCTGTGGTGTGTGTGTGTGTGTGTGTGTGTGTGTGTGATATTTGGTTGGTGTGTACATGTATGAATGCGGGAGGATGTGTCTGTGTGTGTGATGTGGGTGGTATGTGTATATACATGGTGGGGTATGTATGTGGGTGTGGTTGTGTAGGCTGCTTTTCTGTGTATGATGTATGGGTAGTGTGTATATGTTTGTGCATGCCTGTGTGGACATGTGTGCATATGTATGGTGTGTGTTAGTGTAGTCTGTTTGTGTGTGTGCAAGTGTGTGTATATGTGATATGGGTTGTGTGTGTATGTGTGTATGATGTGTATATGTGTCTATATATGTGTATGTGTGACATGTATGTACCTGTGTGTCTGTATGTATCTGTGAATAAGCACATAGGTATGATATATATATATATATGTGTGTGTGTGTGTGTGTTGTATGTGGTATATATGTTTATGTATGTGTGTTTGTGTAATATGGATGTATATGTCTATATGTGTGGTATAGATGTATATGGGTTTAGAGTATATATGCATATGTACATATGAGTCTATATGTGTGGGTGTGTCCCCAGGACTAACACACCTATAGAGTCTGAGTTGTCTATTCTCTCCTCTCCCCCACCCGGATATCACTTTGTCCAGGATCAGGATCCAATTCCTGTTCATGTTACCAGTGACGACAGAGTTGACCTCACTTAAACCTTCTAAGAATTCAGCCTTATGAGGCTCCAAAGAACTGAAAGACTGAGGGGAGGAAGAAAGAGGGAGAGGGAAGGCATCCCAGAAACAGGGAAGTCAGAGCTCCAGGTAGGGGACCCAGCTTCATGAAGCAGGAGAGAAGTGTGCCCACTGCCCTGGGAGATGGGGAGAGGCCATTTTCATTAGAGCCTGGGCAGGTTCTGTAACACTTCCCCCTGGAGCTGAGGATCGGACACCAACTTTTATCTTGCTCCCACGTGCTGGAGGTGGAGCTATTGGTCAGGAAGCTCATCCAGGTTCACACCCCAGGCTGAGCGCTTGTGCATCCTGTCTGGGGTCCCCCTCCTCCCACATGCAGACTGTCTTTGGATGTGAGCTCTGAGTTGCTCATCAGCTCCCGGGTGTCCTAGATGCATCTCCTGCTGGGGCTCAAGCTGAACCCCATTTATTCCCCCTCTACCTGACTGAGGCTGGAGGGCCATGGTCCCATATGCGCATTAACGTCAGCGTTGCCTGTTCCATGTGAGGGAGACAAAACCAGAGAGGTTGGACATAGGGACCCCACAGAGGATCTGCTCGGCACACAGCAAGGCATGCACCCAGGGACTTGGGCTCTTGTATTTATAGCTGGGGTTACACACAAGCAGCACTGTTGGAGGCCACTTAAATTTTCCGATTAGGATCTCCATGCTACTATCTATGGAGAAGCTGGGGGGGGGCACTTGGCTTCCAGTTCATGGAGACTATATTTTCCGTCCCTATTGCTAGCCCAATGGTCTACACCAATGTGCATCAGGTTAGACTATTTATCTACAGTGGAGCATCCAGTTGGAGCATCACTCTGATGTGGCGTGACTGATAGGTATTGTCAAATCTGTCCCTTCTGCCACACGGCCACTCCAGTCCCCACAAAGCTGGGCAGATGGAGGGTCAAAAACCAGCCACAGCCCAAGCTGCAAAGCAAGAACCAGGGCTGGGGGCTGCTGGAGAACAGAGCAGGTGACCTTCAGGCTCAGAAGCTGGACCCCAGCAAGGGAGTGGATGACAAGCATCTTTAGAAAGACCTCATAATCCTAAGGCCAAGGTAAAGCGACTGCCCAAGGACAGAGGGGAGAAAGTGATCAGTGAACAGAAACATGTCTCTGTCTGGGAGAGAGATGGTGACCAGGGCAGGAAGCCCAGTAGTTTGTGCTTCCAAGGGTGAAACGAGAGAAGACGCTGAGCCAGGAGAAATTAATTAAAGCATAACTTTCAGGATATCATTCTGTGCAAACAGATCCAAGGCCGGGGAGCTATGAAGTGCTAGATAATTGCATTGGGGACCATCAGAGAACTTGTAATTTAATGAAGGGACAACCAAGTAGGCATCAGGAAAGGTACCAGAAATCCAGCGCCAAACACAGCGGAGGTCTCAGAGCTGAGCGAGCCAAGCAAGGAGCAAGAAATTGCACACCACGGAGTAATCCTGCGAGAGCCCCCATCATGTAGCTAGGCCACTTGTTTGTAAAACAGTCGATGCAAACAAGAGCCGTAGTCCCCAAACGATGTTCTTCCCTTAATCTCTTCCTGCCAAAATGTTTGTGCTCCGTTCCACGCCATCGGCCACTGTGTCTCCCACAAGTCGTCATGGAATCGAAGCCCTTCACAAGGCCGTCATCGCTGTCACATGAGGGTTTGTAGTCAGGGAGACTTTGCAGGGGCATCTCCAAGGGCCATTCCTACAAGGGCCAGGAATGCTTGAGATCAGAATCTACGTGCTAAGTTTGCGTTCATTCAAACATCATTAGCACCTGCTGTATCCCCGACACTGTTAAGCTCAGAGCTGATGGGCTAAGGATGTCCATTATTGAGCACTTGCTGTATCCTGACACTGTTAAGCTCAGAGCTGGCTGGCTAAGGATGGGGAGTAGCCTGGTGGCGGGGCTCTGAGAACAAGGCAGCAGCCTTAACCTCAGGTTCAGAGCTAGCCCTAGGGGAGCTGCCCTGCTGGAAGGAGAAGGTTGGGAAGTTTCAAGGAGCCCCACACAAGCCAAGAAAATAGTTGTCACACCACAGGGACATTAGTCTTCATGGCTCAAGTAAATGACAGGACTGAGGGTCCACTAAGGTCCAGGAGTGGTGATTATGAGGAGACCATGTTCCCAACAGCAACAGTACTGATGTCCAGGCCCTGAAAGCAAGCAAGAGCCTGGCAGAAGGCGGCCAAGTAAAACCGGGACTGTGGGAGGGGGATCTGACAGTAGGGTGTAGGCTTGTGGTCAGGAGTGAAGCCGAGAGAGCACTAAGAAGCAAGGGCTCTATTACATCAAAGACTAGGGTGGGTGAGTTGCTCAGTGGTTAAAGTGCTTCCTGTGAAACCAAAAATTAAAATCTCCAGCACATATTTAAATGCCAGATGGGAGTGGTGACTTACTCATAATTTCAGCCTAGGAAGGCAGAGAAAAGATCCCCAGAGCAAGCTGGTTAGTAAGACTATCTGTATCCGAGAGCTCTGGGTTTGATTAAGACACCCTGCCTTGATGAATAAGGCATAAGAGTGATGGAAGATGATTCCAACAACAACCTTGGACTTCTGAATGCATCACACACATGTACACACACAAACCCACACATTTACATCACATACATGTACACACACACACTCAAACACACTCACACACAAGTAAAAGTATACAAGAACAATTATATCCGAGAAACAGCGATGAGAAATGTCCGTTGTTACAGATGTGGAGAACATTTCCCAGCAGCCCAGGCTGAGACACAGGCTGTAGCCACTGCCCTCCTGCCGGCTTCATCCCCAGTGCCCTCCAGTGCTCCACAACCCCCTTGGTCATTTCTCTAAACGACAGCCCCCAAGCTATATCTCAGCTTTGTCCATGTGACAGTCACAGAGCCCTCAGTCTGGGTGTTCAATCTGGAATCCTCTTTGGCCAAGCAAAGACATGCATGGAAATCCCGCAGAGCTAGGGTGTTGGGAAGCAGGTACACTGTGTGGATAGGATGTATCTGGTGTATGGCATGCCTCACTAGGCCTGTCTTTGGTCAGTCTCGCAAGGCTCCTTGTATCCCTTAGCCTAAGGACAAATGAGCTGCTGGGGTTGTGCCCATTGTGGTTAGTCCCATGAGACTCAGAGCCCTGCTGGCTAGATAAATTTAGTATGGCCCTTCCTGGGACCTTTGTAAGATACAGGTCACTTCACCTGTCCCAGACCCCTCCCTCAGCAATAGCCAAGTGAGTTCAAGGGCAGTGGCTTGCCCAAGCCCTGCTAAGCATGCTCAGAGCTCCCCAGGGCTCAAGATGTCAGCTCCACATGTATACCAAGCTCCCCACTCATTCGGCACCTCCACGCTTTTAGACCATGAGCAGTGGTCATCAGAACCCACTGCAGGGGTCTCTTGAGTTCCTTGAGGGAAGCATTCCCATCTCTGTTCCCCAAGGTATCAGCCCAAACTTCAGACTTATGACTAACTGCTGCTCTGTTTTAGACTCTAGCGGTCATGAAGGAAGCGAAGGGGAACACAGCCTGCACCGTGGACCCCCAGGTTCACACTGGGCAATATCAAGCCCACCACACACATTGCTTCACACCAACAGGACACAGAAATGCAGACTACTGGTGCCCAGGCCTCACCCAATGCCTTTGCCTCTCCTGAACCTGTCATGTGAAGCCTCTGCTTTCTCTGCTTTTCCTTTGTCAGCTGGAAGTCACCCCAGCGAACAATGGCCAGCTAAGAGAAGAGCTGTGGACTCAGACCCTGCCTCTCTCTCTGCTGTGCCCCATTGCACTCCATGGCACCCCATAGCTTACCAGAGTGATAAGCTAACAGTTCCCTAATTGACTAACCTAGCCTACCCATGGGAACACATGACCTCAAGGACCCCTCTGCTCTCCTAGACCCAGAGGTTCTGCTTAGCCTGCGTGCCAGCATCCACTCCACTCAGAGGGCAGCCATGCATGTCCCTCTGTGGCCTCTGGGCCAGTGCCTGCCCCAGAAAAATGCATTGCGCTTTTGTAAAAACCTAGTGTCTCATTGGAAAGAAGATCATGAAAAGTACCCAGTCAGGAACTCATCCTGGATGGAACCGAAGGCGTAAAGTTACACCAACACGTTCCAACAGCCCCCAAGCTGTGTCTCAGCTTTATTGGGTGAGGGCTCAGAAAGCCACAGAGGAGTTAGACCCTTAAAGAGCTTGCAGTTAGATTTACAGGAAAGACCAAGGGTGGCCCCCAGATCACACTGTGCTTCTGAGTCCCTTTGTTGACATTCCACCTGGTGATCTGGAAAATTCTACAGTAGCAGATTCCCACAGGTGCATCTTCCTTCCATCTTCCTCATTTTGTCTGCAGAACTTCTCTGTGGAACTATCATCAGGAAATGCAGTCATGCACCCAGCCATAGGGACACAGCCAATGAGCAACCCCAGTATTATAGTGACCCCCATATTATTATAGTAGACACCAAATCATGCCATATCCTCTGATGACACTGTAGCTGTCATAACATCACGGGACACATCTCAGGTTTGTGGTAATGTCGTGTTAACAGACCCACCGCACCAACTGCTGAACAAAAGCATAGCCACACAGTCACGCTCAGGGAATCACGCAGGATATTGACAACTGTGACTTATGTGTGTGCATGTACAAGTGTGTGTGTGAGTGTGTGTGTGTGTGCACGTGCATGTATATGTGTGTGTGCTTACATCACCAGCTGCTGAACAAAAGCATAAACACACAGTCATGCTCAGTGAATCACAGAGGATATTGACAACTGTGACGTGTGTGTGTGTGTGTGTGTGTGTGTGTGTGTGTGTTAACTGTATTATGGTTTTTACCATCATTTTGAAACGTTCTACTTAGGAAGCAAAGTGAGCTTGCTGTCAAATCTTCTGCATTATCATGCCAGCAGAGGCTGCCACATGTGTCTCTGTGTGTATCTGTATGTGGGTGTGTGTTTGTATGTCTATGTGTGCATGTCTGTTTGTGTGTCTCTGTGTGTATACCTGTGTGTATGTTTATGTGTGTGGATATGTGTGGATCTGTGTATATGTTTATGTGTGTATATGTGTGTATATTTGTATGTATATCTGTGTGTACATATGTGTGTGTCTATGTGTGTGTCTGTGTGCATGTCTGTTTGTGTCTGTGTGTCTATGTGTATGTATCTCTGTGTATATGTGTATCTCTGTGTGTTTGTGTGTCTATGTGTGCATCTCTGTGTGTCTTTATGTGTTTCTGAGCACAGACTCAGACATCTCTAAGGAACACAGCAGCTTTGGTGACGCCTGACTCAGCATTGTCCATCCTTACGTCTTCTGCGCTCCATGCATCTCTGCCAGTTTCAATCCAGGAGGCATCTAAGGCAGCCCCAAGCAGGTTCTGATGGAAGGATCCACAAACCCGCCCCCTCCCTTTGCCCCGCCCTCCCTCTCCAGAGGCCGCAGAGCCACCACTATTCCTGAGTTGTCTTAAGTAGACTAAGGAGATAGAATTTCTCTTTTGGAGAAAAGAGTCAGGCCTCACTTAAAGACTTTGACAAAGCACACATATCACCTTTAACCCTTCTACCAGTGTCCATCAGGGAGACAGGCTTCCCCTTTGACTGTCAGAGCCAGAGAGGTGAGGATGGCAGCCTCCGCCACCCTGTGGCTGTCATTGTGCATTCTATGACTCTCTGGAGCTGTGGTCATGCTGCTGCAGAATCCTGGGCATGGTGAGGATTACAGAGTGAGTGAGACATAAATCCATCCTCCGAGATCCCATGTGCTCTGAGGGGAGGCACTAGACAGGCATGAATAATTCACAAACAGTAAGTGCTAAGTGCTGGAGAGAGAGCCAGGTGGAGTGCTCTCTAGGTCAGAGGAGGGCAAACGTGAGGACAGGCATGCTACCTCTCTGCCAAACCCTTCTAGAAGCTTCTCGGCTCACTCATCCAGCAAAAGGCAAAGTCCAAAGTGACCGGTGAGGCTCAGGCTGCCCTACTTCCTCCATCTCTCCACCTCAGCTTTCTCCACACGCCGCTGCCACTTTGGTGCTTCGATGAGCTGAGCTGCCAAACAGGTTCTGACAACAGGGCCTTTGCACTTGCTCTTCCCTCCTCCCGTAGTGCTCCCAGGCCATCCTCCATCCCCCACAAGTCCCAACTCCAGAAGACAGAGGACACATGGACACAGACAGACATGCACAGACACACATTAACATATACACATGACACGCAGAACATGTCTTTGAACATGGTGCTTAAAATATCCCCTCCCTCCAAACATCTCCTTCAAACCCTCAAACTTTTTTTCCCCCAAAGCATGTATTACCACAGAAAATGTATTTTCATTCTCTAATAGAATTCAAAGACAGTGGTAGCTTTTTCATCATTGCTCCTCAGGGTTTGGGGTATACAGAAAAATGTTAAATTAATGATTGATCCCTTTGGCTGCTGGGTCAGTTTTTTCATGCTGCCATGATAAAATACAGACAAAAGCAACTTCAGAGAGTGCATTACTAATCTCAAACCTAGAAGGAGAGTCTCAGTAAGGGACTGTCTAGAGTAGGTTGGCCTGTGTGCATGACTGTGGAGGATTATCTTGATTATTCATTATGCCCACTGAGGGCAGCACCATCCCCTAGGCTTGAGTCTTGGAGGAACTGTGTACAGTTATGCATGCATTGGCTCTCTTTCTGCTTTTAACTGCAGGTGTGATGTCACTAGCTGATTGGCTTCCCTGAAATGACAGGTGTTACCCTGTGAGTCAATAAGCCCTTTTCTTCCTTGAGGTGCTTTGTTATAGTGCTTTATTGCAGTGACAGGAGAGGAAGCTAGGACAAGGTTTTGTTTTTGGCTTATGGTTCAGGGGTATAGTCCATCTTGGGGGAACTCAGGGAAGCAGGAAATGAAGCACCCTTCTGTCCAGCTTCCTTTGTCTACTTACACAGTCCAGGATTCCAACAAGGGAATGGAGTTACCCACAGTGGACCACTCTTCCCAGTTCAATTAAAGCAATAACTGACAGGCAGGCCCAGAGGCCCAGAGGCCCAGAGGCCCATTTTCCAGTGGTTCTAGACCTTCTCAGGTTGGCACAGACCATCACAAGCTTGGAAGAGGCAGCTTGCTGAGGGAGCTAGTTCTACTCTCGGGGCTAATTTCCACTGTATCATATCTCTACCACACATGTAAGCCACAGTCCCACCCCTGCTCAGCCACAGGCTCGTGGCTATAAGTAACTTATCAGCACAGCACTGACACACACTTAGTTGTGGGAAGGAGACCATGAAGCATAGACATTGCAGGGACTTTTATTTGATTTTTTTAAAAAATGTATTTTATTTTTGGCATGTGTGTGTATGTGTTTGTGACCCATGTGTGGGCACATGTGTGCATGAGAATGCATTTGTGCGGAGGCCTGGTGTCAATTGTCTTCCTCAATATTCTCCTCTTTATCCTCTGAGGTAAAGTCTCTTACTAACCCAGACCTTGCCAACTCTGGCTGGTCTGCTTAGTTAATTGGCCTCAGGGATTGTTTGCCTCCTGGCTTCAGGAATTGCAGACAGCCCTCAACTCAGACAACATTTACGCAGGATCTGAGTATCCGATCTCCAGTGCGCAAGCTTGTGGGACAGCTCCTTCAGCCACTGGGCCACCTCCCCAGCCACACTGGACCGATTTATTAGCGAATGGAGATGCAGCTTGAGTTCACACTCCACCTAGGGCCTCTGACCAGAGGTTTATTTCAGAGTTTCTTGAGAACTTCTCTCACACACCAGAATTATAACAGCTGCACAGCTGGTACTTGATCCCAGACTGGGCATGGGTCAGAATCCCAAGATCTCCAGATGACCCCTGCTGGTAGCTGTCCTAAAGAATCCAGCTGATGTCCTGTGGGCTCCCTGTGTGAGAGGAGAAGACACCTGTGGCTTAGGCACTTTCAGTTTCTGCATATTCCTTGAAGGGCTGTTTCTCATAGTAAGGAGACAGTGGACAAAGAGAGCAGATTTGGCACCTGTGGGGATTGTTGCCCCTCTGAGCAGTTGGTCTTGTGATTAGACCCTGGGCTTCCTTAAACCTAAGATAAGTGTGGCATCTCCAAATCTGCAAGCCCAGATCATTGATAAATGTAAAAAAAGAAATAAAAAAGGAGAAGAGAAGGGAAGGGCTGCTCCTTGGTGTGGTGTGGGGGAGAAGAATCATTGTGGATAAGTGGTCCCAGAGGCAGGGACATCTGGTGGAGTCCAGAGTAGACAGAGCTCTGCCATGTGAAGAGAGGGAAAGGGAGGGAGGAGAGAGAAGGACCAGATGCAGCAGCCAGGAGACCAAAGGTACACAATGGTTGCATTATAGAGGGAAGAGCTGCCCAGCCTCCTGGGCTGAATATTTCAAGGTAGGGGGTGGTGTACGCCAGACACTGTAACAGGTAGGGACTGAGGGATGGTGGGGGGAGAACCTGGCAGCCAGATCTGCTTTAATATGTTAAATAGGCACCTCAGCCATTTGTCCCAGGTTTAAAATCTAACAGCACATCGTTTGATATATAAGTACCTACAGCTTTTGGGTATAATATAGAATGTTTCTGTAAAAGACTGCTTTTGAAAAATGAGAGTGTGGCTAATGTCATGCCACAGGAATATAAAAAGCAATAAAAGACATGATTCCAGTTAGAGAAGCAAGAGAAAGATGGGTGGGGAGAAAGACAGAGTTCAAATAACACCAAAAAGTCAACCATGACAAAGGCTGTATGCCTTTGAGAAGTGCTGGGAGCCATTTGCAGGGTTCCAGCCCATGTAGAGTGGACATACACCAGCTTCCGCTGTGGTTGACCCATGGCACACCCTAAACTCATGTGGAAGTGCTAACCCCCAGTGTCCACCTCTGAGTGTGACATCCCTCGGAGCCAGAGTTCTTTCATATGCCATTTGAAAACTTTGGATCATGTTGTCTGTTGTACAGTGAGTCTGGGTGAGCTATGAAGTCAGTGGCAAGCTAGGGTGGATAAAACCAAGAAGAAAAATGTAGGCCCCTGGTGAATGGGGGGTTTGGGAGCCTTGACTGATGCTAACTGTGTATCTTGGGCTTTCAGAGAGGTAGGAGACAATAAGCATGCAGGTAGACAAGATGGCTCTGGCCCAAGTAGTGACAGGCATGAAGTGGTGCCCTTGACATTCCTAGGCCAGACTCACCACCAAGGCCAGAGGTCTAGGGTGGAAGGTGTGGCCTGCCTGGCCTCTGATTGGATCCCACATGGTGAGTAATGACCTACTATGGGCTCAGTGGAGCCTGGGAAATAAATTAACTTCTAAGCTTACTCCTGGGTTTGTCACCATCAGTTACTGGAGGCTGGCCTCTCCAAGTGGCCCATCTACACGATCCTCTTCACACAGCCCCTCCTCATACCCCTCCATATGCCTTTCAAGTACCCTTCAAGGTTCCTCCACATGGTTTCTCCATGGTCTCTCCACACGATTCCTCCACCTGCTCCCTCCACATGGTCTCTGCACATGGTCCCTCCACCTGCTCCCTCCACATGATCCCTGCACATGGTCCCTACACATGATCCCTCCACATGGACCATCTGGCAGTAACTTTTCTCTCTTAAGGCCCTGGATGTAGCTATAATCACATGAGGAAGGCCTTCCCTACCCACAGTCCCAGGGACTCTACACAGCACGGATACCAGGGTAGGAGCATGAGGGTAGGAGATGCTTCTTAGGAATCTTCCACCCACTTGTTCCTGCTGATGGAAACCTGGTATTGGGAGAATGAGCTGTTGCAGATAGACTCTCCCTGATTCTCCTTGCAAACAGAGTCATACCTGCACCCACAAGTAGGGCCAACCTGGGGCAGCCATTGAACAGGATAGGATTCATGGCACAGAATGTAGGGGCGGCTTGATAAACAGAGATACAGGCAGCCACAGGCGGGGTAGGGGCTGAGAGGGAGCCCCACAGCTGTAGTATACCACTGCCCCATCCACAGAAGGATGCACAGCACAGGCGAAACCACCCATTTCCTCCCTCTCCCAACAAGAAAGCATATTTTATGACTCCCCATCCCACCCGGGATAAATTCCACCTGCTAGCCCTCAGTCATGGAACCCATTCCGCTGCATGATAAGACTTCCACAGGCTGCTCCTTTTCAGCAGGAGGCAGCACTTCTGAGGCCACTTTCAGCATGATGTAACCCAGTATTCCCAGGGCATCTGGGGACAGCAAGCTTCTTTAGCAATAACACCTTTGTCACCAAGGAGAGGACGTCAAGGAGAAATTCAGCCGAGCAGCCTTCCCAAGCCAAGAACGTGTTTGTGTCAGTTCCGAATGGAATAAACACACAGCGTGCACCTTGCCAAATGCCAGCACCTTCATTTTCTGATAACAAATGGCTGGTTAGAATCAATAACAGCTCCCTGCCACTGTGCTGCACGCTGCATGAGGCCTGGGCAGCAGCCTGGCTCCTGCACACCAGCCGCTCTGCCCACGTCCCCGCCAGCCTGGAGCTATCTGACGCTTAGCCAGGACAGACCCCACTGTAGGCTTCATGAGTTGATTCTCCTCTTGCTATCTAGTGTCTTGCACAACTACAAAGCCTGCTGCTCAAGATCAGATCTACCAAACTTGTGTTTTCCACTTAGAGAGAGGAGGATGTACTCAAGAGATAGAAAGGAAGGAAAGAGGGACCCTATTGTTTACAACACATAGAGGCCTTATCTTCCCTCTGAGCCTCAGCCTGCAGCTGAGGCTGGCATGCTGTAGCAGAGAGACAAATAGGCTGGGAACAGTGGAGCAGACATCATAGGATTCTGGACCTGAACTCTGGGTTTCAGTTGTGGCTTTTGTCAGATCTGTAGCATCAAGGTTACTTTGCATCTTTGTGATTCATGTTTTTAGCTATAAACTGTGAGTTATAATGATATCTATTCTGTGGTACCTCCTGTCCATCCACCCATACATTTAGTGGGGAGAGATGGAAAGATGAAAAGATAAATGGATGGATGGATGGATGGGTAGATGGGTGGGTAGATGATGGATGGGTGCATAGGTGGATGATGGATGGACAGATGGATGGATGGATAGGTAGATGCATGAATAGATGGATGGATGGATGGATAAATGGGTAAATGGATGGATGGATGGATGGATGGATGGATGAATGGATGGACAGGTAGGTGGGTGGATGGGTGGATGGATGGGTAGATGGATGGATGGATGAATAGGTAGGTGGGTGGATGAGTGGATGGGTGGATGGATGAATGGGTATATGGATGGATGGATGGATGGATGGATGGATGGATGGATGGATGTGTGGGTAGATGAATGAACAGATAATTGAGTGAACAGATGAGTGGATAGACAAGTACAAGAATGGATGATGAGTGAATGGATGAATGGAGAGATATGTGGGAGGATGAGTGGGTAGGTGAGTACATGGATTGGTAGAAGGATGGGTAGACAGACAGATGGTGGGAAGGATGGATGGGTGAGTTGGTGGATTGGTGGGTAGGTGGGTGGATAGAAGAAAGGATGTGTTGGTTAACCTTAATTTTCAATGTCAAGAGATTTAGAATTACCTAGAATACAAACTTTTGGCTTGTCTATGAGAATGTTTCCAGAGAGGTTTAATTAGGAGAGGGAAGACCCACTGAATGTGAGCAGCAGCATCCCATGGTCCAGGACCCTGGGCTGAGAATGAGGAGCAAAAAGTCTGAGAACCAATGTCCACCTCTTTCTGCCTCTTAACTGTGGAAGCAATGACCTCACAATCCTGACACTAGGACTCTTGACACCATGACAGACTGCACCCTCAAACCGTGACTCAGAGTCAACCTATTCTTTCTTAAAGTGCTCGTATCAGGCTTTTTTGTCACTGCAATGAGGAGAGTAGCCAGTGACAACAGCTGTTGTCAAATATCTAGAATGTGTCTGACACACTTCCTAAATCATGGCACTGAGGGGCAACTGAGGCATCCATAACTCGCTGACATGCAGGAAATGGCTGATATAATATAGAGGTCGCACCAGAACTTCAGTCTAGGTCTCTCTAGTTCTAGATATCCTGCTTTTAGAGGTCTTGGATTATGTATCCAGAAAGATACGGAAAGAAATAAATCACTTAGGGAAGAAGGAAATGCTAGAGGCAGGTGAGCCCGTGGCCTTCTGCCTGGACACACACACACACACACACACACACACACACACACGTCTTCAGTGAAGACACGCACAAAAGCTGCCCGTTTGGAACCTCTTGGTGGGCGTGTTCAGAGTGTGCGCAGCAGCAGACGCCATGCTTCCTGCTGAAGAGGTGATGTTAGCCCAGTAGGGGACAGCGATTAATTGCTTACTTCTCAATCAGCCTATTAGAAGTAATCATGCTGGCAGCAGCGGGCCATTAATCTGTGTCGGAACCCAACCCGCACAGGCTGACGGTTGGCTGAGATCTGCAGAGATGCACGGGGCTGGATGTTCTGTGAGTCTAAAACATGGCTATGAAGTACTCAGAGCCACGGAAGGGGGCTGGACAGTGTCCAGGCAGGATGTAAAATGCAGGGCACACAGAAGCTGTGCGGACTCTGGGATTTCTTCTGGAGGCCTGAGGATGCACTGGATATGTGTTGAGGAGTGTTCTGAGGTCCATAATCAATTATGGCTTCCGTCATGGGCGATGATAGGAAAGGTGTAACAACCCTGGACTTGCTGGCCCCGAACCAGCGGTGGGACATAAGACAGGAGAAACCGTATCATAGTGTCTCAGCATCGGTGCTGCTTAGATTCCCCACATGTGACAAAGTAGGGAACAGATGAACCTGAGTTACCTCTGGGCGATATGCTCCCACCCTCAGAGCCACTCTCCAGAAGATGGGCAGCAACTCCAATACATGTTTTCCTCTCTGTGTCTCCTCCAAAGTCTAAGTGTCCTTGGTAGTCCCAGCTCCTTCGTCCCTGACTTTCTACTTCTGCTCTTGACAACTTTGAGCACTTCAGAAACCAAGAAGCAGGGATAATGGGCCTCCCAACACCAACACACTTCTCTCCTTAACCCCCCCATCACCCTCCGTGTGTGTGCATGTGTGTGCATGTGTGTGCATGTACAAATGTGTGTGTGGTACATGTGTGTGCGTGTGTGTGTGTGTGTGTGCGTGTGTGTGTGTGTGTGCGTGTGTGTGCATGTGTGTGTGTGCATGTACATATGTGTGTGTGGTACATGTGTGTGCGTGTGTGTGTATGTGTGTGTGCCTGTGTGTGCGTGTGCGTGTGTATGCATGTGTAAGGTCAAAAGTCGGGTGTCTTCGAGTTCATTTTCTACTTTATTTATTTATTTTATTTTCAAAACAGGCTCTCCCACTGAACCTAGGGCTTGTCACTTTGGTTTGACTTTGTGCAGAGATCCTCTTGTCTCCATTTTTACCGCTGCTGGGGTTACAGGCACAGGGAGCCATGCTTGGTTTTGATATTGGTTCAGGGTCCTTGTGCTTATGGCAAACATTCTACTGGTGGACCCCCCTGCCCCCACTCCCCACCGTTCTTGATTTTCTGAAGTGGCTGAATGTCACCAAGAAGTCACTGAAGTTCAGATGTCACCTGTCAACTATGACTGTTAATCACAAGACCAATGGCTGGCATCCTCTGCAGAGGGGTCATCTCGGACTCCAAAACTTACCCAAGTGGCTGGATTTCCACATTACAGTTTTCCCTCGGTGCTCCTATGGGTGGCTCAGACATTGTCACCCATATAACAAGTGCGAAGTAAGCTATCTGATACTTTCCAGCCACTAGACCCTCACATCACACAACACAACCACACTTACCTCCCTCCCACCCTCCGAGATCCCTCTTGCTGATCAGTGTCCTAAAGCTCCTTAATTACTGGCAGCACTGGCCAGGAAACAGCAGCAGCATCTGCCGTGGAAGTCCCTGTGGATTTCAGACTCCCTTCCTTCCACCTACCTTCCACCTCCTACCCCCCACACGACTGGTAGATTTTCCCTGTTATTGGGCTTCCAAGCCTCCACAGCCAGACGTCTGTGACATCTCTACAATCTCCTGTCTTGGATGATAAATATTTCTTTTGAGTGATTCAGAGGAAACAACCCAGGAGACAGGCTAGACTTGGTTTGTAGCTGCTAAAACCCAAGCTAGAGCTGGGGGAAGTCTGGCCCCTGTTTTTTCTGTACCTAGGGCAAGTCGCCAAAGCCCCGACCCTTCCTCCTCTTCTGTGATGAGTGCCCCTCCCCCACCCTCCACCTCCCGGGGATTGGAAGAAGATGTAGGGTTGACAATGACATGGTTGCTTGAGAACGGGACAGCCTGGTGGACAGGAAGGAAGGTAGGAAGCAGATGTAGACGTGAACCTCCCATAAAGCAGAAGATCTGGGAGCAAGGAGATAACACTTAACATTCTGAAGAGGACCCAGGGACAAAAGGTTATGTATGCCCCCCATTCTACAAAAGACTCACAGCTGGTGAGACATGCACAGGATCCAGAGATAGTGGGCCATGCCTCCCATCCCTAAGACAATCCAGACGCAGTGTGTTATATCTCCCAACTGCAGAGGACCCAGGGACTGTGGGTCATGCCACCCATCCTGCAGATGAGGTGAGGAGGGTCAGCCAAACTCCCGTGCTGCAGAGGACACAGGGACAACAATGGGCCAGATTAGGAAAGGTCAATTTTTTTCTTCCGAAGGTTGCTTTGCAGCCTTTCTCACTAGAAAGAATAGTGTCTTGCCGTTTTTTCCATAAAGTCAGGACAAACATAGGTTTTTCTTTGTGTGTGTGTGTTTTAAGACTGGAGGGGGAAAAATCCACTGGGAGAAAAAAAAATCATGCAACCTCCAACAGTCCCTCTGTAGGTAATAAATCCGCTACCTATCGGAGCCTGTTTCCTTAAAGTCCAAGTGACTACAGTGAGCTATTTTTATTATTGCTCATATATTGTTTAAATATTTCAGCCGGGAGATGCTGTGCGAAGGGAGACAATAGCCCGCCCGACACAAGATTTATTAGAAAAAGTTGGCACAAATATATTTGTAAGGAGCGAAAATACGTTTGTAGAGATTATTCCAGATTTACAGTGATTAATAATGGATCGGACTTTGAGGACATCAAGGAGCCGCCAGCCTCCCAGGCGAATCCTGCTCCAGGTTGAGTCAGAACAGAACATCAGCTCTGGGGGTGCCTGCAACCGTTAGCTGGAAGAATCAAGTTTTCCAGATAGAGGGACATGGATCGCCAGAGCCACTGTGTCTGGTTTTAGGATGCTAAGACTGGAGGAAACACCAAATGAGGTTTTCAGCCCTCATCTGCAAGGACTGCAAAGAATGGACACTGCGGGGGCTTCCAGAGCCCCCCCCCTCCCGTGATATGCCTACAGAAAGTGGTCTAGGAGGAGGGGTCCAAGTAGAGGGGAATGGCACCCGATACCACTATTGAGTGTGTCTTGCTCCCTCTACTGTATCTAAAATGTTACTTTTAGGGACACATCCATGAGATTCCCCCCCCCCAACCTGAAGCGCACTCACTGTTTTGAATTGAAGGCAGTAAAGTGGGGGTGCCTCACCCAGCCTCAGCCAGGGTGGGAATGTGGTTCATCTGTAGACCAGCTAACTCCGTTAAACAGACAGAGGCTGATGGAGTCCCTTTCTGTCTCTCTGCAGACCCATAGCACTGCCAGAACGTGAGTGGAGCAATGAATGCCTCTTCCCACAGTCACAAGTCCCCCCCACCTCCAGCTGGACAGCTGGTCTCCCCATACTGCCCATCTCCTGTCACTGGAGTGGTCCGGGAACACCAGTCTCATTAATAAAACTTGCGAGTAGACCCAAGCTCGATGCTAACAGGCTCACAACAAACAGACAATAGATTGAATCTTATCGCCCAGGAAGAGCAAGAGGGCTTTGTTGAGGGGCGACAGCTGGGCACATCTGCCCTATGCTATGACAAATGGTTTACCATTCATCAACCATGACTACGAGTCTTGGCTGAAAGGCACATAGGTGCTGGTGAAGGCACACCAAACCCATCACTCCTGGGGGTGAGGGTGGGAGTAGGTGCTGGTGGCGATGAGGCGGCTGGGCCCCCATCCATTTGTTGGTTGCCATGGAGAAAGGAGCCTGCTGACTTTAACACAGCTGTGCCTATGCCTCCCTTGAGACCCGCCATGACAACTCAGACTGGAAGTGGTAGTGAGCAGCTATAATCTTCAAGCTGTGTGAATAGGTGATTGATTGAGCAAGGCTGTAAACAGCACTGTGCCCTGATGGCCAGGGCCCAGCCAGATGAGGTGATCAGCTGGAGAGACACAAACAGTGCAGGTCCTGGCTCCCAGAATGTTCCACGCCCTGCATCCCAGCCTGGGGTGCTGACTGGAGCTAATGACCATCTTCCACAGGCCCTGCACACACAGGGCCACCGTGAGGTTTCCAGCGGGCTCCAGTCCCACATTGGACTGATCCTTCCATACACAAACCCCAGTTCTTTCTAAAGAATTTATCTACCTTCTGTAGTCCCTAGCCAGTTTGTGTTGGACCCACAAACTGGCTGGGTTTGGGGAGAAGTAGAAATCCACAGAGCTATGAACCACAGTCACCTGAAGACCCATCCATGCACTATCCAGGTCCAATGAAACATGAGCCAGAGATGCTAGTGGTCTGGTGAGGAGAGATACATGAGACAAGCTTCCTCTTCTCCCAAAATTCTGCACTGAGACACCTCCAGACTGGATGGGAAAAGGGACTTAGCAATGAAGCCGAAGCCGAAGCCAAAGGCTGGACCATCAGGGAGACAGCAACCAGCAGGAACAAAGAGAGGTGACAAACACTGTCACACACACTGGGTCAGGAGCTATTTTGATTTCTAGGCTGTACCGTCAGCTCCCTCCAGGTGTGACCCCTGACTGGGCATGCACTACTTGCAGCTGGGTGGGGCAGATCCAGTGGGTGGACATCTTCTACAGCTGGACAGTCCCTAGCTGTCCATTCTGTCACTAGACTGTATGCCCTCCCACATACTACATTCTTGACAGAGATCAAGGGGTCTTTGTGACACCCAGACACAGCAGATGACACAGCTAAGGCTGGCCTGAAATTGTAGCTGCACCTTAGTCCAGGCTGCCCCAGATGTGTGTGAATCTCTGCATTGACAGTAAGTCCCCTGTCACCTGAGCTGGTTCACATGGACACTAGTAACTTGCATTCAAGTGTCCCTGGTTACAACCCAGCACTGAGTAGGTGACAGTATAATATGGGCCTTTAAAGAACCATCCTGGCCTTGGGGGCTTAGCTGGGTCATGATTCCACCAAGCAAGAGCTCCTTCAAATCCATGTGAGGGCTTGAGGGTTTGTGACAGTTCTCTTTGCCTGGTGTGCAGTCAGTCACTTGGTTGTCTGCTGGTACTGGGAACACAGTGAACACCAGCATGGCCAACGTCATTATGACAAGCATTGTTCATGATACAGGTGAGCTGTGACAGTTGAGTTATAACAGGTGAACTGTAACAGGTGAGCTGTAACAGGTGAGCTGTAACAGGTGAGCTGTAACAGGTGAGCTAGAACAGGTGGGCTGTAACAGGTGAGCTGTAACAGGTGAGCTAGAACAGATGAGCTAGAACAGGTGAGCTGTAACAGGTGAGCTAGAACAGGTGAGCTAGAACAGGTGGGCTGTAGCAGGTGAGCTGTAACAGGTGAGCTGTAACAGGTGAGCTATAATGTGATCTGTAACAAGTGTCCTATAACAGGTGAGCTATAACATGATCTATAACAGATGTCTTATAACAGGTGAGGTATAGTGGGTGAGCTATAACAGGTAAGCTATCACATGTGATCTATAACAGGTGACCTATAACAGGTGAGCTGTAACAGATCAGTGTGTTGGATGGGCCCTGGCTCTGCTTTGAAGAAGGCAGACTGCAGACTGTGTTTTATGAAGAGGCTCACAGACACCAGCTGCCCACCGCTCTGTAGTGTAACCTTCTCACAAAAAGTGTTCTCATTCTCATCTCCCAGACTTTGGAAGCTCAGCAGATCTTGCATGATACTGATGGCAAGAAGATTCTGTCCCCTCCAGGTTCTCAATACAAGGTTCCCCTTTCTCTGGTCCCTGCCCAGGGAGCCTAGGACAGTTATGTAAGGAGTCTGGTCACTTTGAGGCCACAGAAAGGCTCTGACTACCAGCCCTGGTCATTGGGTCACCCTGGGCAACCCCTGACATGTGAGTAAAGATGCCATTGGATGTTCCAGGGTGACAGCTCTGAGTGTCCCCATCTGAAGTTCCAGACACTGCAGAGTACTCTAAATTTCTTGCCAAGGGACTCTGCATATAGAGACAGGCCCTTTTAAGGCAGTGCATAGGGCAGGGAGGCCAAGACTGGGTGGGGGAGGGAGTATAACATCTGATAATTTCTAACCACTCCTCACCTTATTTTGGGGAGCCGGGGTAAACCTGGAGGTCACTCATTTGGCTATCGACAAGCTCCAGGGAACCTTCTGTCTCTACCTGCCCAGCACAGTGACTACAGACAAGTGAACCACATTCAGTTTTCTACGTGAGACTCCAAATTTCAGGCCATCCTGCTTATGGCGAACACTTTACCTATAGAGACATCTCCCCAGCCCAACCCCTAGACTTAGAGTTTTATGAAGTCATGGGCCATCATCAGAACATCAGTTCCCAGAGCCCCACAAGGAGAAGGTTGATATCCCAAATGCTGGGTAAATATCCAGCACAGGTATGGGGGCTGGAGAACAAGAATGTTCATGGCAGCCATGTGACTCCCAGAAGCCCTGAATTGGGAGGAAGCTGCCATCCAGCCATAGTAGGATGAGCATGCTCACATCCCAGTGAACATGATAACAATCTCTTTCCACACTGAGCAACAAGGCAGGCTTCATGTTGGGGGCCTCCCATCTGCAACTCCATACGTGAAAGGCGGGGATTCCCTGTTGTCTTTATGTGAAGGGAACGCAGGCAAACCAATGTGATCCTTATGGGAAGCAAAGGAGCCTGGCAAACTGGTCTGCTGCTAGTGCGAGGGGTCACAGACGTCTGCCGGCTGTGGACACTGGGTGGCAGCCTGGATGAGTTATGTATGCTTGGTTGGAAAAATCAAGATGGATGCTGTGTACACTGACTCTGAATATTCTCCAGCAAATGTCCCACACATCACCTCAGGGTGGCTTTCAGTAACAAGGACTCGGCTTTCTACAGTAATTTTTTTTTTAAGTCAGTGACTCAGTTTAGAACTCTGACCGACCTGTGACTCTCTATGTAGACCAGGCTGGTCTTGGACTCAAAGTCTACCTTCCTCTGCCTTCCTAGTTCTGGGATTAAAGGCATACACCTCTATATCCGATTTGACCCTTGTGTTTTTAAAGATTGATCTATTTTGCGTGTAAGAGTATTTTATATACCTGTGCACCACATGGATGGTGTGCCCAGGGAGGTCAGAAAAAGCATCAGATTCCAGAGAACTGAGACCATGGATTGAGAGCCACTATGTGGTTGCTGGGATCTGAACCTGGGCTCTCTGCAAGAGCAGCGAGTACTCATGACCACTGAGCCGTCTCTCAGCCCTTTTTAAAAAATCAACTTAGCTTATAGCTTGGTTTTTTAAACATTGATCTTATTTTTAATTATACGTATATGCTTGGGAGGCGGTTGGGCACTTGGGTGCAGGTAGCTGAGGAATCCAGAAGACAGCTCAAGCCACAAACGGTTGCAACTTTCCCAGCACGACTGCTGGGAACTGAACTCAGGTTTTCTGGAAGAGCTCCTAAGCTTCGAGCCGTCTCTCTGGCCCCCAGACTCTGGCTGCCGATCAAGGACTGACTCTACTGTGTTTCTTTGCCTATCTGAACTTCAAGGTAATGAGGTCCCAGACCCCATAAATAAAGGGCCTCTCCCTCTCACGGTAGCCATGTGTGCCTATAATAACACTGCTGATTAAAATTCACTCAACTGAGAATTAAATATAATTGCTGACGCATGGCTGAGTTTCCACAAAACGTTTTTCATTTGTATCAGTGCCCTCTGAATGATCAAAATAAGACATCCATTCGAGGGTTCTTAATTAGAATTTCAAGAAATGTACAATTGACTCCTTTTAATTGCTGCATATCTTGGGCCAACCATCTTTATTGGATAACTCGTCGTAGTACTGTGTAAACTGTCCCAGTCGGTGAGGACAGGGTCACAGTGACCAGGAGAAGGATACCAGCCAGGTCCTGAAGAGTAACTTACTTAAAAGGAGAAGACAGGATGGGTTCCAAATGATAGCTTACATGTATCCATACGCTTGACCAGACTTCAAATATGACATTCTAGGGCTTGGGAAATGGTTCAGTGGGTAAAGTGCCTGCTGAACAGGTACTGGGACTTGTTCGGATGTCCAGACCCCATATAAAAGCTTGGGATGGCAGCAGGCACCTATAACCCTAGTATAAAGGGGTGTGGTCAGAGACATGAGGATGCTGAGACTGGCTGCTATATGGGATAGCCAGCTGGTGAGCTTTGAGTTCAGTGAGAGACTGTCTCAAAAAGAGAGGTGAAGACGTGACAGAGGAAGACATTCAGTGTTGACTTCTAACCCTACATTCACACGCAGGGAAACCACACCCCCACACAAGGAAACTACACACACACACACAGGGGGATGCTTCACCTACACATATGGGAAAACTACACCCCCACACAGGGAAAACTATACCCACACACAGGAGGAAACCTTACCCACACACAGGGAAACTACACCTACACACAGGAAAACCACACCCCCACACAGGGGAAACTACACACACACAGGGGAAAACTACACCCATACACATGGAGAATACACCCACACACAGGGAAACTACACCCCCACACATGGAAAGTACACCCACACACGGGGAAGCTATACCCACATGGAGAAATTGCACTCATAGACAGGGGGCAAATGATAAGATAGGAGAGGGGGTAGGATAGGGTAAGGTAGGGTATTATGGGGTATAATCATTGAGTAGGTGTAATAGCAATGTTCTGGGTGTGTGACCAGACTCCTGGAAAAGACCTGTGCCATCTCCTATTGACCACCCCACCTGATCCTTCTCCAACATCAACGGTGTTGGCTCTGGATAAGAGTCTTAGCCTCGTGTCATTGAGGGCACTAAACCACAGCCAAGCCTCAGGCGCCTGCATGCAGCGCTCCCAGCTGCTCACACACTGGCCGTTTGGTGATGTGGAACATTCCCACCTATGCTCCCAGCACACCTGTGTAACACCCTGTGGCCACCCCCCTTCCCCGTGTGCATTACCCACAAATACAGAGACCTTCGAGAGTCCCTCGTGGTGGAGAAAAGCCGGAGCTGATCATCTTAATCCAGTTGTCTCTCTCTGTGATCAAACACTTTGACAATAAGAACTGGGAGAAGGGTTTGCTTTGCCTTAAAGGGTGGACTCCATCATCCAAGAAAGTCAGGGCAGGAGCTCCAGGCAGAACATGAAGGCAGGAACTGAAGCAGGTAAGTCTTGCTTGCTTCTTCCTAGCTTTCTCCCTACGTTTGCCAGTCTGCTTTCTTACAGCACCCCAGATCACCCATCCAGGGGTGGCACCACTCGCAGAGAGCTGGGCTCTCCTACATAAATCATCACCCAAGAAAACACATCACAGATTTGCTCACAGGCCAATCTACTCCGGGCATTCATCTTATCAGCTGAGCTTCCCTCTTCCGAGATAACTCTAGTTTCCATCAGGTTGACGTTAAACCAACTAGGACAGTGAGATATAAATCCACGTTTCCTCACTTATACTCACTCACACACACACTTATACACACACAAACTCACATGTATACCCATACACTTACACATTCAGATACACGTTCACACTTATACACACTTACACATTCAGATACACGTTCACACTTACACACACACACACAAACTCAAATGCACACTCACACACTTATACACACTCAGGTATACTTTCACACTGTTACACACTCACACACACTTATACACAAACACTCACACACTAATAATATGTTATCAAAAGAAGGAGGGAAAACAAGGACCCTTGACCTCCATACATATGAACAATCCTACACACACACACAGTCTCTCTCTCACACACACACACACACACACACACACACACACACACACACACACAAGGAGATTCACCAGACAGGGATCAGCAGATTCTGCCTGGGGAGAGTTCAGGCTTCCTAGATCTCAGTTGGCCCCGTTATACCCAGACACACCACTTTCAGATTCTTCCAAAGCCATCTCCTAGTTAAACAATATAGAAGCTTTGCAGGGACCTCGTGGGAGGTTCAGGAAGTGACTGACAGGCCTCTGGGGAGGTACGGACTGTCCTTTTGGTGGATAACAAGGATGGGAGACCTCGATCTACCAGGAGAACATTGGCATGCAGGCTCTTGGGAAGGCAGAGATGGTGTGGATACGGTGCAGTAGCCCGGGATCCCTTCCAGACCAGAGCTGCCATAATCCTTAGCTTTTTCTCTTTACGGAAAAAGAAGAGGAAGCAGAGATCAGATCTGTCTGAAACGATAGTTTATTTTCTTCCAAAGTTCAGTGGTCTGCACCCTGCCATTCTCCCAACTACAAAAGAGGCTTCCTCTGTTTCAAAGTCACCTGCGCCTCAGCAGGCCAGAGCCACGGCTGGCGAGCATTGATAACGTGGGGCGCGTCTGGCCACACTGCGAGGAGCGTGAGCTGGTTAAATATGTCGCCAGAGATTTGATGGTTCTGACAATGTGTCTAAGAGGCTCATTCTGCGGCTCACCTCTCACCAGCCATCCACTCTCCGGGACTCAGATAAGACATTGAATGAGGTCACATCCAACCAACACCCCATGTCCTCCTCCACTCCCTGGGAAGAGAGGAACAGCTTCGGGGCAGAAAGAAGGTTTAAACTGGCTTTGGCTGTTGAAGATCTCAAGCCCTGTCTGTCTGGCCTGCAGTGTGTCTGGAAGTCTGTCCTTGCCACACGGTGGAGCTGTGAGAAGTCAGGTCAGACCCTGGAACAGACCTGGAGATCCTCTTTGGGATGTTGCATTTGGGCAACTACACACCCTGGACCATGAGGCAGTGCCCTCCTGGGGCAGGCACTCCCTGACCCGGACTCGGTCACGTGATACACTCTGGCCGATGAGATGTTAGAGGGTGTCTTCAAGCCACATTTTAAAGGCACTGGACAGGCTAGCTGTACTACTCTGTCTGTCTACATATGTTCAAAAGAGAATGGGACGGCATGGGCCCAGTCTTGACACGAAGTCCCTAGTCCTGGAAGGCACAGTGAAGAGCCCCAGACATATAGAGAATAGCACAGGGTCCTAGCCATGCAAGGTACAATACAGGGCCCCAGCCCTTAAGAGCGAGCCAACCACCCAACTGCTGTAGTAGTCATAGTAGTCTTCAGAGAGGCATGGGCGTCTAAATACAACCAGAATTCTTTGTCTTGGCCAAGAGTGGGAGCCAGGTTGTGGTAAGTAGCTGACCCTGGTCTAAATGGCATCTAGTAAGGACATGCAGCTGTAGATTCTGTGCCTCCCAGTGGGGCCCAGGATGTGTGACCCCACAGGTGGGAGTCCACAGGGGAGGGCTAGGGCTTCCAGAGGGAGAGGCTGATAAGAGCATGTAATGTGGGGGGAGGGGTGGTGTTACTCCCAACCCCCAGGCTTCCTAACAATTATATCTAAGAAGAGAGACACAGAGCAAGAAACAACCCATTGACATGTGTGGGAGGTGAGAGTGGGGCCTTCAGCCTGCCCAGCACCTGCATCCTCTCTCTACATTTCTCCCTGCCCTAGGTCTTTCCTCCTCCCCCTCCCCCACCTCCCATGATGCTACGGAGACCAGAGGAGGCTGCAACTCACATCTTTGAGAAAGTATGATGATTAATCTCCACTGTCAACTTGACCAGATGTTGGATAAGCTAGGAGACAAACTCAGGGGCATGCCAGTCTGGTTTCTACATGAGTCCGTTGAGAAGGAGTGGGGAACCCCCCTCCACTGGCTGGGGTCCTAGACTGAACAAACAGGAGGAAACAAGCCGGGCACCAGCACTCACGTCCTCTGCCTTCAGCTGTGGATGTCGTGTGACCAGCCACCTCAAATCCTGTCACAGTGACTCTCCACTGTGAGGCCACACCCTTGAAGTACAAGCCAAATGGGCCCTTCCTTCCTGTGTTACTTTGAGGGGGTCAGGGCGTGTTTCACCCCAGCACCATAGCTATCTAAAAGCAGAGTTAGAAAAGCAGAAGGCAGCAAGCTGGCCACAGCACGGCTCCTCCCTCCTAGGCGGTTTGTTGTGTTTTCAATTTCCCCCTTTTAATCTCTGAAGAGACCTTAAGAGCATTCTTTCCACAATTCGCCTAATAATATTTTCTTAATGCGTAAAAGCTATGGGATGATATGTAAGAGGGAATTTTAATTAGTGGCTGATGAGGGAGGGTCACCAGGGCTCCACCGGTAAGGAGACAGGGGTGAACAAAGTCCCTAGGAGGACATCTTTCCAGAGACCCAGACCAGAGTGGCAGCTGAGAGCAGGCTCGGGGTTAATGAAGTTCACGCTCGGTGTGTCAGCTCACAATTGTTGCAATTGCCCGACTTCATGTGAACTGTGCTCAGGGGAAATGGCGAAGCGAGTGGACAAATGGCAGTTCTGTGGACAGTTCTCGAAGCTCTGTGTCAGCTGAGTTTGTGCTTTAAGAAGCAAAAGGTGATGAGTCCCTCCCATGGCTGCACCCAGGCAGGTCTGTACTTCCAGAAATGAGAAGAGTCAAAAGGCTGCTCTCTGTCCCTCAATCTTTTCCTGCCTACTGTGGAAAAGACAATGGTAGCCAATCCCAGCCAGGAGTCTTCAGAGAAGTAACACAGGCATCCAAGAAAGGGACAGAGGACAGTCCAGAGCAAGGAGGAGGACAGACTTCCCATGATGGAGAGGTTAGATGACCTGGGAGGACTCCAGCATCCCATAATTGCCTCAGGCTTGGGTGATAAAAACACCTTGGGAGCCAAAATGCCAACAATGTGTGGCCACTGTTCTAATTTAATTTCCGTTGCTGTGATAAAACTCTGACAAAAGCCAACGTAGAGGAGAAAGGGCTTGTTTGAGCTGAAAATCCCAGGTTGCAGCCCACAACTGTGGGACAGTCACAGCAGTGAGAGCTTAAGGCAGATGATCACATCACATCCTTAGCTAAGACCAGAGAGACATGAGTACAGGCATGCTTGCTTGCTTGTTTGTTTGCTTGCTTGCGATCAGTTCCATTTCACCTCTCTTACATGGTTTAGAGGCTCTTGCCTAGGGAATGGTGCTGCCCATGGTGGGCTTGGTCTTATCACAGTGAATATTTTCTTACAATGCACTCCCATAGAACAACCAAACGTATACAATCTCTAACTAAGTCTCTCCTCTCAGGTAATTCTATGTCAAGTTGACAATTAAAGAAAACATTGTAACCACTGAAAACAGAAAATCCAACATTGCTCCCTGGAATCCCCAGAGCTCCACAGAGGGCTGTGGAACATGGGGCTGCTCAATCCTGGGCTGGGAAGACCTTTAGGAGAGCTGTCTGTGTCATGCTCACCTCTGCTTTTCGCTCCCTCATCCTCACCCATGTATGTGTCAATTATGACTTCACTGTGGGTTTGAACACACAGGAAACTTCTAGCGCCAGCTTGGAGACCTATGCACACTGTACTCCTATCAAGAGTCTATTTCCAAGGTAACTAGCCCACTTCTGAGGTAACCAATCTGCTACCAAGATAACTGACCCACTCACAAGGTAACTAGGGTGCTCTCACAATGACTAGCCCGCTCCCAAGATAACTCACAATACTTCCAACTAAGCAGCTCACTCTCCTAGTAACTAGTCCATTCTCAATGCTAACTAGGCTTCTCTTTCACCAATCAACACACTCCCATAACTAACCTACCGCTATAATTACCAGCCCACATCCTCACTAACTAGCTCACTTTTGTACCGATAAACATACTCCAAGATAACCTACTTATTCCTGTACTGACCACCACACTTTTGCACTAACTAACCCTCTCCCATCCTGTGCATCTCCTCCCAGCATGACGACAGAAAGCCCTTGGTCAAGGCAAGACCCTCTGACCTAGCTTTTGAAGGCTCAAGCTCTCAGCACGACTGAAGCTGGGAACCCATTCACATCGTAGCATCCATCACCAGTGGATCACTGGAGGCATGGCGGCCAGTGACGTCTGAACCAGGACCCATCATCGCCCAGCATGAAGAGATAAGCAACAACATCAGCATCTCTCTTGTCTCTGGGGGCTGAGATGGATGTCTTGCATCAGTTTTGGAGAACAGGTTAATAGGCCATGCTTGCTGATGGTGTGGAACTGAGGAAGAAACAGAGGGAGAGGGAGAGGACAGGAAGAGAGAGGGCATCACAGAGATCCACAGAACACTGAGGCTGGGATTCCGTAGATTCAGGACTCACACACTGAAAGTAAACAGACACAAAACCCCATTCAGAAAGAAGCTCCAGGCATGTGGTCTTTGGGGGAATGGGGATGATCAGATGGAAGCAGCTTTGCCTGGGGCAGTGAGTTCATTTCCACACTTGAACCCGTGGGTTCCTCTACTGTGGTTAATTTTCCAGACCCTGGTTGTCTTCGTTAGGGTTTTATTGCTGTGAAGAGACATCATGACCATGGTCACGCTTATAAAGAAAAACATTTCATTGGGGCTGGCTTCCAGTTTCAGAGGTTTTGTCCAGTGTAGTCATGGCTGGAAGCATGGTACCCTACAGGCTAACATGGTGCTGGAGAGAGAGCTGGGAGTTCTACATCTTGATCCTCAGGCAGCCAGGAGAGACTGTGTACCATGCAGATTGTAGCTTGGGCATATACAACCACAAAGCCCGCCTCCACAGTGACACACTTCCTTCAACAAGGCCACACCCACTCCAACAAGGCCACACCTACTCTGACAAGGCCACACCTCCTAATAGTGCCACTCACTATGGCCAAGCATATTCAAACACATGAGTCTATGGGGAGCCATATCTTTTCAAACTAACACACTGGCTAATCTCTCCCAGACATCCAGGGAGGCAGGAAACACCCAATCAAAGAAGCATTATGGGTTTATAACCACCAGCCTACATGCTCAGGAGGCCGAAAAACAGTCCCTAGTGAATATGGAGCTGAGGAGATGCCTACAGGAGAAAGATGGGAGGCTCCAGGTCGGATCCCTTTGATGAGGGTCCGGGATTTGAATCAGAGGCAAGCCCCAAGAGTCCATTAAGTCTAGTGTGCCACACTTGGGTGACCTCAGCAGGTACATAGAGCACATGTCAGCAGGTACACGGAGCACATCTCAGCAGTTACACAGAGCACATGTCTGCAGGATGGCCATCCATGTGTACCATCATCATGGGGATCAGAGTGTCCTTTTGGCCCCACTATGTGCAGAAAGGCACCCTAATGTGGGGAGGGACCCTCAAGGCCCCAATAATCACCCTTCCTTCTGAAATGCTCATGTTCTTCCTTCTCAGCCCTTCCTTTCTTCAAGGAGCCAGTTCATGCCCTGAACTCCCTCCACACGTCTGCCACCCTATCCCCCACCCCACCCTCCATCCCTGGAGCAGTCTAGACTCCTTAGACAGCTGACTTTACTATTCCCACCTCCAAGGTTCTGTGCCTGCTGTCTGCCCCACCCCAACCCCCAGCATACCCTCCCCTTTCATCCTGCCTATAAAGACTGTCTACATCTTCCAAGAGTCACCTTAGAAACCAGTCCAGTCTGCATCCGCTCTTCTGAAATATTAGTGGTCCACAGAATGCTCCTAAGGTACCGGGTTCTTTTGCTGATGTTGCGCCCATTCTGATTCTGCACAAAGACAGATGTTCTGAGACGACAAACTTGTGAGTCTAGCAGACAAAATGCTTCACGTAGCCACAGACACTCAGGACATGAGAATGTGCTCACACCAGAGATGTAAACGGACGTGGTATTTCAATGGCAGTGATTGTTGGGAATACCGTCCACTTTGGAAGCGTGGCTGAAGCAAATGTAGGCTCTTCTATTTCAACTTTAAGTACTAATATCAACTCCCATGTCTCATAAGATACAGTAAGTATATCTAAGCTACATGCACATATATGGTTTCGGAACGAAGCCAGTTAAAGGGGCTGCAACAGAGTTCAAGAGGTTGCAGAAGTGGATTACGGGAGTGTGTTGATAAGACAAGGAAGCAGACTCATGCAGGGAGGAGGCTGCTGCGGGAGCTGATGGAGATGCACTTGAGAGTGAGTCTGGTCCAGGCATGGGGTGAAAGTCCAAACTGTAGTCCAAGAGCAGAAAGTAGCAGGTTCAGGTCCAGGTTCAAGTGGGTGGGCAGGGGGAATAGGTGAGTAGGGGGATGGGTGGGCAGAGGGGATAGTCAGGCAAGGGGATGCATGAGTAGGGGGGATGGGTGGGCAGGGATGATGGATGGGCAGAGGGGAAGGGCTGGCAGGGGGATGAGCAGGCAGGGGAGATGGATGAGTAAGGGGATGAGTGGGCAAGGGGGATGGGTGGGCAGGGGACTGGGCAGTGTCATCAGCTGGGGTCCAATGCAAGCCAAAGCTCCAGGGTCATTGGAGAGTTCGTGTCTTGTTGGTACTTGTCAGCACACCAGGTATCAGACAGCATGTTGACTGTTGACGTGGGGTTGCAATATTGCAGTGTCACGTGACCTCACTTTATGGGGTCATATGAGCTCGTGACTCTTGTGCTCACTATCAGACTCTTCTGGAGTCTGATCGGTTTCTGGTAGGTTTTAATGCATCCATGTATGGCCACTGTTTCAGTTCGCCCGTGTCACCATACAGGGGCCTCCTTTCTGCTCCCACGAACAAGTCATCCATCGTCCTGTGCCGGAAAGATGATGCCTGAGAGATGGCACAGATTCTGGGCCCAAGCCAGGGGCTAAGGTTTTCCTCCTCTCTCAAAATGGAGTCAAAAAGCTACTGAAAAAACAGAGTCTCCTGGGTCAAGGCCCAGCCTGAAAAGCCACCGTTGTGTTCAGTATGGAGTGACTTGGAGAGCACAGCCTGCCTCAGCACAAGGCAAGCCAACGCCAGCAGTAATGGCAACCTCTCGCCCCAGCATTGTGCGCCGGGTCTGTTCTGAGAACCTTCTGCCTCCAAGCCACCTAAACGTCATTATTCTCTCACACATGGGTGTGGTCATCTGGGGAAACTAAGGCATGCACTGATGAGGCAGGCTGACTCCATGACAGGCTTCAAATTGGCAGTTCAGGAGATCAGGCTGAAAATCCCAGGCTTTGGGCAGCTAGTCAGAAACTGCCCAGCCACCTGGCCTGAAGCAAAGACAACAAATGGGTCAGAAACTGTTTCCAGCCCCCAGGTCCCATAAGAGTCCTGGAATGTCCTTAAGAAATAGGGCAAGCAAGATAAGGCCACCTACCTGGGATTCCCTTAATGCGCTTTAAATCGGACCTGAGAGTCCACTTGGTTGTCTCTCTATCTTGGTAATGGGAGACCCCAGCATGCTGGACTTCTGCAGAATAAAATAGTCTGTGCATTTACATACTATCTGAGGTATCATTCTTCTGTGAATCATGGACCCTTACAGAAGCTTCTAAGTGGAAGAAGAGCTGCTACATGGTGGGAGTTCTTGCTTCAACACCACCATAGCTCCTGGTCCTAGCTGAAAACACCAAACTGATAAAAACCTATTCCCTGTCAAAATGGGGAAATGGACAGCTTCCATCTTTGACTGTAGGTGTGTTCATTGGGCATCAGAGACAGGATATGGGAGCCCCAATGGGCAGGGCTGTGGTGTGAAGGGATCTCCAGTGGGTGGGGCTGTGGTGTGAAGGAATCTCCAGTGGGTGGGGCTGTGGGATAGAGTGATCTCCAGTGGGCAGGGCTGTGGTGTGGAGAAATCTTCAGTGGGTGGGGCTGTAGGGTTGGAGGTGTGTGCTTCATGGGCTATCACAGGGCCTGCCATATCACCTCGGCAGAATACTAAAATGCTGAGGACAGCTCTTGAAGTCACTGGGAAGCAGAAATAGAGAGATAGCATTCTTCTGAGCAGTTTGAATGAGCATGAGGGAGCAAGAGCTTCTGAAGCAGAGACAGTGCCCATGACTTTAGGGAACATTGAGAAGCCACCAACGAGAGAGGGAGGCGGAGAGAAGTGGGTGAGCAGTGTCTTATTTTCCTTCCCGGCACTGTGATAAAACACCATGACCAAAACGGCTTTAAGAAGCAAAGGTTTTATTTCAGCTTACACTTCCAGGTCATAGGCCATCCCAGGAGAAACCAGGGCAGGAACGTGAAGCAAAAGCCATGGAGGGTGCTCCTTGCTGGCTCGCTCACAGCTCACACTTAACTGGCTTTCTTATACAGCCCAGGGCTGCCTGCCTAGGGATGGTGCTGCCCACAGTGGGCTGTTTCAATAATCAAGACAACTCCCCAAAGACAAGCTCACAGGCCGCTGTGACCTAGGCAGTTCCTCAACTGAAGCTTCTCTTAGGTGACTCTAGGCTGAGTCAAGTTGAGATCTGAGGTTAACCAGGACAAACAGACAGGAGTAAATGATGAGCGATGACCCCAGAACCAACACTCTGCAGGGAGCACAGGGGTTGGCTGGACCTTGGCTAGGAAAAGCCTTTTGTGATTCTCTGAGGATGGAGGTCACCAAGGTCATGGTGGCAATCGCAGAGCAGAGATCTGTGTCTAATCCTCCCATCTGCAGTGCCACAGAGCAACTGAGGAAACGTCACAACTAAACCGTAAAGTATTATCTCAAAGGAAGTTCTCAGCCATGACCTTGGGCAGATTTTTTTCTATAAATGTGTCATGGGGCTACATTTATAATCAATTTAACAATGTTAACAATGTCTGACACATTGTAACTCCTATATGCTGTTCCTCAGATGTAAGATTTGACATCTGTTTCTGCTCATACAGCAGGTGGGAGGAGAAGGAGAAGCCAAGGGGCCTGTCAGCTGCATGTGCATGTGTGTGTGAGACAGTCCGTGTGTGTATTTGTGTGTGTGTGTGCAAGTCTGTGAGTCAGTCTATGTCTGTCTGTATGTGTGTGTTCGTGTGTGTGCATGTCTGTGTGTCAATCTGTGTCTGTCTGTATGTGTGTGTGTTCATGTGTGTGCATGTCTGTGTGTCAATCTGTGTCTGTCTCTGTGTGTGTATGTGTGTGTATGTGTGCATGTGTATGTGTCTATGTCTATGTGTGTATGTGTGCTCATATGGTATGTGTGCATGTGTGTGTTTGTGTGTGCATGTATCTGTGCATCAGTCTGTGTCTGTGTGTATATGTGTGTGTGCTCATGTGTGTGGGCATGTCTGTGTGTCAGTATGTGTCTGTGTGTGTGTATGTGTTGCAGAAGGAAAAGACAATCAGGGGTCAAGGAGCTTAGAAAATGCACACTTGCATACTTTTACTGGTAATCAAGAGAACAGGTGTGAACGAACAGATACTTTTTAAAACCTGGCCAAGAGTCCATAAAGGTTGTTTATAGTACAGCAGCTGGGATCCGAGAGCCGGCTCCAGGTGGAAAAATACCTCCATCCCTCACAAATGTGACTCTCGGACTTCTTGTCTGTCACATGAGAGTCACAGAGAATCCTCACTCACACAGTGCACACACAAATATACAAACACAAATATGGACAAATATACACACAAATACACACATACAAATATACGCAGAAATGTACAAACACACACAAATACCCACACGCACAAGGTTTACACACAGACACAAATACGAACCCACAATATACACATGCACAAAGTACTTTCTCAAAACTGCTCGTGGATACCCTGAGACAGCAGATCATACACTGACAGCCTGTATGGAATGCAATTTAGTGCTGTGTTAGGTAGTTTTTAGTACTTTTTACATTCATTTGTTTATTTTGCTTGTGTCTGAGTGCATATGTAGAGATTAGAGGATACCCTGTGGGAACTGGTTCTCTTCCTTCAATCAAGTGAGTGTCCAGATCAAACACAGATCCACGGATTTGGCAGCAAGCCTCCTTCCTTGCTGAGCCATCTCGATGGACCCAAATCAGGCAGTTTTTAAAGTAATTTCTCAAATAAATATCTGTCCTAAGAAAGCAATAAAAGAAAGAAAAAGAAGGAAAGAAAGACAGACAGGAAGGAAGGAAGAGAAGAGAAGAGAAGAGAAGAGAAGAGAAGAGAAGAGAAGAGAAGAGAAGAGAAGAGAAAAAAGAAAAGAAACCACAGCTCTCATCTCCACTGTTCCTCCAGTGCTGGCCCTGAACTAGGTTTAGTGTACGAATGAATAGAAAATGTTTGTTGACTGACTGTCCAAAGATTTCCATAGGGAGATGATCGTGGTGTTGAGGAGAACTCTCTTAAAGGGTAATATGGCAGTCTATGTGATGGAATATTATGCAGTCATTAAAATGGCCTTTGTGAAGATTTAATAAACGTGGCATCCCAATAAACCAACAAATGGGGCAGAAAGAGAATGAGGATGTCTGATGCCTTAGAAATTAAAGAGTGAACCCCAGGCACAATCGAATGCACGGCACACAGCGTGGATGGCTCGAGCGCATGCGCGGCACGCGGTGCGCGCCTCACTGGAGGAAGTGTGTGTGGCCGAATGAGGCAAAGAGCCATCCTCCGGAATGGCTCCTCGAGCAGTCTGCTGCACACACTGGCCTTCCTGTACAACCCGGAGCTCTGCGGCCTCGTTTTAATTCGAATGTGCCTGCTGCTTATTCCCAGTTATTTTTCTATTTAAAATCCATTAGTATAGATGAGGAAATCGGCTTATATTTCGTGTACCAAGTTCTGTATTATTTTTGTTCATTTATAACTGGCCTCCGGAGCCCACCCCCGCCCGCCTTCATGATTTAGCAGTGTTAGTTCTCGTGGATATTTATTAGGAGGGAGATGGGGACCAGGCTGCATATTAATGTGACGATTTCGCTTCAACCCACACAATGGTCCTGAAGAAGAGCAACTGACCTTGCCCCAGCCCCAGCTCTGAGAACGGGTTTTCTGGCTTTACACGGGCTTGATTCTTCCCGGATCGGACGGAATCCGTTAAGACCGGACAGCCTGCAAGCAATGACTGATTTTCCCATTCATGTTATGAAGACTGGGATTGGCTTGGGCCTACCAGAGATGGCTCTCAGAGACATATCGGTTCGCTCCGAGCACTCAAACCTTGGATTAAGGAGGAGTGGAGCTCCTGAATGAAGTGCAGGCTGGTGAGGTCTCCTCAGTCTGCAGTTACCAAGAACCGGAGCTGAGGATGGGAAGGACCTAGACTCCCCCCACACCTTAACACTTTTCTCCCTGTGCACTCTCCCCCGTACCCCCACATGTTCTATCCCCTCCACACCCCATCCCCTCTGAAATCCCTCCTGCCTTCGAGTCCCTCCACACCCTCCACACTCACTCTAGTGCACCCCATGCAGGCTGCTTATGTCAAACCAGCCAGAGAGATGTCCTCATACAGGTGACCTAGCCTCTGGCCATTTTCTCTTTTCCATTGTGGT
Source organism: Arvicanthis niloticus (assembly GCF_011762505.2). NCBI lineage: Eukaryota > Metazoa > Chordata > Mammalia > Rodentia > Muridae > Arvicanthis > Arvicanthis niloticus. Next base: position 3,350,245 of record NC_047662.1, read on the forward strand.
TGTTCTGCATGGCTCAGGTACCGTGGACACAACCCAACACTCAAGCTAGGCCGAGAGAATAGTTCACTTCCCTTGGACACAGTGAGCAAATCACAGGAGGCCACGGAACCGAACAGGATCAGAGGTTCAAGTATTCTGGAGGCATTGCCCAGCATTCCTCTCCCACTGGATTGGGAATAAGGAAAACTTGAGTCTAGCAAAGCCTGGCTTCCATGGTTTCTGAAATATGACCTTGGTTGCAGCCTTTCCTCCTTGGGCCCTCACCTCCGAAAGGGCATTCCCTCCAGGAGATGCCATGCAGATGCCCTGATCCTGAGCAGAGGGTGGGATGTTTCACTGTCTCACCTCCACTGTTACACAGAGAAAGCACAGAGGGACTGGAAACAGGGCAGACCATACGGAGCCAGCGTCCCTTGAAGCTGCCTGCCTGGATCTGTCTGAGTGTTTTCTGCTCCCAGTGAGCTCTGACCACCAGAAAGCAATGTACAGCCTTCAAAAGCCAGAAATGTTTTTGTTTCAAGTGATTAAATTGCTTTTAGCTCCTTGAAAGAGAACTCTGTTTGAAGAATTTCTGAGAGGGAAGCGTGGGGTTGAATTCCTTCTGAATTCAAGGCTCCAACCCAGAGGAGACTCAGCGGAATGTTCTGCCGCTGGTCGGCTGAAGCCTTTTTTTCCCTCTTTCTGGAATATATTGTCCTGTTAACAGCAAGAACTATTTGTGTTTGCTGCAAGTGGGGTTTTCGATTAGTCTTTTGACATCCAGATCACTCACGGCTTTTTATTATGCTCTGGATTTAGAAAGAAATATGCTCCTGACAGCAACTGGATTTGAATTCTTCTGCTTAGGTTAATAGCAAATAAAAGCGGAGACCAGCGTGGGGATCCAGACCAGCAAGCCCGGGCTTGGTTGGGGGAGGGACGGCTACTTAAGAGGCTGATTTCCTCCTCCAGTGCTGGGACTCGGAGACTGTACAACTGGATGTTGTTAGCCTTTCTGAAGGTGTTTTCTGTCCTGCCTGGGACCAACCGTGGTGTGCAGCCCGTAGTGGGATTCTCACCAGGATGCAGGTGATGCCTCTCCGCCACTGCAGAGAGGAGCAGACATGCACACTGGGGCTCAGAAAGTAGGTTCGCCAAGCCCACAGGGCAAAGCAGAGAAGCAGGAGCAGGATGCAGTCTCAGCTCCTGGGAACTGGGACATAGTTCTCATCCCCACCACTACAGATTGCCAGAACAGGATGCCCGAGTACTTGGGCTCCACATGAGCTCCTGACAGCTCAGGAGCCTCCTCCCCAGGACAGCATCACCCTGGGTCTCAGATGTTCATAACTTCTCTGTGGGTAAATTGACACAGTGTAGGTGGGAGAGATACCTGCAGGGCATCTCTGAACCCAAGGTTCTCACCGGATATGATGTGTGAGACTGAGGCGATCTCACCAGGTGAGTCTCTGTTCAGATCCCACGCCACCTGCTTCCTCTGATCCTCAGAGCAGCAACCACAGCATCAAACACTCAGATTTGACTGCCCATAGCTGCTCTGCAAATAACTTCCTCTTCTGCTTGCCCTGCTCCCCTTTTTCCTCCTCCCCTCCCTCCTCTCCAGGTTAATCCAGTACTTCCATTACCCACTGAGCTCCATGGGGTTTGTTACAGCACCTCAGGGGTTAATAAATACTTGGCATATGTCAGAGAAAGCACACAAGGCAGCCTTTTTAGTCTGTCCCAAGGACAGCTGTCTATTTGCTTAACACTGGGTGTCATTTTACAGCCCTGTGATATCTTTAAGTGGGCCAGAAACAGCATGGCTCACAGACACATGAAAAGAGGAGGACTCCCACTATGCTGTCAACAGTTCTGTGCTCAACACCCACAGTTCTTCATGAAGCTTCAAGTCCAAAGTCTCCCCCAAAGCCCTGCAGGTGGTCCCACAGGAGTTATTCTCAGACCCAGAGGCTATTGGCTTTGCAGCAAAGATGAATGAATCATAATGGGGGTATACAGACCCCAGCCATACCTGACACACCTGACCCAGCCAGAAGCCAGGGGTAACATAAGCCTAGGCACCTGGGGAGTCTCCATTGAGGAATTTCTCAGATCAGATTGGCCTCCCATGTCTGTGAAGAGACATGGGAGGGCCCAGCCCACTGTGGGTGGCACCATCCCTAGGCAGGTAGGCCTGGGCTGTGTTAGAAGGCTTGGTTGAGAGTGAGCCATCAACCAACATTCCACTGCCATGTTTTCTGCTTCAGAGTTGCTCTGATGTCCCTCACTGACGGGTTGTGATCTGAAAACGTAAGATAAATAAACCATTCAAGTTTGGTCAGAGGGGTTCCTTAGTGCCCTAGAGAAGCCCACTGAAAGAGCTAGAGTAACAAAAGACCAAGCGAACATTAGGGAGGCTGGGGCAGCATGTCCCCAATACTCTCAGATATGATCTGCACAGTCAGGAGGACTTCAAACCCTGCCTTGTGATTGCAGATCCTTTAGGGCCTCCCGATGCAGTGTGAGCTGGTTTGCCTGTGCCCATGGCTCATTACTGGGATAGCATGCAATTCTAGACAGAAACCTGCCAAGGACAAGGTGTGAGAGTGTCCCCTTCAGGCTCCTGTACTTGGTCCTCACTGGTGACACTGTTCAGGGAAGTTACAGAAGCTTTAGGAGGCAGAACCTTGCTAGAGGAAGTACATCACTAGGGGGCGGGCTTTCAGTGTTGATAGCTTCACCCTACTTCCTGTTTTCTCTCTCTGCTTCCTGTGCATGGATGAAAATGTAATTAGTCAGTTCCTGCCAATTCCTGCCACCATTGGATGTTTTGTCGGTGTTGCCTTGGTTTGGTTTTGCCGTGATGGATTCTGCTCCTCTGAAACCATAAGCTAAAGTAAATCCATTGAAAAGTTGCTTTTGGTCACCATATTTTATCACAGTAGTAGAAAAGTAACGGACACCAGAAGGCTTCCCAATGTAGGGTGCAGCTGTCCCTGCCCCTGACACCAAGACTTGTCTGTCACCCCTCTTGTGTGACAACCTGTATGAGCCATTCAAGAGGCTCAACTGAACATCTGTGTCCAGAGCTCGTCTTGGGGCTCAGTTCTATAGATCTGATTGGTTGATTAGCCACCTGTAGGATGACTGTCTCCAGAGGCACTGACACCACAAGGCCAGCCACCACTGAGTCCTACGCTGGCATTTTAGTATTGCAATAGACACTAGACGCAGCGTTTGATTAAAGAGCTCTGCCTCCCACCTGGGCCCACGAGAAGCAGGGTGGGAGCCGCTGTCTCAGCCTTCATTCTGTGTCTGGGTGAAACTGCAGCTCAATTCCACTTTGTTAAACCACAGCCCAACCCTTCAAGACTCTAAGGGTCTGGATGCCACCACATGAAAGATCAGGCTATGTCTTCCTGCCGCCTAGCGCACGGACCTGAGAATCCCTGTGGTGTGATTTAACAGCAGCCCCTAATTCATGGTCTTAACCAGTACCTGGCTCCTCAAGACTCTTTGTCAAGTGTGCTATATTGAACTAAATCACATGGTGTAAAGCTTCCCACCGCCCTCTGCAGGGATGTAAAGTCAGATATTTGTGTTGTTTGGAGGGATTTCTCTGATGGTCCCTTTGCTCTACCCCTGTTATCCTGTCTCTTCTCTCTCTCTCTCTCTCTCTCTCTCTCTCTCTCTCTCTCTCTCTCTTCGTGTGTGTGTGTGTGTGTGTGTGTGTGTGTGTGTGTGTTGTCCAAGAAGTCAAGAGAAGCCAGGTGGGAGCTGGGGAGCTGGTAGTGTGGTCACCTCCTGGAGTAAAGACAGAGAGTAAATCTACACACAACATTTGGTCATGTATTTCATTACAGGAATAGAGAACCCAACTAAGACAGATCCCAAGGCCAGCCAACCTTGTGTCAGGCACAATATCACTCCCTAGAGGTCAAGGGTAAAGGCTGGTCCTATCATTGGGAAAGATCACTTTCTTTCTAGAACAAGAAGTCCAGAGGAAACAGAACTGGAAAGATGCTTTCCCTGGGGAAGGGGCTGTGTCTGACAAGAGTCCTGAGATGACTGCATAAAGAACTTCACTTAGAGCAAATTACATCAGGCTCCAAAAATGGGTCCACAAATATACCACTAAAATTCAAAGGTGGTTTCTGTGGCAACACTAAGCAGGCAGATATGGGAAGAGTATGGTCTGTGGCTAACACACAGGTCGACAGTACACACCTCCAAGGCATCAGGCAGATGCCATGCTGCCAAAGCCGTTAACTGCAGGCTCTTCTTGTCTCCCTTGTGTGTGAACCCTGGGCCACAGAAGACCAGACCAGCCTCTCTCCTACCTATCCTTCCCTACAATCAGAGACAATGCATTCCTAAACAGAGCCACAAAGTCCCGCTCATTATACTGTGGCTGCTCCCCTCATTTTATTGTCTGTATTCTCTGCTTGTTGAGTTGAGCATCATGACCCTGTTATTAATTCATTAAGGATCATAATTCCATTTGAGGAGTGTGCTTACCCTTTGCCTCATGTTTAGGTGGTATGATTAGGAGAACAGTGTTTCATGATGAGATCTCTGCTCTCAGGGGCTCACAAGGACAACTCTGTCCCCCCGATCAGGTGCAGAGTTTACAGTGGTGCTGATTCTGTGTCAGTTCTTTCTGGCCATCTCTCTTGTGAAATGAGAGTGGAGAGCCCAAAGAAGTGCTGATGACCAATGACCTGAATGTGATTTGGTCTTCGCACGGAGGCTCAGCTGGTGGGAGGGTCTGTTTGTGTCCCATATTCTCTTGGGGGAAGAAGAACCCATGCATGCTGTTTCAGAGAGCCACAGTGAGTGAAGGTGGAGACACTGTTCAGCCCTTAAGAGTACCTGCTGATCTTGCCAAGGACTCAAGTTTGGTTCCCAGCACCCATGATGGGCGACTCTCAGCCTCCTGTAATTCCACTTCCAGGAGATTTGATGCCCTTTTCTGGCCTCTGTGAGCACCTGCACAGACATATGCACACACACGAACACACACACTTAAAAATAAAATAAGAAAGAGAAATAATTTTTCGATAGATTAATGGATTGCAGAGGAATTATCAGCAGGACAATAAGCCCCACAATTGCCAGCAATGTCATCCCCAGATGTCCCCGCTGACCTCACACACCACACTCTCCCAAAGACAGAGTCTCAGTGAAGCCCCGTGACCCCTCTTGGAGATCTCTCCTATAGGCATCCCAATTCTCAGTCTTTTCAGAACACTCCAGAACCCCAGGGCTCACTCCTGCTCTCTCACATCTACCCCATCTTGTACTCGGCAGATGCCTCCATTTGGGGCCTTGGGAGCAGCAAGAGGAAGGGCTTGCTTAGGTCTGCAATTGTTTGACATACTTACCCTGGAACTGGACAGACACCTTTAATCTCTGAGCTTAGGAGGCAGACACAGGCAGATCTCTGAGTTGAAGGCCAACCTGGTCTACAGAATGAGTTCCAGGACAGTGCTACATAGAGAAACACTGTCTCAAAAAAACAAAAATCACAAGACAAAACAAAAAAATACCTGCCATGGAACTTGGTAATTTTGTCTCCTGGAATTGGGCAGAAGGTTTGTTCTTAAACAAAGAGAAAGACAAATGGATATTTGGAAACGAACAGAGATGCTTCTGAAATCAATCAGCCAGTGGAAGAGAAATCTCTCTCTCTCTCTCTCTCTCTCTCTCTCTCTCTCTCTCTCTCTCTCTCTCTTCCAGCATAAACCACCACAGAAGCCAGGACAGAGAGGAATCAAAGGCCAATACAATAAAAGAGAATAACTTACAAATTGCAGCAAAATAAAAGTACTGCATTGAACATGGGGGGAGGGAGGAGGGGCCATTGCGAGAAGAACTTTATATCCTAGATTAATGTCCTCTGTTCCCGTCCCTCTAATGACCTATCTTGTTTGCTTGTGGCTACTTTCTTCAATATATTCCATTTTGCTTTGTTTTTTCTTTGTGCCCATCGATAACTCCTCTGCTTTTTAATGGGCTGTCTGCCTCGGACAGCCCAGAACTCAAGATGCATGGGCAGAGGCAACATCCTCCCTTGGATACCTCCATTTCTGGGACTGAAGCACAAAACAGTCATGACCCCGTTTGGCCTCTTGAGTTTCAGTGTCTGTTGGAGTCTGTTGCTGTAACAAACACTCAGGGATCTGGCAGCTTAAAAGGCAAGTGTGCTGGTTAGGTGGAATTATCAACTTGCCACAGCCCAGGATCACCTGCAAAGAGGGCTTCTACTGAGGGATCACCTAGGTCAGGTTGGCTGTGGCATCCCTGCAGGGGCTGTCTTCATTGTTAATGGATATAGGAAAACCTGGCCTGTTGTAAGTAGTACCACATCACAGGCTGGGCCCTAAATGGAGAAAGCTAGCCCAGAAGAGCAGCCAAGCAGGCAGCACCCAGATGAGCAGGAGACAATTAGACAGCACCCAGATGAGGAGGAGGCAAGCAGACAGCATCCAGACCAGCAGTGGGCAAGCAGACAGCACCCAGACCAGCAGTGGGCAAGCAGACAGCACCCAGGCCAGCAGCAGGCAAGCAGACAATGCAAGTATGTTCACTTCTCTCAACGCTTTACTGTGACATGACCAGATGCCTCAAGCTCCTACCCCGTGACTTCCCCTCAGTGGTGGACTATAACCAGGAAGTGGAAGCTGGAATAGTTGCTTTTAGGTTAGGGTGCTTTATCACAGCCCAAAGAAACACCCTAGGGCTGTAAGCCTTTCTTTCTCATGTAAGTCTTTCTGGATCTGGGAAGTCAAAGGTTAATGTTCCTGCCTCCAAGTACCCAGACCTGGGGAATGAAGATTCCAGGAAGAGTTACGTTTGCTGCATTCCATCTCTCTGGTAGAAGCAGGAGCAGGGAGGACCCCACAGATGACCTATTTGAGGGATTATTATGTTAAACCCATTGTTGAGGTTGTGAATGGTGCTTTGAATGAGAATTGCCTCCCAAGGCTTATGTGTTTGAACACAGTCCCTGGTTAGGGGAACTGTTTGGGAAGGATTAGGAGGTGTGGCCCTGTTAGAGAAGGTGTGTCACTGGGAATGAGCTTTGAGGTTTCAAAACCTCATGCCCACCCCAATCTTCCTCCACCCTGACCCCCACCCCCATTCTCACACCCCACACCTGCTTCCTGAGGATCAGGATGTAAAGCCCTCAGTACTGCTCTAGTGCCTTGCATGCCCGACTGCTTCCTGACATAATGATCATAGACTAAATCTCTACAACTATAAGCAAGCCTCCAATGCAGATATTTCTTTTATAAGAGCTGCCTTGGTCATGATGTCTCTTCACAACATTAAAACAGTGGCTAAGTCATTGTGTCTCTGAAAGAAACCTTAGTGGCTTCACAGAAAGATAATGAAGGTCTTTGCCACTCCTACAGTTTAGACACATTTTGTAGACCTTTCCTTGGGGAGTGAGTTCGGCTCCTTGATAGTAAAGAAGAATTTCTACCCAAGGCAGACCCTGTTGAGGCCCAGCAGGCCCATCATAGAACGAAAGATTTGGCTGTTTTGAAGCAACAACGACATGAACCTGCTGTTCCATCAGCACTGTGTCACCACATCTTAAAACCACGGGAGACGAGGAAGGCACCATGGAAGAGCCCCTGACATCTCTGCTCATCTTCCCTGCAGGGACTGGAAACAAAAAGTCTGCCCTTTCCCTTCATCCCTCCCTGCAACCTTTGAGTGTTCAAATCATCTCCAAGAAGCTGTTCTATGTCTAAACTCGTCTTCCCTAGGTTCTGGGACATTATACTGTCTACATATCTTGATCACTGTACAAGTGTGAATAACTGTGACAGGATCAAGTGTGAGTGGTTTAGCTTTGGCTCATACTTAAAGCAGGTAGAGAACCCAGAGGTCACAGGTCCAGGAACCCAGTGCCTAAGCCAGAGCAGGTAGACTGATAGTCTCCCCGGAGAGCACACAGACCAGAGGACTAGGTGGTAAGCTGGACAGAGCCATCATAGATGCAACCCAGGGCAGCTCGGGAGGGCAGCATGGCCCTTGAAAACCCAGCCCCTGTGCTGGTGATAATGGACTCAGCATAGACTTGTTGGATGTCATTGGGCTTCGTTGTGGTCTCTGGGTGTCAGTCACCCTCGCTGTGAACTTGATGAGTGTTGGTAAACTCCATCATGGACTTCTGACATGTCAATGACTCCTGCTATGGACTTGCCAGGCTGACCACATCGTGGGCTTGTTGCATATTGATGAACCCCATTGTTGGGAGTCAGGGGGCCTTAATGTAGAATTGGTGGGGTTGATGAGCCTTGTTGTAGGCTTGCTGAGTGTTGGCAACTCTTTTTGTGAACTTGCTCGGTGTCACTAGACCCTGTTGAAGACTCTTGGTGTCAGTTGGCTGGCTGGATGTCAGTTGTCCTTACTGTGGATCTGCTGGGTGTTAGTACAACCCTGTTATATAGTTACCGGATCCCACTGGATCCCACTGTAGCCTTGGCTATACAGATCCCCATGCCAAAGCCTTCCAACTGTTTTGCAGTCTAAGTGTTGTAAGGTCCCTGTGAGACTTTGTGTCTTGTCCATATTATGAGGCAAGTAGTAGACATGTGCTGGCTGGTTCTGATGTCAACGTGACACAAGTTAAAATTAATCATTTGAAAGATATGAACCTGGGTGGGGGTGGAGTTTTTCTTCTTGAGGTGTGTGTGTGTGTGGGGGGGCAAGACTTGGTCTTGTGAGATGTTTAAGGTTGCTGCTTAATAATAGAATGTTTACCTGACTTAAGTCTAAGTCACTGTAGCTGACCTGCCCATCTGAGTTCCCCTGAGGCCAGAAACTGCAGTTTAGCACCTCATAGCAAAACAGCAGGGGATTAAGTAAGGTAGTCTTTGTTCTATCTCCACAGGAACTGCACAGCTTGCAACCTGCCAGTTAAAGTCACAGGAAGTAAAAGGGGGGGGCTCTTTGTAAAGTGATTTTAATCTATATTTCTAAGTTCTTCACTTCTCCAAAAAGTTTCTACAAAAGTTCTCCTCTGAAAAGTTCTAAAAAGTTCTCTAAGAAAGTTCTCTTGTTCTCTAAGGTCTTCTCTCTGCTCTCTTCTCCTAATCTTGCTCTTCCCCCGTACTCTGATCTAACAGTTATAAGGCCCTTACTCCCAATGCTATGTTTGCCAATGTGATCTTTCCTAGTCTTCTGAAACTTTTCTAGAATAGATCACACGGTTTATCCAAGCCTCCCATTTTTTTAACAGAAGTTCAAACATAAATTCAAATCATGAATTGAATAAGAAGTTTAGAGTGGAGAATGTTTACATGCATATTCATTAGGAGTAATTATCTGACTAAACATTCATTATCTGTCACTAGCTCAACAGGTTCATTGAAAGTTAAAAACCATACTTTTTGTGACTGAGGTATTAGTGAAGTTTTGTATACATAAGCCCAGTCAATCTTTTATCTTCTGTCCTTGCACCTATAGTAAATCATTAGCTCCTTTTTATGACCTTCGGTTAATTGTTTCACAACCTCTTGGAATGTGCTCTAACTTGTAGATGCCATTGCTATCTCAGAAGCAATTAACTCATGACACTTGAAGACTGGCAGAGTTCTCTGCAGTTTTGATTATCAGCGAGGACTTAATAGCAGCCCTATTATAAAAGAGCCTAATAATTACTAATATAATTTTAGGAATTCTTATAGAATCATTATTAATAATTAAGAAATCATCTATTTGTCTATAGCATCACTGTAAGACAGTACATCATCATTCTGTAGAGATCTACTCAAAAAGGGTGGGCTAATATCTTATGAATATATATATATCTCCACATACAGGAAAAGCATATTAATTACAAGAATCTTTCTTCAGGTGTAATCTTCTCAGGAAGATCACCTGCTAGTTTTTAGCTTCTCCTTGATGGCTCCTGGAAGAACTTCATATGAGGTCGGGCTATAGGCAAGCCTGTAGGTCAATTTCTTAATTAGTGATCGGTGTGAAAGGGCCCAGCCCACTGTGGGTGCCTCCTCTGGGATGGTGGTCCTGGGCACTATAAAAAATCAGGCTGAGCAACCCAGGAGGAGAAAAACAGCAATTAGCACTCCTCCACGGCCTTGCATTAGCTCCTGCCTCCAGGTTCCTGCCAGGTTTGAATTCCTGCCTGCTTTTCCTCAGCTGACTGCAATTCAGGATGTGTGAGCCAAATAAACCCTTTCCTCTCCAAGCTGCTTTTTGTCATGGTGTTTCATCACAGTAATAATAACCCTAATCAAGACAGGAGGTTGGCCAGAAAGCCAGGCTAGCCTGTTTTGTATTCAACCTACAAGGTAATGATGGGGAGAAAGGACTACCCCATGGTCCAACCTGCCTCACTAGCCATCTCTGGCAGGTCAGGTGGCCCCTCCTCTAACATGCTGAGCCACCCAGCAATTATAGCAAGTGACACCAGGCAAAGACAGCTCGTAGTGGCTACTTCCTATTCTGACCAGGTAGGGATTCAGAGTACCCCACAGACCCTCCATCTCTGAACACTGCTCTCTTCTCTGACTGCCTCAAGTATGCCTCCTTCTGTGGCTGGAATGTGAACCTGTGGAATAAGGCATGTAGCATATTAAGGAACCCACTTTACACAGAAGCCAGCCCCACCCCCTGCCTTCAAATGCTTTACATAGAAATCCACTGGCTTACAAAATGATACCTACTCTTCTCAGAGGGGAGATGGGGCTCTTCTGAAAGCCAGAGTTTTGCCATCTAATTTGGGAAGGAAGTAGCCTTTGACCCTACAGAAATGAACCCCATCTTGAGAAGCCAGTACCAGTGCCAAGACCCCTCCCTCTCCCACTTCATGTAAACACACAACACAGAGAGGCCTCTTCAGACACCGTTGGAAATTATAACCCTAACCCAAGATTCAGTTAATGATATACGCTTAATGAGATTCAAGTCAGCACCTCCAACAGTAGCTTTAAAAATCAGACATTCAAACACAAACCAATCCAGACACCGAGGAACAACTTTCGGAAAATGTGAAAAGGCTTTGTTTTCTGTAATTAAACTCTTCTGTTTGCATAAGAGCAGAAAACTTTGTACGCACAGTGAGAACACTGACATCAGAACAGACAAGTCTCGGGTCTGAGCCAAGATGTCTCAGGCACAGTCATCAATGTCTCGAAGTGGTTGATTCTGTACACCTTGCAAAGTTCTGTGCTGTGGCCTCAGGACCCCAGTGACATCACACAGGGTCACCAACACCTGGACTCACCTGACTGTGAGCTGATGCTCTGCTGTCAGCTATTGTCTTGAATAGTTGCTATGGCTGCTATGGCTGCTATGGTTGCTACACTTCCCAGGGCTCCCACATTTCGGTACATGGCCCAACAGGGTGTCACAACCTACAGTTTAAGATGAACTGTGGTTTTCACAGAAGGATTTGCTCCTCCCTATCTCATCAGTGTGTGTGTATGTGTGTGTGTGTGTGTGTGTGTGTGTGTGTGTGTGTATGTACACGTGTGGGCATGTGTGTGTATCTGTGTTTGCGTGTGTCTGTGTGTGTGTAGGTGTTTGTTTCTGTGTATATGTGTCACAACTCACATACAACACACAGAGACACACAAACACACATAGACACACACATATACACAGACACACACACACAGATACAAACATGCACACATGCACACACTCGTGCACACACCTTTCCCAGAGCCAGACATTCTGTCAAAGTTCCTGAGAAGATCCTTCCTGCTCTTTGAAGCTGCTGGTGGCTCTGGGCTTCCAGAGCTTGTAGTCTGCTTCCCTGGTCACCGTGTGCCCATGTTTTGCAGGTCTCTTTCCTCATACGGACATCAGCCATTCTGTCTTAGGGTTCACCCTAATGACCTCATCTTAAACAGGTCATCTAAAGAGCCAGTCACCATGTCAGGGCATGTTTGCAGACATTGGGGACAACTTCAACACATCTTCCCAGGGACACCAAGCAGCCATCTGTGCAGAGAGACCCTGGAACACTTTCACTACTGGCCCTGTGTTAGGAATAAGCCATTGCAATCCCTTTCCCTCAGGAGACAGGTGCTCTACCTGTGCCTGTGTACCCAGCTGCCTGATTTCAGAGGGGAGATAATTATTCATGTGCAACACACACACAGAGACACAGAGACACACACAGACACACACAGATACACACAGATACACAGACACGCACACACAGACACACACACACAGACACACATACAGACACACAAACACACACAGACACACAAACACAGATACACACGCAAATACACAAACACACAGTCACACAAACATACACACACACACACACAGGAAGACCATGCAGCCACCAAAGCTTGCATAGCACAAACCGCCAGGGAACCTAACAGGACTTGTGTTTATGGTCTGATGCTCTGGTTTTCCCATCTTCTAATGTTTTCTGTCGGCTGCTCCCCAAGGGCTGGCTCCTCAGTGGCTCCCTTACTCAGTCTTCAGATGTTGGGTTTAATCTTGCTTTGGTATTCATGGGGAACATGCTCTGAGTTTGGCTTGGTTTTGTTTGTGCAAAGGACGGAGGAAATTAACTCATATAAACCACAGCATGTCTCTCATTAAACATTCCCTCAGTACCTGCCCCAGAGGCCGCTGGCTTCTGTGTTTTTGAAACAATAACCAAAGCACAATAAGTCGTCTCTGGAGCTTCATCTCCTGGACAGATGGCATCGCATCACTCAGAACAAGAACAATAGACAGAGGATTCTTTTCTTCCATGCCAAAGCTTGCTGTCTTTGTGTTTAATTAACTATTCTGCTTTTAGTCCGTAAATCAGGCAGCAAATTCTGTGATTCTTAATGTGAATCGGAAAGACCTGAGGCAGGGGGCGGGAGCAGAGGGGTGGAGGGGTGGCCTGTGAGGGAGCAGCCAGTGCTTCAGACTGCACTAAGCAGTTCTCCTTACTCTCAGGTTTAGTGGAAGGATTAGAGGCCAGGGACCAGGAGAGCTGACCCCTGTCCTTTCATCGCTGCTAACCCTGGGGGAGTGTTGTAGCCTGTCTGGGACTTGGCTCCCTCCTCTGTAAAACAGAGACCATGTCACCTGCTCTCTGCTTAATTCACAGATCGGGTGAGCAAAGGCAGCAAAGAAATTAATGGAAAGCCACTTTGGAAAAGATAAGACGTTCCCCAGATGAGGGTGTTAGCCCATCCCATATGTCTCCCCAGAACTCATTATCTGTGAGTCAAGTGGACAGGGCCAGACATCATTCAGTGGCAGCTCTGAATGACCACTAAACACTGCCACTCCAGTGTGACCTTCACTGCTTTCCTCTAAACCGGGCTCAGTGGCACATGCCCAGGATCCCAACACTTAGGAAGTGGGCGTAGCTGGATCACAAGTTCAGGACATCCTCAGCTACATAGCAAGCCCAAGGCCAGCCTGGGCTAAATGAGATCCTGTCAAAAAAATAAAGAAAGAGAAAGGGGGAGGGGGAGGGGGAGGGGGAGGGGGAGGGGGAGGGGGAGGGGGAGGGGGAGGGGGAGGGGGAGGGGGAGGGGGAGGGGGAGGGGGAGGGGGAGGGGGAGGGGGAGGGGGAGGGAGAGGGAGAGGGAGAGGGAGAGGGAGAGGGAGAGGGAGAGGGAGAGGGAGAGGGAGAGGGAGAGGGAGAGGGAGAGGGAGAGGGAGAGGGAGAGGGAGAGGGAGAGGGAGAGGGAGAGGGAGAGGGAGAGGGAGAGGGAGAGGGAGAGGGAGAGGGAGAGGGAGAGGGAGAGGGAGAGGGAGAGGGAGAGGGAAAGAAAAGAGGAACCTTTCTCATGACCGAGGGCCAGAAAGCTCTGCAGAGCCCTGCCCGGTGTGTGTACAGGGAGTTGGTTAGGTGATCTTACCACAATTACTATCCTTACCAACGAAAACGCCTCCCCACTGGCATGACTGACCCTTCTTCCAAATGCCCCAATTCTCCCAATGGAATCAGATTAAGTGGGAGCTGGTGAGAGATGCCAAGATGGCTGATAGTAAGTACCAGGCCACATGGTGGAAAAATATAGTGACTAAAACACACATACACACACACACTCACATACACACATTCACACACACACATGCATACCCACACACAGATGCACACTCACACATACACTCATACACACACACTCAGTCACACAAACATACACACTCACACACACACACATACATACACACTCACACACATACACACACATACACACACACAGCCACACACACAACAGCCTCCAGATTCACTGAGGGTGTGTCTGAGGGTCTGACTCACCCATGTCAGAGTCATTGTGTTCTCTAACCTGGGCTCCACCTGCTGTCACATCACCCGATGCACCTGTCCAGCGACTAGAGTGAGGAGACAGCCTCGTTCTCCATGAAGAGAAAGCCATGGTGTTTCCACAGAGGGCAGCGGTGTTTGAGAGGAACAGGGGTGGGGGGGGAACAGAAGAGGAAGTGGGTCAATGACTACACAGTTGTAGAGGTAACAGCCTGACTACTGTCTCAGGCCCAGGCCAGAGCTGTTTCTCCTCCTCACAGTACAGAAGCCTCTCAGACCCATCCAATCGCTCACTCTGCGGTTGAGGTGAGACCGGCTAGAGGACAGCCTTTCCTCATACTCTAACATAGCCAGTTCCTGGCACAGCTGGCCCTGCCCTGGGTCTCCATTTGCTGTCCTCACAGCAAATGCTGGGTACCAGTCTCTTCCCTCACAGATATCTCCTGCCACCTTCCAATTGCCAGCTTCCAATCCAAGCTTGACTGGTATGCAACTTGGTTCAGGCTCAAGACAAGAACTGACTCAAACTGACCTAAGCAGAAACACAAGTTGAAGGCTTGTGTGGTTGAACTACCTACCATCCAGGGCCCAGGATCTCCCATCTTGTTTCTTCCCTCCCCTTCCTTCTCCTTCTCTCCCCCTTCATCTTCTTCTCTCCCCCCCCGCCACTCCCCTCTCACTTATTGCCCAGGTATACCTCACTCCATGGCGCCACACTGGCTGCCAACAACTCCAAGCTTCCACATTCAAATCTCCAGAAAAACAGGCTCTTCTTCAGCCAATCATTTTTCTAGAAACCCTGGACTGGCTCTTGGCTGACAGAACAGACCGATTGTCTGTCCCTGAGCCCAAGGTGGCCAGGAGGACACTGTGCTGATCGGGTTAGACCAACTGCATGCCTCCCTGACGTGGCAGTGCGTTTAACTCCACACAGAGCACACGTGGCCTCTGAGATCTCTGTCGTGGGGAAGACCAGAAAGGCTAGCGGAGATAACTTTTGTTGTTTAAAGATAAGGGGAAATGTGCTTTTTAGTCTTACATATAATTCTCCAGAGAAATAAATCGGACTCCAAAAGGAAAATTTTAGAGACTCTAGTAATCTTATCACTTAAATAGTAAAGCAAGCACTCTGGCGTGGCTGGACATTTAGCTAAATCGGTCATGGAGTCTCTTCCTCGTGTGATCTTGCTAACAATCTTCACAATGATCATTGCGGGGATGGCACGTGGACATGGACTCAAAAGAAGCAACAGAAGCAGTGTGGATACTGTAGATAAAAAGGTCCAAACTCACTTCCGGGTTTAGAAACATCCCACCAATCCTTGGGCTTGAAATCCCACCAATCCCTGGGCTCGTACCAAGCTTAGGACTTGAAGTCCCACCAATCCCCATCCTGGAAAGCCCCACCCCAGAAGGTCCTGATCTGGAAAGCCCCGCCCTGGAAAATTCCGCCCTGGAAAGCTCTGCTCTCCAAGAAACAACAAACACAGCCTGCCTCGCCCTCTGTTCCCGCTGCCTCTCACTGGAGCAGAGGCTGCCACCCTTTTGTGCCTTCCCCAATAAACCTCTTATGTGTACGGTTTGTTGTGCGGTGTGACCCCGACTGCCGGGGTGCCTTTCCCTTCAGAGCTGCACCACTTACAGACACAGCCCAGGGGGAGAGAGAGAGCAGCAGAAGCAGAAAGCTAATGTTCTATCCGTGCTGTGTGCTGAGTCTTGCTCTGCAAGATTCCAATCTTGAGGCAAAGAGAGAAAAACGAGAGAGAAAGGGGGCGGGGGAGAAACATGAAAAAGTCTCAAAAACAAAAAAGGGGTACAAACTCTATGTGCACCCACTGCAGTGGCCCTCCCTTGACCTGGCAGGTTGCTAGGAGGTTCCAGCAGGTTCTGCCCACACTCTGTGTTCTCAGCAGGAAGATAAGCTCAACTCAGCACAGAGAGTTCTTGGAACACGGAAGTTAGATGCAGAGTAATGACGGGTGCTGGGGTTTGCATGGGGTCTGGGGTGTGTGTTAAATTTCAATCCATTGTGAGTTATTTAACAGGCAGAAACGTGATCAACTGTGGCATTCAGAGGTAAGGGTCCTCGGGAGGTGATTACAGTTAAATAAAGACCCATGGTGGAATTCTGAAGAGGGAAGGACAGACCAAAAAGATGCATTTGAGCGCGCGCACACACACACACACACACACACACACACACACACACACACACACATCCTGTCTTTTGGCATGGAGGCCCTATACTGCTTCAGGCCTCTACCCACAGGATGGCTGTCACTAGACAATACAGCCAGCCGCTTGACCTTAAGCCTTCGGAAACTGGGGCTCAAATAATCCTTTTTTCATTGACCTTTCCCATTATGAGCAGGGCATCATGGCACACGCCTTTAATCCCAGAAGTCAGGAGTCAGAGGCAGGTGGATCTCTGAGAATTCAAGACTAGCCTGGTCTACGTAGTGGGTTTCGGGTCCTTTCTCAAAATAACAAACAAGGCAAAATGCCCTGGCCATCCGTGGAATTGTCTCAGTATCGGCGGAAAGCAAAGTGCACGAAGATGAGCGGACAGGTAAAGCGCTACCTCACAGGGATGTTCAGACCCCAGGTTAAAAGGAAAAGGGAAATGTGGGCACAGCTGTGTGTGTTTGTGTTTCCAGCGCTGAGACAGAGATAGGCTCGGCAGCCAGCCTAGTCTGCTTGGTGAGTCCAGGCCAGGGAGAGACCCTGTCTCAAAACAAATAACAAAAAAACCAAGGTGGCTGGTACATACGCACGCACGCGTGAGCGCGCACATACATGCACACATACACACACTCATACACATGCACATTCACACTCATATACACACACCACACTCACACACACAATAGCACTCTCACACATTCACACACTCACAACACGCACTCATACACTCACACACTCATATACACTCACAACACACACACACACACTCATACACTCTGAAATCCCCAGCACCCAGGGCACGGATCTACTTCCAGACCTGATCAGCTGAGATCCTTACCTGCCTCCCTCGCCAGCATCCTCTCAGTGCTACAGAGGGTGGTCAGAGAGACCTCTGCTCTGCTAAACCCTTTCGAGCTTCTCACTTTTTCCCATGGGCACTGGAGGTGGATGGCAGTAGCTGCTTCTCTGACCCCAGGAAGTCCTGCACATGCAGCTAGTCTGCCCTTCTGTCTTCTTTTGGGCTATGGCAGCTACCTGGCATTTCCTATGTGTGGCCTCCTCTGAGACTCCAAGATGATGCACAAGTTCCTGTCATCGTCCGGAGCCATCACACCCTGAATGACTGCATCTACTGTCACCCATAGGCTCACAGCACATCCAAGCAACTGAACTCGGCCCCTGGAAGGCACGATGCCGCGCTGCTGAGCTGATAGCTGCTATTGTGTCTCCATCAGGAACACGACAGTATCTCCCAAAGCACCAAGCTGCCACTGTTGAAGAGTGACAGACAGAGGCTGTGGCTTGAGTGAAACCTGGAAGCAGTGTCCCTCTGTAGCCGGTCTCCAGCCCCATGGCTGCCCTCACTCCTCAGATGCCAAGTGTGGCCAAGGACTCTGCAGGAACCTTCTGTACTTCCTTCTCTCTTTAATCAACTTTCATTCTCCAGATTTCTCTGCCCTTCTCACGTATGTGTGTGTCTACAAGTGTGTGTGAGTGTGTTGTGTGTGCATGTGCAAGTGTGTGTGTTTGAGTGTGTGAGTGTGTGAGTGTGTGAGCGTGTGTTGTGTGTTGTGTGTGTCTGTGTGTCTGTGTGTCTGTGTGCTGTGAATGTATGTGTGAGTATGTGTTGTGAGTGTGTGTATGTGCAAGTATGAACGTGTTTGAATGTGTGTGTGTTGTGAGTGTATGTGTGTGTCTACAAGTGTGTGTGTGTGTGTGAGTGTGTGAGTGTGTGAGTGTGTGTTGTGTGTGTCTGTGTGCTGTGAATGTATGTGTGAGTATGTGTTGTGAGTGTGTGCATGTGCAAGTGTGTGTGTGAGTGTGTGAGTGTGTGTTGTGTGTGTCTGTGTGTCTGTGTGCTGTGAATGTATGTGTGAGTATGTGTTGTGAGTGTGTGTATGTGCAAGTATGAACGTGTTTGAATGTGTGAGTGTGTGTTGTGAGTATATGTGTGTGAATGAGTATGTGTAAGTGTGTTGTGAGTGTGAGTGTGTATGTGCAAGTGTATGAGTATGTGTATGTGCGTGTACATGTGCGTGTGTGTTGTGAGTGTGTGAGAGTGTATATGAGTGTGTGTAAGTGTGTTGTGTGTCCATGTGCAAGTGTGTGTTTGAGTGTGCAAGTGTATGAGAGTGTGTATGTTGAGTGTGTTGTGTGTGAGTGTGTGTGTGCCATGTGTGTCTCTGTGAGCATGTCTGTCTGTGTATCTGCCATGTGCGTTAGTGCATTGGAACCCCAAGTGATCTTTCCTCCTGCACTCTGCCTTCCTGGATGGATTCCTGGAGGTGGAGCCGTCTGGGCTGGAACCCGCCCACTGCTGCTTTGCCCACTGCAGCTCTGGTTCCCATGGAGTTTCTGGCAAGGGATCCGGGTGCAGCTGGAGGCCCAGGATTGTTCTAGGCTGTGTGTGCGGGAGGGCGGGCATCCTGCAGCCTCAGGACCATGGCTCCAGACACTCCGTTTTCCATAAACATGGCTTCTGCGTTGTGCTATGAGGAATTCATGCTTCAAAGGCCCCATCAAAGCAGAGCTAAGAAGAGTTATTTTCCAGGAGAGGGTCAGACCTAGCTGAGGTCCCAGAGACCCCCATCCCTCCTTGTTTTCTGTTGCTATGGCAACAGGTAAGGACTGTGCTACTAGTCCCCAAGACTCAACACCAAAAGCCAGAATGGCCTTGCTTCTGAAGTACTCAGAAGCCTCCTGTTATGGAACCTGCTCCCTGGTGTTGAGGACAACAGGGGCTGGTCCTACCGTGACTGAAGAAGGCTTGCCTTGGAGAACTCGTACTTTAGCCTCTAAGACACACAGAAGTGTCACATACTGCTTGTCAGCCATGAGACACCCATGGCTCAGTGTGGTTGAATTCCACCCCAGGGCAGCCTTCCAGTGTGGCGGGCACAAGACACACCTGGCTCTGGGTCTCTGCTGCAGTAGCTGCAGATTCACGTGGGCAGTGTTCGTGCTCAATGGGTTTCAAACACTCTGCAAAAGAAAGTGATAAGGCAGGGCTGGGAGAGGACAAGGTCTGAAAAGCCTTGTCTCGAAGTGTGGGAAACTGAGTCACATCTCCAGCACCAGTGAAGAAGAAGAGTCAGGTGTGTGTGGTAATGCCAGCTGGGGAGTCAGGTGTGGCAATGCCAGCTGGGGAGTCAGGTGTGGCAGTGCCAGCTGGGTAGTCAGGTGTGGCAATGCCAGCTGGGGAGTCAGGTGTCATTATTCCAGAGCTGGGGAGTCAGGTGTGGTAATGCCAGCTGGGGAGTCAGGTGTGGCAGTGCCAGCTGGGGAGTCAAGTGTAGCAATGCCAGCTGGGGAGTCAGGTGTCATTATTCCAGAGCTGGGGAGTCAGGTGTGGTAATGTCAGCTGGGAAGTCAGGTGTGGCAGTGCCATCTGGGGAGTCAGGTGTGGTTATTCCAGAGTTGGGGAGTCAGGTGTGACAGTGCCAGCTGGGGAGTCAGGTGTGGCATCAGCCTTGGAAACAGGTAGATCTCCAGGAGTGGATGGCCAGCTCCAAGTCAACAAGAGGCTCCATTTCAAAACTACAACGTAGATAGTGCCTGCTGAGGAATGGCACCTGACCTTGTCCTCTGACCTCCACACATGCCCACTTACTTGCATGCCCACTTACCAGCACACGTGTATGATGCACACAGACGGTGCACAAACACAGAGTTGGGGGAAACTTCTGTATTGATTATATGCCAAAATGTTAAACATTTGCTAACGCCGGGAATATAAAATTCAATTTTACCTGCTTTGTTTTTTTTTTAATCTTTTATAATGATCGCTAGAAATGTTTGAACCGCCTCATGTGATATTTCAATGACAGAGATAGGCATTTTTGAGAATTCAGGCTTTCAAGGACTGTGGAACAGGTATGGGTTGGCCTCAAGCAGTAAGGGGGTGGACTCCTGCCCCTAGAGCCCACCTTCCCATCTCTTCTGAGAGTGTGACAGTGTGGGCAGCTGGCATGATGCCCCAGAGTGTGTCTCGGTACACGGATCACAGTGATATCAGGCATGTTCTCATTACAACAGAGACCACACTGCTCCTGCCTTATCGGAAAACAACCAGCCTACCATGTAGGTCCAAAGAGGAAGCCAGGGCTGTGAGCCCAGGCAGCCTGGCTTCACGCCCAGCATCCGTATCTCCACCTTGAGAAGGAGAGATGCAGATGTGCTGAGTTCCTGTCAGAGCTTCACTGTGTGGCACTGGGAATGTGGCAGCCACCTTTTCCTCTTGGAACATTCCTGTAGAATGTTGGAATAACCTCTCTGTGCCTTTGGGAGCTGAAGGGAGGAGACATGAGACTAGGAATCAACCCCTGGATTTCCCTCCAGGGTCAATTCTTCTCTCTGCAGATGGTAACTAAAGAGTAACTTGCATTTGACTTCCCTTCCCACCGTAGTCTTCTGACCATGTTTACCACTGAGTGCCTGCATGATCTGCCGACTAGGGGTCATGTGGTTTGGCAACATGGGATGCCAAGGCCAAGGCAGGGGCAGAAGCTGGAGCAAAAAGAGTCCTGGTCACAGAAGACACTAACCCAGAGTACCCGAGGCAGCCACAGGTTCCTCTAGACATAGGCGCCATAGTGTGGAGGTGGATACATGTCAGTCAGAAAGCTTAGACAGCGGTAAGAGAACTGGACTAAGAGAAACAACTCAGTGAGACAGGGAGAGGGGCACGCCAGAGCCCACTCTGCCTTCCTTTCTGGAAATGTGTCAGATCACAGGCTGCACACATGGACGAGGTGTGAGCAGAAGCCCAGACCCCTTCTCTAAATCTTGGCTTTGACACTTCAACTTGGCCTCTTCCCTGACAGTTCATCTCTTCACCCCAGTCAGACCCACTGTGCCTCCACAATGACAGACAAGCCAGAGAAGTCCTTTGACCTTGGTACTTGTGTGCCAATGGGAAGGCATAAGGTGGACCAGCACCTAAGGAGGCAGGTTCACTATCGCTGCGGTAAGTCCGGGGAGGAGAGTTGCGGGGAGGAGAGCTGTGGGAGCGTCTGAAGCCCTTGTGAACTACAGGAGCCCGGAGGGCACTAAGCTGAGACCTGTGCCTGCTTAGGTCACTGAGCCAGTCAGCTGTTGTTCAATACAGCAACCCACAGGCAGCCTGTGTTGTGACAGTTCCTTCCACTGTGTGTGTGTGTGTGTGTGTGTGTGTGTGTGTGTGTGTGTGAGAGAGAGAGAGAGAGAGAGAGAGAGAGAGAGAGAGAGAGTATGTGTGAGTACATGTGTGTGTGAGTGTGGTGTGAGTGTGTGTGAGTGCATGCGTGTGTGAGTGAGAGTGTGTTGTAAGTGTATGAGTGAGTGTGTTATGAGTATGAGTGTATGTGATTGTGTATAGTGAATGCAAGTGTGTGTTATTAGTCTCTGTATGTGTGTGTATGAGCGTGCATGAGTATGTGTGAAAGTTCATTTTTTTATAAAATTTGCAAGTAAAAAAAACCAAACCCTAACAATCTAATGTTAATTTCGTGCAAATAGGACAGAAAATGATGGTGGTGCTGGTGATGGTGGTGATGGTGGTGATAACAACCACGGTGACAACAAGGATGGTTCTGATGATCATAAGAAGAGGATGATAGGTTTATAACTATGGTGATGCCAGTGGGCATAGTGACATCAGCCACAGTGACCACGAGAGTGATGGTGACAGAGGTGTGCCAACAGCAATGGCAGCAGTTGTTGTGATACACTGGTAGCTAACATCTGTTTAGGATCCCAGCTGTTGCCTGCTACTGAACTCTCCCCATGCACTCAGTCTACAGCCGCCCAAGAGACCTGACTTGCCTCACCTAGGAGACAGGCTTTCATCAAAGCATCTAGAAAAGAGTTCAGGGTCGCCCGTCAGCCTATGAGGCCTTCTGGGTTTCCTAGATGAAAGTAAGCAAACCCCGGGTGTCCTTCTGAGAACTCTGACTGAGCTGAGGAAGGTGGGGCAGTATCAGCAGGAGCTAGTGCCCAGCAGAGTGAA
This sequence comes from Arvicanthis niloticus, assembly GCF_011762505.2. Lineage (NCBI taxonomy): Eukaryota > Metazoa > Chordata > Mammalia > Rodentia > Muridae > Arvicanthis > Arvicanthis niloticus. The sequence continues at coordinate 3,372,678 of NC_047662.1, forward strand.
GAGCAAACACCTGCAGGCGGCAACGAGCCGGGCTTCTTAGATGTTGGCACAGAGGGATAAGACTGGGACCCTCCACCATGTAGGCACATGGGACAGGATCTCCAGCCTCCCCAGAAAGTACCTGCCTCAGAGAACATTGGGGTCAGTCCCTCCTGCCCTAGTAGCTGTAACCACCAGTACATGTTGCCAACAAGGATGAAGCCTCCAAGGGGGCTCCCATGAGGAGACGTCATGGTGCAGCTGTTTCATTGTATGCTGCTACCCAGCTTGTTCCACACCTGTCTGCATCACCCTGAACACTTGGAACTAGGAGGCAAAACCGTCGAGGCGGTCAGTATTCCACGCAGACTCTGTGTGCACATGTGTGTGCACATGTATGTGTGCATGCGTTGGAGGCTGGTCCCGTTCTCCACACCCCTGAGTAGGTGCGAGCATTTCAGTGCAGCCTGCAGAGCATGTGCTCAAAAGGCATGCCCATTGCAGTCAGGAGTCAGACCACAGTCACCTAAAGCAACATCCCAAGTCAGCAGGCTCCTCACTGGAAACAGTTCTCCCCGCCCTAGCCTATCTAGGTGTCGTCATCCATCTAATCTCCTCTCTGGGGCTATTAAATTCTACTCCCGTCTTACCAGGCCCTCAGTGTTACAGGTGAAGCCTTCTGTAGCTGGCAGTACAGGAAGCAGCAGGCATGCTGACGGCAGGTACAGCTTCCTCGCACCCGCAGCCCGTGCCCCCAGACCCCTCCATGTCTTCAGTCTTGATAAGCTAAGGCTCTGTCTGACTTCAGTCTGGGAAAGGAGAAACTGCAGGAGAGGAGTGGAGAGAGACACTCAGTATTCACGCTCACTAGGGAAACTATGCATGTGCATGTGTGTGAGCATGTGTGTGTGTGTGTGTGTGTGTGAGAGAGAGAGAGAGAGAGAGAGAGAGAGAGAGAGAGAGAGAGAGAGAGAGAGCATATGTGTCTGTGTGTCTGAATGTCTGTGGGTGTGAGCATGTGTGTCTGTGTGTCTCTGTGTGTGTGTATGTGTGAGCATCTGTGTCTGTGTGTGAGTGTATGTCTGTGTATGTCTCTGTGTGTACATGTGTGTGAGCATGTGTGTCTGTGTGTGAGTGTTGCATGTCTCTGTGTGAGCACGTGTGTGTGTGTGTGTGTGTGTGTGTGTGTGTGTGTCTGTCTGTCTGTCTGTCTGTCTGTCTGTATTTGTAAGTATGTGTGAATAGTGGGATTTTAGGATCTAGGAGATGGCAGGAGGGAAACATCCCCTCACTGACACCCCTTGATGAGCCCCTCAGTGGTCAGGCCTCCTTCTCCTTCCTGCTCTCACAAAACTGAGCCCACCTTCCCTCTGGTTTAAGCCTTCTATGGCTCTGAGGAGTGACAAGATGCAGCCCCAGTTCATGACATCATAAGCTTTTGTTAGTTTCAGCCACATCTCACCCCTGACTTTCCAAATCTGCCCTTGCTCTGGCTCCTTCCCTGGAACCCCCTGTTGCAGTCTTGGCTTTCCTGTCCCCAGACAGGCTGTCGTGTGGTCATCTCAATGAATCCACCCAACCAGGCTGTTGGGGAAGACTGACTGCGCCCCAAAACCATTGTTATGAGATACCAGCTTACACACTCCAGAATGGACGGAATCATAGTGCCCGGAAGACCTGTCTGAGAACCAATACCTGGACCCAGGAAATGGCCGTATTTAGATCAAGGGCCTTTGCATGCCTATTACACTAAACTGTGTGTATGTGTGTATTTATGTGTGTGTGCACGCATGCCTGCTTGTGGAGACCAGAGGTCAGCTTCAGATGCCACCCCCATGGACACTGTCCACCTTGCTTTTGAGAGCAGATTTTCTGCTTGCCTGGAACTCAACATTCAGGCTGAGCTGTGTGGGCGCAAGTTCCAGTGTGCCACTCCCCAGCCCAGGGGCTGCAAGCGTATGCTACCACACCCAGCTTTCGGAGCCCTGAGCTCAGGCTCATAGACCCGTACAGAGCAAGCACTGTCCAGACTGGGCTGCCCCTCCTGCCTGTGAGTTACAGTCTTGTAGCCCCGGGACTGTCCAAACACAATACAACAATCAGGATGGGAAGACAGCCAGAAGAGATCTGTTTGACATAGCAGACAGAAGGGGACATGAAGATGGGGTAGAGACAAGGAGTGGTCACATGCCAAGGTTCACTAAAGCCTAAAGAAGCTGGATAAGACAGGAAAGGCCTTCCTTTAACAGCCTCTTAGAGGGAGTTCGACCATGATGGTGCCTGGATGTCACACTCCTGGTCTCTAGAACGGTAATGATATATATTTCTGTCATCACAAGCCACCCCATTTATGATCAATGCTAAACACCTCACCCCATCTAAGCCTCAGGTGTGTGTGTCAGCCCCAGCATACGTCGGTGTCATTGGTCTGATATCATTGTCCCTGGACTATGAGATACCTGCCTGAAGCCTACAGGTCACTTCTGGTGACTTTCCTGGCCCTCCTGGGACTTATTGAGGGCATGATGCATACCAGCCATGTGAACGGGAACCAGGACATCCTGCAGCTGTCAGGGATGCCTAAGGGATTCCCACATCCCTCTCCTCCCAGGCAGGAGCTGGGGTTTGGAGTTACAGACTAGGCTTCGCCCAGCAGCTCTCAAGGGCGCCGCCTGTCCACTGTCACTACCACAGAAAGCCTCCCACACAATCACTCTGGAAGGACACATCAGCTTCCTGTCAGCCCCTTCCCACCCCGCTGCTCCCTCGGAAGAGTCTTGTCACTGTCTTGGCCCCAAACCTCTGGAGGACAGTCAAACTCCATTCTGGAAGCCCATCGGCCCTATGGCACCAGCTACATATAGGAAGAGCAGTAATCATAAATTTTGTTCAAGCATCATTCAAGAACAAGGGGCTGAGTGAGGTGCAGGGCATCGAGTGAATCCAGGGCACGAACACCCTGCCTTTGGGCTGTCCTCCATCCCAGCAACAGCCCCTGCCAGGAGAAAGAGCCTTGTCATGGTTTCTGACTGCAGGGCTTACCCAGGGGTCTCTGCCTAGTTACAGAGGCTCCAGCTGGATCCCTGGTGCCAGCTGCACTATCATCTCATTTGCTGGCTGGTCGACTTCTATTATGCCCCTCTGTGCTCTGATCCCCACCAGAAGTCCCTGATACTGGGAAGATGCGGGCTGCCAACTAATACCACCCTTCCCCAGCGCGAAATCTCAGCAGCAGCCGTGTCTCGCCATATTGTTGATCACAAGCTCTGTACGCTTCACCATAGCCAGATCTAGAGACCCTCAACACACACACACACACACACACACACACACACACACACGTGTGTCTGCTGGCAGAGACCCTGAGAGGATGACTGTGCTCTCAGGAGCCTGCCACATGGACAGAGAGCAGCCCCAAATGCCTCAGATGGCTTGTGTCAGAAGTCAGGGGAAGCTAACCATGATCTGAAGGTCTAACTTTGGACTCAGCATTGCACAGTGGCTGAGATCCAGGGAGGGAGGTAAGATAGAAAGATACCTTAACACCAGAAAGGATGGAATCTGCAGAGGCAGGGAAGGACGAGGGCAACACCATGCACCCCTAGAAAATAAACTAAGATCAAGGCTTAGAGGAGTAGCCCTGGCACCCCAATTTCCAGGCTAGCCTGCCACCTGCTGCCTAGCCAGGTTGCTAAGGGTTTCCTGTAACAGTTTCTCTATACAGATGGGGGCAGGGGTGGAGAATCCAGAGGATCATGTGCTGGCCCTGTACACAGAGACTGCACCTGAATGTCACTTTGGAGGATCAGGAAGAGGCAACCATGGTAAGCGATGTTTAAAGCGGGGTGGCGGCTAAGACTTGGAACTTCTTCCTGTGGGGAAGTGAGCAAGGATGGATTTAAAGATGCTTCAAAAGAATGCAATGCGGAGAGCAAGCAGGAAGGGGAGGGGAGAGGAGAGGAGTGGTAGGGATCAGGGGACAGGAGAAGAGGAGGTTGGGACAGAGACTGATGGAGCCTGCAGAGCTTGAATCTGATTGGTCAGCTTCAAGGACAGAGGCTGGGAGGCCTGATATTTGGTTTGCGCCTGTGTCTGGTATGCCAGAGATGGGACCCAAGACTTGTCTGTGTTAGGTAAGTGCTGTACCACACAGCTACCACTGTCCCAGCCTTAGACTCAGAATTTGGTCTTGAGGTTGAAAAGCCGTTTGGGGCAGGGAGTGAGAGATGGAGAAGTCACGTGGCCGTGAACTGAGCAGGCCTTGAACCTACAGGCCATGCTGAGATCAGCAGGACCAGCCGAAGCCTGACACCCTGACTTCAAACCGCCCCGAGAGCATCCACGTGAGCATGCGCAGTCCCGAGCAGTGAGATTGTTTCCCGTCCTCATTCCTGTATGGAATACCTGAAGCAACACAAGGGGAGTCTCCAGACACAGTTCAAGGACGCCGGCCATCACTAAAGGGAGGGCATTAGGGCGAGAGTGTGGATTTGAATGGCCAAGATGGTTTACAGTCAGGCCCCAGAGTACAGGCAGGAAGTGGGGACGGCTCTCAGTCCTCAAGGCCCTCCTCCGGGGACTCAGTCCCCCACCAGGACTTGTCTTGTCTCCATAGAAGGATCACCCTCTGAGAACCAAGTATCTGAGCACACGAATCTACAGAGACAATCCACACTGAAGCTACATTCAGTCTGAAGCTTCTGGATTTGTGTCAATATCTGAGGGGAATAAGGTACTGGAGTGACTGAGACTTAAGTAACGGAGAAGTCCATTTTAAAGACTGGGTAACCACATCCCCACTGAACAAACTGTGTGGAGAAGACAGCATACTGTGGGACACACTGTGACACACTACAGCTTCCACAGTGAGATGCTGCTGTTTGGCTTTTTATTTCCTTTGGGAGGGGTGCAAGGGTAGAGTGCAAATATGAAGGGAGGGAGGTGAGTGGGATCCAGGTGCATGATGTGAAATTCACAAAGAATCAACAAAAGGAAAAAAAAAAAAAAAACAAGAACAAGAAGCCAGATACTGACGGGGTTGGTGTGCCTCGAGCATCTCTGTCTGTATGATGCCTTGGTCTCTGGGGTCCCAGGCATAAAGCTTCTAACTTGCTTCTTTATCCCAAGATGTCCACCCTATGTTGGCAGCTTGATTTTATTCAACCTTTATTGTCCATTTTTCTCTTCTTTCTTTTCTTTCTATCTGTTCCCTCTGGGGTGAATGGCATTGTATTTTCAGTAAGTCATTTGATTCCCACTTGAAGATCTGGTTCAATCCCTTCTGAGATAAGTTCCAGGACCAAGCAGCTACGGAACTGCTCATCTCGAAGATGGCAGATTTTTTGCTTCCACATAGAATGCTATTTGACAAATGAGGTAAAAACATTAATTATATATTTAGTTAGTTAGTTATGCGTCTGCGTGTCTGCACATGTATGGGTCAGAAGACAGCATGATTGAGCCGACTCTCTCCTTCTACCACATGGGAGTTGAGGGCAGAACTCGGCATTCAGATCGGCAGACAGCACCTTCACCCACTGAGCCATCTTGCCAGACTACCTCAAGACTCTTCTGCCTGACAATTCTGTTTCTATTTCTGAGTCGCTATTTGAGAGTTTACTTTGCAGTATTTCACACTGCTTTGTTCCAACTCCCAAATAAATTTTCTATTGTTTCAAGGAGTCAATGGCCTTTTAGGCGTAATTAAACACATTAACCAAGCAGAGGGAGGCTCTCAGAACTGCCAGCTCTTGTCTGTTCTGTGCCTTTCTTCCTGTGGTTCGGGATGCTACCTGACTCTCCCCCCTATCCCACCCCACCCCACACTCCCATATCTCTTCTGAGCCCTGAGAACACTTTCCTAGCAATTCCTCTAATGTAAGAACTGTTGGTACTAAATTATCTCAGCTTTTGTCTCCATAGAAAAAGAACGCAGGATCTTAAATATGCCTCCGTATCTGAAGCCTACTGTCTCTAAATGCATAATTCTGGATTGGCAGGCTTTTGTGCCTTTCGCCCACTTTAAAGATGTCATTATGTTATCTTCTGGGCTTCTACCGTGAGAAATCAACCTCAATTCACATCCATCTCCTGCATTCAGAGTGTCTTTTTGTCTCTCTTGGGATTAAAGATTCCATCTTTATCCCAGAGGCTCATCAGCTTGAATTTTATGGCTGTGAGTATGGGGTTTTTTCTCTATATTTACTGAGCTTCTCAATCTGTGAGTTACCGACTCTCACCGGTGGTGGAAGGTTCTCTGGCTCTCTCTCTCTCTCTCTTCTGATTTCTTCTGCTCCATCTTTACTTTCCTTCCCTGGCTTTAAACTCACACGCTTTTTTTTTAAAGACCATTTGATCCTATCTGCAGAGTGTGCTCTCTTCCTTCTCCAGCCTCATAGATCTCCCTGAATTTCACTTTAGATAATTTCTGTAGATCTGTCTTCCATGTTTTTGAAGAATGGCTGAGTGGAGTCCAGTCTTTCTTAAACTGTGTGATGAATTCTTTGCTCATTCTGTGCTTTAAATATACAAGATTACCATTTACCTTTTTTTTTTTTTTTACAGCCTTTGAGTTGCTGAGGAGAATTTCTATCTTTCTGCTGTTTGAGGTGCTTATTTCTGCAGAGGTTTTATTTCGAAACCAGTTCAGATTTGCATAAAAGTTGCTGAAAAGGACACGGGTTCTTGTTTGCTGCATCCAAAATCAGTGGCTGTGTGCTTTACTCTGGATATGTTTGTCCCCTCCATATTTATCTACTGAAGTTCTGAGCGCAAAGCTGATGCTATCAGAAGGTTAAGTCCTCTGGTAAGTGATACAATCCTGAGGACAGAGCCTTCGTTAATAGGATTAATGCCCTTACGAGAGACTCCAAGGCCTGGAGAGATGACCTGATGGTTAGGAGCATATACTGCGCTTGCAGAAAACTCAAATTCAGTTCCCAGCACCCACATCAGGTGGCCCAGAAACATCTGAAACTGCAGCTCCAGGAGATCTGACGCCTTCTTATGGATTCCATGGGCATTGTGCTCACGTGCACACACACACACACAGACATACACACACAGACACACACACACACGAGAGAGAGAGAGAGAGAGAGAGAGAGAGAGAGAGAGAGAGAGAGCAATTAAAAGAAAGAGAGAGAGTCCCTTGCTCTCCTTCACAGGAGGACATAGTGAGATGTTATCCATGGACTAGGAGTTGATCTTCTGGACCCCCAGCAAGCCAGTAGTCTCCTCCTGAACTGCGAGCAATGGAGTTCACTATGGGTGAGGCACGCTGGCTGGAGCAGAAGAACACACAATCAAGCCTTTCACAGGAAGACCTTGCCAGCCCCTTTCCACCACTGAAACCTTACATCATGACGTATCTGCTGCATTTATCAAAAGCAATAAACTAAAACAGAGAAGGCATGGCTCACCACAGGTTACTGAAATACAACCTTCTTATGAACTTTACCAGTTTCCCCTCTAACGCCTTTTCTCTCGTCCAACAGGGTGCCGCTGCTTGCAGCTTCCACAGCTTCCCGAAGAGCATCACATCTGGGGATCAAGTAGACAAGCACCTCCATGCGGTCCTAAGAATGATGGGACCTTTCTAGGCCCAGGCGGCATGCTCGACCAGGGGATGGCATGCTTGACCGGGGGACTTGGGTACAGAAACTCAACAGCCACCCAAGTTGGTTCCCAAGTTCATTGTGCACACTAATGAATATTAAATATGTGGATATTCAAGCATGTATGCAAAGTGGAGACAGGCTTTATGAAGAGACATCAAGGGAAAGAAGACATTTTTGGAAAGGAAAGACATTCCCGAAAATGGTTGGGTGTTCCCAAGAGAGGAAAACTGTTGAACTGTATATCCATAGCTGGGCAAAAACTACCCAGAAACTGTGGCAGTGTCTACTGATATTAGATAGATCTCTGGGCCACCATGGACTGAGACAACTGAGAGCCCGTGTGCTCTGTGGATACTCCCCTGGTCCAACAGAAAGATTAGTATGTGATGTTCATGCTTTCCCCACATTGATAGGGGTCGTGGAAGCCTTACCCTGTCCATCTCAGCTCCTGCTTGGTTAGCTTGGCCTTGGCTGTCTGCTAGCTGTCAGCTGTTGACCTGGTGGAGTTCTGGATACTAATTAGACTGTGAGCCTGTACATCATAGAGCTCTCTCCATCACAGCCACCAAAATGTAGCTGTAGTCATTTTTGGTTGCCTTAAATATAGTTCCTTAACTGTAGGTGGTCTGAGGAGATCATGAGTGGTGTGGGGTGGTCTGAGGTGATCATGGGTGGTCTGGAGTAGGGTCTGGGGTAGGTGGTCTGGGGTGGGTGGTCTGGGGTGATCATAGGTGGTCTGGAGTAGATGGTCTGGGGTGAATGGACTGGGGTAGGTGGTCTGGGGTATGTGATCTGGGGTGGGTGGTCTGGGGTAGGTGGTGTGGGATGGGTAGTCTGGGGTGTGTGGTCTGAGGTGATCATGGGTGGTCTGGGGTGGGTGATCTAGGGTAATCGTTCTTCTGAAGCATATGGATGCTGCTTCTTCTTCTTCTTCTTCTTCTTCTTCTTCTTCTTTTTTTTTTTTTTTTTTTCGAGACAGGGTTTCTCTGTGTAGTCCTGGCTGTCCTGGAACTCACTCTGTAGACCAGGCTGGCCTCGAACTCAGAAATCCGCCTGTCTTTGCCTCCGAAGTGCTAGGATTAAAGGCGTGTGCCACCACCGTCCAGCCTGGATGCTGCTTCTTAGAAGCCACTGTGACCTACAGTTTATTCTGTCACATGTAACTATGTCAGAAATAAGATTAAGACAAAAGGTGACAGTGTCTTGCAAATGGTCCCCTGTGTTCCTGGGGGTTGGCCAGCAGCCTGCCCACACCAATCTCGCTTCTCAGAGCCTCTGGTTTCCTCTTTGTGAAGCAGATAGACTATAAAGTCTAATATCAAGATTACAAGGCCTTGAGGTCCAGCTATAGGTGGATAGGAGGGGCCAGACTCATCAGTTGCCCGCTCACCTGGCTGCCGCCCACAACCAGCCCAGATGTTTGTTTATCAGTATTAACAGCAAGCTAACCTAATGACCTACAGAAATGACAAGGACACGAGCCAAAAAGGTTTAAAATAAGCAGGACATAAAATGTAGAAGTTAATCCATGCACATAGGTGATAGATGACTTATGAGGTTGCAACCTTGATTGCTCCGCCAGTTAAGTTCCCAGGTCTGGCTGGACCATGGCTGCTCCCATCCTATGTGTTACAGTCAATATGTCATTGCTCTCTCCTGGGTACTAAAGGCTCAAGATGTCCCAGGTCTGATCTGTTCAGACTCATCTCTCATTAAGGACAGAAGCATTCCCCAAGCGAGGTGTGGGAAAGTGGGCTTTATTTATAACTTTTCATTTATTTTCATGGACCATGAAAATAATATTTCATAGAGAGGTAGAGTGGGGTTCATCCCTGAACACAGATGGGCGAGCAGGAACGCAGGCCAAAAGCAGGTGTGAGTTAGAAGATGGAAAATTACCCAGAAACTCTTAAGGATTTTTATTAGATCCATCTAGAAGGAGTCTTACAGAAGGAAGATGTGAGTTCCCTTGTGGATGTAGAGTGTACGGTGCAGGCTGAGACTGGCCATCAGTTCTGGGGACCTGGAGGGTTCTGGTTAAACTAACAGCATTCTTAGTGAGCCTGGCTTTACACAGAAACACATAGATGATCCCATGGAAAAAGTGGAAACACCGTAAATCTACTCAACCAGAGGACCTGCCAACCATGAGGGTACGATGCCTCCCCAACCTTCCCTGCCCAGTGCAAGAATTGAAGCAAGCACGGGCTCAGAACAACCTGCAGAAAACCCACCTCCGGGCACAGCAAGGCTGCCAGACTGAGAGCTCTGATTGTCAGCAGCCATGATGAGTCTCCAAGGTAAGTAGCTGGTCCTGGATCTCACCCTGTCATACAGAACTGGAGAGAGTTTTCCAAGGACTCCAGGTTACAACAGAAAGAGACAGGCACCAGAATATTCAAATGTATCTCCAGAAAAGCCAGGCTAGAGGAGCCCAGGAGCCAGCCTGCATCTCTCTGTTTGTGCCAAGGGATGCTAAGGAGGAGCTACCTAATTTCCTTGACCCCCACGCACACTCTGACAACAATGGAGGTGACATCTGTTAGCATTCTGTCTAAACTCCACCCCCCACAGTTACCTGGCAGCATCCAGGTAGGGCTGACCCACTATGAAAGGGGCTGATTGCCCCCTCCTCCCTCTCTGGATCTCTTGTTCCTCTGTTGCATTCTTGCTCCCCCTCTGTCCCCTCGCCCCTTCCCCATTCCCTTCCCCACCCTCTCCATGGCCGGCCTCTACTTCTCTTCTCTTCTCTTCTCTTCTCTTCTCTTCTCTTCTCTTCTCTTCTCTTCTCTTCTCCTCTCTCTCTCTCTCTCTCTCTCTCTCTCTCTCTCTCTCTCTCTCTCCCTTTCTCTGGCTCTACTACCCTCTTAACTCCCCTCCCCACGTCCTGAATAAACTCTATTCTATACTATACTGTCATGTGGCTGGTCCCTGAGGGGGAAGAGATGCCTCAGCATGGGCCCACTGAGACATCCCCTTCCCCCACACCTCACCACACACCCACAGAACATATCTCCCCTCTCTTTATCTGTTTTTTTATATATATATATATATATATATATATATAAACACATCAACATCTGCTCACAAAAAGTTCAAGCATGTCAGCCACATGGGGCGTTTTGTATGGAGACAGGATACTAAAAAAGAGGGGAGAGCTTCAACCAGAGGTGTGGGTAATGTTTACATGTACCCCTCAAATGCTAACATGCCAGCCCCCAATGTGATGTCAAGTGTTAGGACTTTAAGATCTTGGGTAAGGGCTGTCTTGGGGATGCCACCCTCAACTGGTGGAGGGGTCTGCACTGTTAGTTCTCTCAGGACCGTGTTACTGAAGTGGCACCGGGAGCCAGCAGAAATTACGTGGAAGAACTTCTCAGTTGCTCTCCCCAGTCTCATTGTCACTGACATTAAGAGAAGGCACTCATGGGCTTGACCCATTGGGCATACATTCATTTCTTTCTACTCTGACACCATCTGGGGTATAGAGCAAGGGCCCTTGCTAGAGACCAAACACACGAGACGTCCCAATCACAGACTGTGACTTCCAAAACATATGTAGAGGGGATAATCCCAGCCCTTTATCTTTGTCCAGTGAGTACCAGCATCATGTGCTTTGCCTAGCAACATGAAGTGGACCAGTCGAGGGGCCAAGTTCTCATTCAGGGCCATTATATGACTGTTTTGCTTTTCTTTTGAAGACCCCTATACTCGGGAGACCCTTCCTCAAGTCTCAGGAAATCACGACCACCCAAAGATCACAAGAAACCATACCTGGATGCAATCAGCAGAGGCTTTATTAGGGAGGTTGGCCGGCCAAGGTCAAACCACGAGCTCTCTCAAGAGCAGAGTTTGGCCCCAAGTGACAGATTAAGAGGTCTTTTAAAGAGGAAAACCACAAACCAGGGGAGTGGGGGGGGGGGAGCGGTTGCCAAGGATACATAACATAAGAATAGCAAAACATTCCAGAGAAACCCACCCCGAAAGGTTAATAGCCATGGAAATTACTCAGTACAATCATTTTTCTCAAAAATGTGGTTTTACCATGTCATTGTGTCCCACCCTGTCATTTACCAACTATTTCAGATTAACTATCTTCACTTCTTCTGGCTATAGCCCCACCTAGGTGGCTTGCATCTTCATCTATGGTCAGGAATGTGTCTTCCTGCCTTGGGCCTCTCCCACCCATAGGTGGCCCTACTGCCTGAGGCTCGAGGAATGTAATCCATAATGTCCTTCACCCGGAATGTGTCCTGGGGTAGTGAAAATCTTACATTCAGTTCCGCTTTCTGGAACTTGCATTTTTCTGCCCAGGTCTAAGGGCAAAGAAAAAGTCTACATATATTTTATAAAATGGTCTTTATAATTTTTCACTCTAAACTTTCTCTTCCTCATCTAACCCAGCATCCAGCATGGGGCCAGTTCCTAGGCAAGAAGGGTTGAGCTTACACCAGCCTGAGATTGTCCCAGCTGATAGCATCTGTGTGGCTCAGACCCCCATATTGGGAGCCGAGCCTGAAAGGAGCAGGCTATCCTTCCTGCAGTCAGAGTTTACACACCACTTTCTCTAGCCCCTTTCTTCCTCAAGCCCCTCCTTTTCTATTTAAGCAAAACATGTTCAAACATGCCCTCTTCCCCTGCTGGGGCCACAGCCAGCCTGTGATGTTGGTGTAACATTTCAGAGAATGATCGCAACATTTGTGTCTGTTTGCCAATCCAGATATCGATTTCCCCCAGAAATGAAATGTCACATCCGTGAAATTCAAGGAGCAGAGGAAGGAAGCCAGCATCGACACGCGGCTGGCTCTGGGCCGATTTCACAGAAGCACAACAATGTCACCCCTCTGTGTGTGCCAGCTGCTCTATATAGGCCCTCTGTGAGTGGCCCTTTCTGTCTCTGACTCCAGCCTTGGTCGCCACTTGGATTCTCAATGTGTCCCCATACAAACAGCAATCCACAGAAACTATCAGCAGCACTCCGCTTGAGACAGGGTCTCTCTGCCTTTGGTATTTGGTCAGGTTTGCTCCCCTACAGGCTTCCAGGGTCCTGGCATTCTGTCTCCCATCTTTCAGCTCTCTGCTCTGGGACTGTAAGGGTCACCACAATCTTCTCATACAGAGAAACCCAGAGATCCTGAAGACCCCCAAACTCGGGAGACCCTTCCTCAAGTCTTAGGAAATCACGACCACCCAAAGATCACAAGAAACCATACCTGGATGCAATCAGCAGAGGTTTATTAGGGAAGAAAGCTGGCAGCCAGTGGTCTAACTACACACTCACGCTGGAGTAGAGTTTGACCCCGCCAGCCAGTCTGAGGAGGGTTTTAAAGGGAAAAACCACAAACCAGGGGAGTGGGAAGGGGGGTGAGGGGTTGTCAAGGATACAAAACATAAAAATAGTGGAACATTTCAGAGGTACTCACCCTAAATGATTAGAGTCATGTGAAAATCACTCTGCACACTCATTCCTCTCAAAAATGTGGTTCCGTGTCATTACCAACTATTTCAGGTTAACTATTTTCACTTCTTCCGGCTATAGCTCCACCTAGATGGCTTGCATCTTTCTCTGTGGTCAGGAATGTGTCTTCCTGCCTTTTGGGCTTTTCCCACCCATAGATGGGGTCTACTCCCTGAGGCTTGAGGAATGTAATCCAGTAAGTGTCCTCTGATTCAGGGATAATGTCCTCCACCCAGAATGTGTCCCGGGGCAGTGAAAATCTTACATTCAGTTCCGCTTTCTGGAACTTACATTCTTTTGCTCAGGTCTAGGGTAAAGAAAAAGCCTATATGTATATATATATACATACATATATATATATATATATATTTATAATTTTTCACTCTACAATCCGAACTCAGGTTCCCCATGTTTGCAAGGCAAGCTCTTTACCTACTGAGCTACCTCCTACTCCCTCACCTGGACTGTTTTTAAATTTATTATGCATATTGTGTGTGTATGTTCTGTGTGTGATGTATATGTGCTGTGTGTGCATGCCATAGCATCCATTGCAGGTCAGAGGGTAACCCTGTGGAGTTGACTTGGTTCCCTTTGCCCACTGGAAAACTCTGGTCATTGGGCCAGAGCAACCCACTGTGTGCTGGAAGTGACTCCAGACCCAGGCTGTACCTTGGAGAGTGTTGGGCTAAGCTAAGCTCCAAGGGAAGTCAAGGTACTTGCTATCTCCCCAACTGTAGGAATGGAACAACTCAGAAAGGAGAAGCAGCAGAGGCCACAAAAAGCCAGAGCAAAGGAGAGGTAGACAGACCCCCCTGAGCCTCAGGTGCAGGACTGCAAAACAGTGAACACAGAAGCAAGATCTGGGGTGGGTGGTCTGGGGTAAGTAGTCTGGGGTGGGTGAACTGGGGTAAGTAGTCTGGGGTGGGTGATCTGGGGTAAGTGGTCTGGGGTGGGTGATCTGGGGTAAGTGGTCTGGGGTGGGTGATCTGGGGTAAGTGGTCTGGGGTGGGTGATCTGGGGTGAGTGGTCTGGGGTGGGTGATCTGGGGTGAGTGGTCTGGGGTGGGTGAACTGGGGTGAGTGGTCTGGGATGGGTGAACTGGGGTGAGTGGTCTGGGGTGGGTGATCTGGGGTAAGTGGTTTGGGGTGGGTGATCTGGGGTAAGTGGTCTGGGGTGGGTGGTCTAGGGTAAGTGGTCTGGGGTGGGTGAACTGGGGTGAGTGGTCTGGGGTGGTCGCCCTTCTAACGCATGTGGATGCAGCTTCCTAGATACCATCCTGACCTACAATTTATTCTGTCACATGACCGCTGGGATGAGGCAGAGAAGAGTCATGGAGGCAGACATCCCACCGCTGACAGCTTGAACTCCACATGCCCAGTCCGAAGCAGGCCCTGGAGATTGCTCCTCCATGGCTCTGGCTCCCAGAAGACTAGGAGGAAGCTGTCAGAGCCCTGTCACAGCTGCCTGTCATCCCTGAGTGAGCCTCACAAGTCCTAGCTGCCCCTTCTTCTCGGAGGAGACTCCCTGTCTATGGTACCAGATGCACTCTGGCCTGGTCAGGGGTTGAGAACCAGGGACTCTCATGATCCCACCCTGGCTAGCAGGTTTTAAAGCTCCCCTATCATTTGCTTACAATCCTGACGGCCATGCTAACAAATCCTGGTAACCAAGGGCCAACTGCTCTCTAAGCATCAGTAAAGGATGGTGCCCCACCCCACCCCAGGCACCAATGCTTACAATGATCTGTAGGGTTTGTCTCTAGGGTGAACAGGCATCGTTCACACCTCCTCAGGAGAGGTTACACACGGTAGACGTTACGCTGTAACCTTCTTGTCACCCCCATACCCTGTGACTAACTTGAGTTAAAGAGCAACAGTACCACAGGAAAGCAGCTGTCTAGAGAAGCATGTGAGTTCATACCAGAAACTGGCTCTGAGTCCGGAGCTCTTGGGTCCCAAGCATGGAATGGCTGCTCTCCTGGTGCAGGGCTGTGGGACATGTTCCTTACACCTGGATGTGCCTCTGGGTGGAGTCTCACCCAGCATGCATGGCGTGCAGAGCTTCCTACTTTCATCAGCCACTGTCCCCATGCTGGGACAAAATACCGTGACCAACAGCACTCAGGGAAAGGGGCTTTATTGTAGCCTAAGATCCCAGAGGATGAAGGATAGAGTCTGTCACAGACATAAGAGGCTTGTCATGGTGGCAGGGCAAGACACCGGCTGGTCACATCTTATCCATGCACAGGAAGCAGGAGTAAGGGGTGGGGGTGAGACATTGAGAGGTTACAGGAAGTGGGGTTGGTCTATTAACCTTCAAAGTGTGCCTCTGGTATATACTTCCACCAAGACTACACCCCTAGAAGCTTTATAATGCTCCCAGATAGTACCACCAGCCAAGGACTGAGTGTTCAAACACGCGAGCCTGTGGGTGCATTTCTCCTTAAGCCACCACAGGAAAAATAAATCTAACATCATGTCATCATCTCACACAGAGGACCAGAGGGTGGGTGACACAAAGTCAATCCCTGAGAAAACAGCCACTGTGTGGAAGGCTAGACCACATGGTGCCAGACTCCAGCATGGGATCCTCTTCCCAGTAAGACAGCACATTTTACGTGCTGGGAGCAAACTGACTGGGAATGGGTCTTAAGGCTTCAGTACTTTGTCAAACACGGCTGCTAACTAGTTCTGTGGTGAAGGAGTGGTTGCCATCCTCTCCTGGAGGAGGGAGGAGTGGGTAAGGAGGGTTCAGGGTGGCAGGACCTGACCACTCAGTCACACCAGCTGCATGAGCCAGTCTGGCCCTCAGCTGGCGAGGATTCTCCTGTCTCCATCTTTCATCTTGCAGTAGGTGTGCCGGGGCTTTGTGAGTCCCAGAGATCCTCAACCTCACAGCCACAGAGATCTCAGCACTCCTGAATCTGCTGCAGGCATGGCAGCTTTCTCTCGAAACTTCTGTTCAAGGAAACTTTCTTTTACTTTCCTGCTCCTGGGCTCAGTGTTCCTTTGAATCCACCCAGAAGGACCCAGCTTCTGCTACATCCTTAATGTGCTTTCCCCCTGTTTGGAGCCTTGACCTTTCCTTTCAGCCAGAGAAGGATGGAGCAGGCATTGAGCTCATTCCAAGATGGACTCAACATCCATCCCTTCAGACTCCCTGGCAGAGCCTCCAGCCTGCCGTTTACCCTAACAGTCCTTCAGAGCTGTGCCCAGGGTCCACAGGTGCTGGGGAGATTGTAAAAGTGACCTGTGGCCTGCAGCAAACTCCCCCAGAAAACCATCCTAAGTCCACCACCCATCCTAGGAGGCTGCCCTGAAGCAAGCAGGACCTCAGAGCATTCAGGACATCCCATCATAGTCCCTAGCAACCATCATCCCCTGGGGCTAAGACCTAATCCATCACCAATAGCAGTCCTGAATTTTGCCCTTGCTTCCAACTTAGGGCCAAGCAGATAGATATGTCCCGCTACTCAACACCATAGGCTGACCCACTTGGGGGAGCTACCTTAGTGTCCTTATTCCCAGATTTCATGGTGTCTTAGTTACTTGTCTATTGCTGTGATGAGATGTCATGACCAAGGCAGACATCTTGTACAAGAAAGAGTTTATTGGAGACATACAGAGTTCCTGACCAACATGGCAGAAAGCACAACAGGCATGACTGTGGAACAGTCGCTGAAATCCACATCCTATCTGCAAGTAGGAGGGAAGGAGGAAGGGAGGGGGGAGAGGGAAGGGGGAGGGAAGGAGGGAGGCAGGGAGAGGCAGAGGAAGGGAAAGAGGGAAGGAGGGAAGGAGGGAGAGAAGGAGAGAGGGAAGGAGGGAGAGAAGGAGGGAGGGAGGGGAGGAGGGACACTGAAACACTGAAATGACAAACCTCAAAACCAGCCCCCAGTGACGCACCTCCTCTAACAAAGCCACAACTCCTAATCCTTCCCAAACAGTTCCACCAACTGGGAACCAATTATTCAAAGATATGAGCCTATGAGAGACGTTCTCATTCAAACCACAGCAGGACAGCAGCCTCAATCAGGATCACCTGGTGCCTCCTTCTCCCCTGTCCTTCTCCAGAAAGGACCAAACATCTCAACCAAATACAAGTGAGGGCGATGACCCCTGACTACAGCCCCCTGAGCAAATGGCTTCACCCCTCCTCATGTGTGAAGTCATTGTTCATGTCTGTATTGATGTCATGGGCTTCGGCATTTGTCCCTCAGGGGACAAAATGCAAATGGTTCCACTGTGGGTGGAGCTGGGTCCTGCATGGTCATCCCCTACTTCTATGCTTTCCGACACACACCCACCACTGAATTACACTATGAGGTGAACAGCTACAGACATCAAAACCAGCCAGCCTGCCTCAGAAAGGCAGGCTGCACACTCGGGCACCAGAGCAGAGGCACCGTCGGGTGGTTCTTCCCACAGACGATGTCTGGCCATCTTGAAGATCACCATGGGAATTTTCCTCCTGTCTTTGGAAATAGGCAGCTTTACTTCTCTGCCCCCAGAAGTGGTCATTGTTGAGGATGGGGGTACGATGGACAGGAGGGGTCACAGAAAAGCTTCACAGTTCCTAAATCCCTGTACTTAGCCTTGTCCTGGCTTGCTTCTCCATAGTGATGAACAAGACTTAGGTGGAGAATGGGATTATTTAGACCACAGTTTATATACTCCATCATTGATGGAAGTCAGGGCAGATGCTCAAACAGGAACCTGAAGGCAGGAACTGGAGCAAGGGCCATGAAAGAACAGTACTTAGTCTCTTGCTCCCCATGGTTTGCTCAGTCTGCTTTCTTGTATTAGCCAGGACCACCTGCCCAGGTGTGGCACCACCCATAAAAGGCTGGGCCCTCTCACATCAATCACTAATTAAGAAAATACCCCTACAAACTTCCCTAGAGGCCAATGCGATGGCAGTCATCCTTAACTAAGATTTCCTCTTTCCTTACATGGCTAGGTTTATGTTAAGTTGACAAAACTCAATAGCACAGCCTACTGGAGGCTAACCATGGAGCTTCAGAACAAGATGAGCAGTGTGTTTAGAGACATGTAATATGCAAAAAAAAGGCCTTCCTCTAGAAGACAGCCACAAATATATACATGTACAAAAGTGTGAATATGTGCACACATGTACACAAGCACATGTTTGCATGTGTACACACAAGCATCCACACTCATATGTATATACACACAAGCATGCCTACTCACATGTATATACATACAAGCATGCATGAAACTACATACACATATATTTACATATGTACATACATGTGTATATACACAACTATAGAAGTGGATATGTCAGTTTGCACACACATAGCAATATATCTGTGTGCACATATTAGCACATGAACATATATGCACAGATGCTCAAAACTCACATGCTTGTGCACAAACATGCATGCATATGTACAGAATTGTACGTGTGCATCAAACATGCACACGGCTACCTGTTTCTCACACAAATGCACACATGCCTGTGTATGTGTGCTCACAGAGATGGTTTTCTTCACTGTAAATGAAGAGGAATTAGATATTCAGCTCTGGGATTGCCACTCGGCCACCAGCATCCTCTGCCCCACCACCTCTGTCCACCCATCAGTATGAAGCTGCAGTCTGGAAATGTGACCCTTGGTCTGTCTGTTTCTGTGACCCCTCCTCTTCCGTCAAAAGATCTACATGAAGTCAATGCAGACTGACAGACAGCTGCTGCTGCCTGAAGCAGGGCAGACCCAGGGCCTGGACATCGTGTTGGGCTACGAATCAAGCACCCATCAGAGCCTGTCAGAGATAAGACAGATCTGCTACTTGAGGTAGACTCCTCGGAGCTCCAATCCAACTTCACTTTATAAATCCCTGCTTCATAAACTGACCTTTGACTGGTGGAGCTGCGCTGAGTAGCCGTGGAGATAACCTGCCAAAATATTATCCTTGGCACCGTCCCCCGGAGAGACGAATGTGCCGTTTTCTGAACCCTGACTGCTGAGGCGGCACTTGTGTGGGAGGGGAAGCTGCTTTTCATTTATTAGCCTAAAAAATTATATCCTTGCGTTTGGAGGCCTCGGAACGAGGCTGGCAGATTACGAAGGCACGTCCCTTCATCCGTCCATCCATCCACCCTCTAATTTATACACTGGTGGTGCTGAGATCATAAATAGAATTAAATGGACTTGAAAAGGCACCGGGGAAGTGGTGCGCGTGCGAACAGCGTGCTTGCGGAAAGCCCCTTACGAACTTTAAGTTGATGTATGTGTAATATTGACCAACAAGATGTGGATATTGGGGACCAAAGGCTTAGGGGGGCAGCCTGGCGAGTGCTTATAAATTCCCACAGAACCGCATTCTGGAGCAAATGCCCCATGGGAATGTCACTATAGGGGCAATCGAAAGGCAAGATAGGAGACGGCATGTCCCCGTGGAAAGGCTTGGCAAATGCGTGTTGGTGAATGGATGGGGCCAGGATGAATTAACACACAGCCAAAGGCTTCCTCCCCCTTCTCACCATCAGAGGCTTCTCTTCATTGCAGGCTCAGTGCACTTCCTGTCACTGCAGAAAGGGTTGCTAATAAAGGACACAGAACCAAAGCTCTCTTTGTCTTTGTATCATGACTTCTGAGAGTCTTGGGTTGGTCATTCTGGATCCCCACATCTGGCCTTAGGAGCTTGGAGACATGCATGTGTTTTGACTCAGTTTCTCTGTAGCAGAAGACATGTCGCTCTCCCCGGTCCTGTGGACATGAACAAGGATGCTAGCAGGCTGCAAATTCATTCGTATGTAGGACTGATGGGGAAAGCCTGCCCTGGGCTCACGTGCTTTACCAGCAGGGACACTTGGATCTTCCCACCTCCCACTGCAAGGAATATCTGCGTGACCAAACCCATAGGAATAAGCATCCTGGATTGGGAGGTGCCGGGGTTCTGGATGAGAAATAAGGAAGACAGAAGCAATAGCTGGAACCAGGAGGTCCTACATAAGCAGATGACTTACCCCAAGCAAGTCGATTAAGAATTATAACATCCTATAAGCCATTATCAGAGAAGGAAATAGCCAAGGTCAGCAGAAAGCTAAGTCAGACATTGGCAAAGAGATCACAGGATACAGCTGCTTCAGGACTGATAATCACAGCCCAGGGTGAGGAGTCGGGTCCCTAGAAACCCAAACTTTGGCTCCTTTGGGGCACTGGCTCCAACTTCAAACTGGCCTTGCCAAGTCCTCTCCTGGACAAGGACACAGAACTAAAGCTCCCTTTGTCCTTGTATCATGACTTCTGAGAGTCTTGGGTCAGTCATTCTGGATCCCAACATCTGGGCTTGCTTGCCTCTAAACCAGCTGGCCAGAAAAGCTCACCACTTTGAAGCCCGCAGGTCAGGAACACTATGGTTCCAACATTATCATAGACGGGATGGGATTGACAGGCTAGAGCTCTTCAGGAGCCTTGTTCCTGTAGCCACCCTACAGCAGGAAGCAGCCAGGGGAGAAGCCAGGCAGGGGCGTGGCCTATGGGAGGCAGGGAGAAGCCAGGCAGGGGCGTGGCATATGGGAGGCAGAGAGAAGACAGGCAGGGGCATGGCCTATGGGATGCGGGGACAAGGTCCCTGGGCCTATGGACTCTCTTAAAAACAGCCTGGCCTTTGTGAGACCCCATTTCCTCCCTTTGAGTTCTGTCTTAGACCATTCTCTCCTGTTACAGCTGTAACCGCAGGCTGGGTAATCCGTGAAGGACAGAGGCTCGTCTAGATCATGGTTCTGAAAGTGCAAAACCACTGTGCCAGCCCCTGCCAAGCTTCCAGTGAGGGCCCACGAGATGCAGTGTGACAAGGAAGAGGGCATCATGAGACATTAGAGCTCACTTTTACAACAAACCCACTCCTGTCATAATCCATTAACCTACCAATCCATGATCCTACAGACCCATTCATGAAGTATCAGCCACCATAACTCAATTACCCCCACACACACAAAACTCCTGTCTCCGAATGTCATTAGCATATGACAGTGGGAATCAACAAGTACCTTGTTAGTCAGGCTTTTGTCTCTGTAACAGAGTCTCTGAGATAATCAACTTGGTGAAAAATGTGTATTTAACCCACAGAGTTCCTCTCAAGAACATGTGGACCCACGCTGCTTTGGGGCCCTGCTGGGACACTGGACAGAACATTGCAAACTCTTCACTTCATGGGTAGAAAGCAAAAAAAAAAAAGAGAGAGAGAGAAAGAAAGAGAGATTCCCACAATCCCCTTCAAGGCATATCAGAATGAGCCAAGGTCTTCAGTGGGCCTGCACTTCCTAACGGTGCACCGAGCCTCCCGACGACAGTGCCCAGTGCTTCTTGTGGAGCTAGGCTTCAACCTGTGGGTGTTCGAGTATCCTCCCAATGTCAGCCGCATGCAGTTCATCCCTCCCTAAGAGTCTCCAGAGTTTTAGGGTCCAGCAGTGCGCAAAGGCCCTCCTCTGAAGACTCTTCAGAGATTTAAGGCAAATCAACTCTGTGGAAACGAAAAGGGAATTTCTGTGCATTCACAGTCAAGGGGAGAGCAGAGGTAAGGTGAGCACTTCCATCCCAAAATAAGGGATTCAAAACTAAAAGGAAGAAATATAAGGAAGGGCGGGTCCAGAGCACGACCTGAGCTCAGGTGGGCAGGCAGTAAGTCCCAACTGTTTCCAGCATGTGAGGCATTCTGTGACAGAACTCACTTTCCTGCGTGTAACCACGGACTTTTCTACCCGGGCCCCAATTCCCAAAATAACGACTTTGAGACTTATTATTTATGAATAAATGCCTAGGCCACATGCTTGGTGCTTTCCTGCTAGCTCATAACTCAGTTATCCCATATCATCTAGTCCAAGTCTTCCACAAGGCTTGTTCTCTCTCCTCGCTTTCACAAAACCATCTTCCTCAGAGTTCAGGGCGAATCTTTTCCCATGGCGGACTCTATCCCAGAGTTCCTCTCTCTCTACTGGAACCCCTCACCTCCTATTTCCTGCCTCAGCTAACAGCTTTTTATTGACAGCTGATGCTTCCATACAGCTCACAGAGATTCTCTCTACACCTCAGGTCTAGAGCCTTGCTGACAGCATATGGTCTATCTTACAGGCTAGCTCTGCCCTGGACCTTCACAGAAGAAGAAGAAGCATTGCTAACTGTGGGTGTTGCTTTTTCCCTGAGGTCCCCACTAAAGATGCAGCTTCACACCCAGCCTCATGCATTACCCTACCAGGGGCTGCCTATACAGGACACCAACCCCCGCCCCCAGCACACTGCCTGTCTCTCAGACTTTCTTTTGATATCTCAGAGAATCTGCATTGTGTCTTCACACTGCCAAGCTCTGCCACCAGCATCACCCACTGGACCTACTGGAGCCATGGTTGTAGAACATCTGAGTATCTAAATGCCAGGAGAGGACTCCCAGACCATTCAAAGCTCTTCTCTGAAGTGATTCCACTTCGAAAAGAATCTGAAATAATGTTATATTTTAATATTTCTTCTATTTCCTTTTCTGTTGCTGTGAGAACTGAACACTGACTGGAAGTAACTTAGGGGAAGAAAGGGCTCATTTGGCTTACAATTCCAGGTCTAGCCATGAGGGAAATCAGGGTAGGGACTGAAGGCAGAAACAACAGAGGAATTCTGCTTGCTGACCAGCTCTCTGGCTTGCTCATGGGCTCATGCTTAGTTAGGTTTCTTATGTAGCCTAGGACTGCCGCACAAGGGATGGTGCCACCCACGGTGGGCTGAAATCTCCTGAAAAAAAAAAATAACACAGTTGACAATCCCCCATGGATACATTTCAGACTAACTTGATAAAAGCAATTACTCACTGAAACCTTTTCCCCCAGGTGATTCTAGTCTGTGTCAAGTTGATTGTCAATGGTAACTAAGGCAAAAAGTGATACTTTTGACAGCTGGGGGAGGGGTGAGGTCTTCAGATTCCTGAAATGCCCCGAGGGCCTTTTGTTTTAAAACCAAGTGCTTGGCTATATTGTATCAGCCCTGGAAAGTGAACCTTCTTGGGGTGGAATTTTACCCATGATCCTTTTCTAGCCAAAAAACAAACAGTTTCAACTTCTTTCCCTCATTTTCTTGTTTTAATCTCAGTTTGAACTATAAAGTTTCTGAAAGCAAACAGAGTGTCCTATTCCTCGCCTAAAGTGACTTATTTGCCTTAGTGTGTTTAGCCAATGGCTGGAGAGATGGCTCGGCAGTTAAGAGCACTAGCTGCTCTTGCAGAGGATCCAGGTTCAGTTCCCAGCATCCACAGAGTAGCTCACAACCATCTGTAAAGCCAGTTCCAGAGGATCTTATGCCTTCTGCTGGCCTCCTCAGGCACTGCACACATAAGGCACATATACTGCATGCATGCAGGCTAAACACTGGTTTGCATAAAATGAAAATAAACAAAACATAAACCAAATGTCTTCTGCCAGCTAAAGTAGTCCTGGCTCTTGCATGAAGTTCCCAGTACAGGACAAAATGCAGTCAATCCTTTACCTCGGTATAACAAAGGAAACCTTCAATGCAGTTCCCAGCTGAGACCTTACATCCAACAAAGCCTTTAACAACTTAGCCTGTATGCCCACACCTTTATCAGCATTCTGCTGTGTGACCCTCATCAGAATAGGAGGCTGGAGAGCTGGAGAGCTGTCATGGTGGCTTGAATAAGAATGGCCCCTATAGGCTCATATATTTGAATGCTTAGTCATTGTGTAGTGAATGCTTAGTCATCATGGAGTGAATACTTAGTCATCATGGAGTGAGTGCTTAGTCATCATGGAGTGAATGCTTAGTCATCATGGAGTGAATACTTAGTCATCATAGGGTGAATGCTTAGTCATCATGGAGTGAATGCTTAGTCATCATGGAGTGAGTGCTTAGTCATCATGGAGTGAATGCTTACTTGTCATGGAGTGAGTGCTTAGTCATCATGGAGTGAGGGCTTAGTTATCATGGAGTGGCACTATTTGAAAGGATTAGAAGGATTAGGAGGTGTGGCCTTGTTGAAGGAAGTGTGTCACTGGGGGTGAGCTTGGAGGTTTCAAAAAGCCTATTTTCATCCCAGAGTCTCACTCTATCTGCTACTGAAGACCCCCTCTCTGGGGAGACCCTCACTCAAGTCTTGGGAAGTCATGACCACCCAAAAACTCGCAAGACACCGAATCTGGATGCAAACAGCAGAGGCTTTATTCAGGAGAGTTAGCTGGCTAATGGTCAATTCGTTTGCTCATGCAAGAGCTGAATTGACAAAGACCGGCTGGCTGGGGGGGCTTTTTAAAAGGGGAAAACCACAAGCTAGGGGAGTGAGGACAGGGTGAGGGGTTGCTAAGGAAACATAAAAATAACATAACATAAAAATAGCGGAAAATTCCAGAGGAACCCAAACTAAGTGAGTCAGGGTCATGCGGAAATCACTCTGTATACTCATTCTTCTCAAAAATGTGGTCTTGCCATGTCATTGTGGCCTTGCCCTGTCACTTGCTCAACTATTTCTCAGTTGCTCCAGACATGGCCCTGCCCTGTCATCGTGGTCACTAGTTTCTCAGCACCACCTAGATGACTTGCATTCCTCTCTTCCCTTTGTGGTTAGCCAGTTCCTGAAACCAGCCAGTCTACATTTTTAGCTTGCTTCAGAGAAAATTTTCCATGTCCTTTAAAGTGAGACCTAGCCGGGCGGTGGTGGCGCACGCCTTTAATCCCAGCACTTGGGAGGCAGAGGCAGGCGGATTTCTGAGTTTGAGGCCAGCCTGGTCTACAGAGTGAGTTCCAGGACAGCCAGGGCAATACAGAGAAACCCTGTCTCGAAAAAACCAAAATAAATAAATAAATAAATAAATAAATATAAAGTGAGGCCTAAAGAAAAGCCTATATACATTTTATAAACTGATTTTTATAATTTTTCACTCTATACTGCCTGCTGATCCAGATGGAGACTCTCAGCTACTCTTCCAATACCATGTGTGCCTGTGCAGTGCCATGCTGCCTGCAATAATGACAAAAGGTTAAACTTCTGAACTGCAAGCCAGCCCCAGTCAAATGCTTTCTTTATAAAAGTTGCCATGGTCATGGTGTCTCTTCACAGCAACAGAACAGTGACTAAGACCGATGTCTTAGTGGGTAAGGATACTTGCTGTTTGTGCCATGCATCCCAGCTTGGTTACAGATGCTCATTTTAGGCAGTTCACAGCCACCCATAATTCCAGATCCAGAGGACATGAGTTCTTCTGGCCCCCAAACGTGTTGCATTCACACATGCACAGGAATATGCAAGACTAAAAGTCAAATAAAATCTTTCTAAATTTTTCTCATAGCATATGTGCCTGTGCACTGTATGACAGTGTGCACGTGTGTCTCTGCCCTGTGTATCTGTGTGTGCATGTGCACTGTGTGCATGTGTGCTGTGTGCATGTGTGCTGTGTGCATGTGTGCTGTGTGCTGTGTGCTGTGCACTGTGTGCATGTGTGCTGTGCACTGTGTGCATGTGTGCATGTGTGCTGTGTGCATGTGTGCTGTGTGCAAGTGTGCATGTGTACTGTGTGCTGTGTGCATGTGTGCTGTGTGCTGTGTGCATGTGTGCATGTGTGCTGTGTGCATGTGTGCTGTGTGCATGTGTGCATGTGTGCTGTGTGCATGTGTGCTGTGTGCATGTGTGCATGTGTGCTGTGTGCATGTGTGCATGTGTGCTGTGTGCATGTGTGCATGTGTGCTGTGTGCATGTGTGCTGTGTGCAAGTGTGCATGTGTACTGTGTGCTGTGTGCATGTGTGCATGTGTGCTGTGTGCACTGTGTGCTGTGTGCATGTGTGCTGTGTGCTGTGTGCATGTGTGCATGTGTGCTGTGTGCATGTGCACTGTGTGCTGTGTGCTGTGTGCATGTGTGCATGTGTGCTGTGTGCATGTGTGCATGTGTGCTGTGTGCATGTGCACTGTGTGCATGTGCACTGTGCACTGTGTGCATGTGTGCTGTGTGCTGTGCACTGTGTGCTGTGTGCATGTGTGCATGTGTGCATGTGTGCTGTGTGCTGTGTGCATGTGTGCATGTGTGCTGTGTGCATGTGCACTGTGTGCTGTGTGCATGTGTGCATGTGTGCTGTGTGCTGTGTGCATGTGTGCATGTGTGCTGTGTGCATGTGCACTGTGTGCATGTGTGCTGTGTGCTGTGCACTGTGTGCTGTGTGCTGTGTGCATGTGTGCATGTGTGCTGTGTGCATGTGCACTGTGTGCTGTGTGCATGTGTGCATGTGTGCTGTGTGCTGTGTGCATGTGTGCATGTGTGCTGTGTGCATGTGCACTGTGTGCATGTGTGCTGTGTGCTGTGCACTGTGTGCATGTGTGCATGTGTGCTGTGTGCATGTGTGCTGTGTGCATGTGTGCATGTGTGCATGTGTGCTGTGTGCATGTGTGCTGTGTGCATGTGTGCATGTGTACTGTGTGCATGTGTGCTGTGTGCATGTGTGCATGTGTGCTGTGTGCATGTGTGCTGTGTGCATGTGTGCATGTGTGCATGTGTGCATGTGTGCTGTGTGCATGTGTGCTGTGTGCATGTGTGCATGTGTGCATGTGTGCTGTGTGCATGTGTGCTGTGTGCATGTGTGCATGTGTGCTGTGTGCATGTGTGCTGTGTGCATGTGTGCATGTGTACTGTGTGCATGTGTGCTGTGTGCATGTGTGCATGTGTGCTGTGTGCATGTGCACTGTGTGCTGTGTGCATGTGTGCATGTGTGCTGTGTGCATGTGCACTGTGTGCTGTGTGCATGTGTGCATGTGTGCTGTGTGCATGTGTGCTGTGTGCTGTGTGCATGTGTGCTGTGTGCATGTGTACTGTGTGCATGTGTGCTGTGTGCTGTGCACTGTGTGCATGTGTGCTGTGTGCTGTGTGCTGTGTGCATGTGTGCATGTGTGCATGTGTGCTGTGTGCATGTGTGCTGTGTGCTGTGTGCATGTGTGCATGTGTGCTGTGTGCATGTGTGCTGTGTGCTGTGTGCATGTGTGCATGTGTGCTGTGTGCATGTGCACTGTGTGCTGTGTGCATGTGTGCATGTGTGCTGTGTGCATGTGTGCTGTGTGCAAGTGTGCATGTGTACTGTGTGCATGTGTGCATGTGTGCTGTGTGCTGTGCACTGTGTGCATGTGTGCATGTGTGCATGTGTGCTGTGTGCATGTGCACTGTGTGCTGTGTGCATGTGTGCATGTGTGCTGTGTGCATGTGCACTGTGTGCATGTGTGCTGTGTGCATGTGTGCTGTGTGCATGTGTACTGTGTGCATGTGTGCATGTGTGCTGTGTGCATGTGTGCATGTGTGCTGTGTGCTGTGTGCATGTGTGCTGTGTGCATGTGTGCATGTGTGCTGTGTGCATGTGCACTGTGTGCTGTGTGCATGTGTGCATGTGTACTGTGTGCATGTGTGCTGTGTGCTGTGCACTGTGTGCATGTGTGCTGTGTGCATGTGTGCATGTGTGCTGTGTGCATGTGTGCATGTGTGCTGTGTGCATGTGTGCATGTGCACTGTGTGCTGTGTGCATGTGTGCTGTGTGCATGTGCACTGTGTGCTGTGTGCATGTGTGCATGTGTGCTGTGTGCATGTGTGCATGTGTGCTGTGCACTGTGTGCATGTGTGCATGTGTGCTGTGCACTGTGTGCATGTGTGCTGTGTGCATGTGTGCATGTGTGCTGTGTGCATGTGTGCATGTGTGCTGTGTGCTGTGTGCTGTGTGCATGTGTGCTGTGTGCATGTGCACTGTGTGCTGTGTGCATGTGTGCTGTGTGCATGTGTGCTGTGTGCATGTGTACTGTGTGCATGTGTACTGTGTGCATGTGTGCTGTGTGCATGTGTGCATGTGTGCATGTGTGCTGTGTGCATGTGCACTGTGTGCATGTGTGCTGTGTGCATGTGTGCATGTGTGCTGTGTGCATGTGTGCTGTGTGCATGTGCACTGTGTGCTGTGTGCATGTGTGCTGTGTGCTGTGTGCATGTGTGCATGTGTGCTGTGTGCTGTGTGCTGTGTGCATGTGTGCATGTGTACTGTGTGCATGTGTGCTGTGTGCTGTGTGCTGTGTGCATGTGTGCATGTGTGCTGTGTGCATGTGCACTGTGTGCATGTGTGCTGTGTGCATGTGTGCTGTGTGCATGTGTACTGTGTGCATGTGTGCATGTGTGCTGTGTGCATGTGTGCATGTGTGCTGTGTGCTGTGTGCATGTGTGCTGTGTGCATGTGTGCATGTGTGCTGTGTGCATGTGCACTGTGTGCTGTGTGCATGTGTGCATGTGTACTGTGTGCATGTGTGCTGTGTGCTGTGCACTGTGTGCATGTGTGCTGTGTGCATGTGTGCATGTGTGCTGTGTGCATGTGTGCATGTGTGCTGTGTGCATGTGTGCATGTGCACTGTGTGCTGTGTGCATGTGTGCTGTGTGCATGTGCACTGTGTGCTGTGTGCATGTGTGCATGTGTGCTGTGTGCATGTGTGCATGTGTGCTGTGCACTGTGTGCATGTGTGCATGTGTGCTGTGCACTGTGTGCATGTGTGCTGTGTGCATGTGTGCATGTGTGCTGTGTGCATGTGTGCATGTGTGCTGTGTGCTGTGTGCTGTGTGCATGTGTGCTGTGTGCATGTGCACTGTGTGCTGTGTGCATGTGTGCTGTGTGCATGTGTGCTGTGTGCATGTGTACTGTGTGCATGTGTACTGTGTGCATGTGTGCTGTGTGCATGTGTGCATGTGTGCATGTGTGCTGTGTGCATGTGCACTGTGTGCATGTGTGCTGTGTGCATGTGTGCATGTGTGCTGTGTGCATGTGTGCTGTGTGCATGTGCACTGTGTGCTGTGTGCATGTGTGCTGTGTGCTGTGTGCATGTGTGCATGTGTGCTGTGTGCTGTGTGCTGTGTGCATGTGTGCATGTGTACTGTGTGCATGTGTGCTGTGTGCTGTGTGCTGTGTGCATGTGTGCTGTGTGCTGTGTGCATGTGTGCTGTGTGCTGTGTGCATGTGCACTGTGTGCTGTGTGCATGTGTGCATGTGTGCATGTGTGCTGTGTGCATGTGTGCTGTGTGCATGTGTGCATGTGTGCTGTGTGCATGTGCACTGTGTGCATGTGTGCTGTGTGCTGTGTGCTGTGTGCTGTGTGCTGTGTGCATGTGTGCATGTGTGCTGTGTGCATGTGTGCTGTGTGCTGTGTGCTGTGTGCATGTGTGCATGTGTACTGTGTGCATGTGTGCTGTGTGCATGTGTGCATGTGTACTGTGTGCATGTGTGCTGTGTGCATGTGTGCATGTGTGCTGTGTGCTGTGTGCTGTGTGCATGTGTGCATGTGTGCTGTGTGCATGTGTGCTGTGTGCTGTGTGCTGTGTGCATGTGTGCATGTGTACTGTGTGCATGTGTGCTGTGTGCATGTGTGCTGTGTGCTGTGTGCATGTGTGCTGTGTGCATGTGCACTGTGTGCTGTGTGCATGTGTGCATGTGTGCTGTGTGCATGTGCACTGTGTGCATGTGTGCTGTGTGCTGTGTGCTGTGTGCATGTGTGCATGTGTGCTGTGTGCATGTGTGCTGTGTGCATGTGTGCATGTGTGCTGTGTGCATGTGTGCTGTGTGCTGTGTGCATGTGTGCTGTGTGCATGTGTGCATGTGTGCTGTGTGCATGTGTGCTGTGTGCTGTGTGCTGTGTGCATGTGTGCATGTGCACTGTGTGCTGTGTGCATGTGTGCTGTGTGCATGTGTGCTGTGTGCTGTGTGCATGTGTGCATGTGTGCTGTGTGCATGTGTGCTGTGTGCTGTGTGCTGTGTGCATGTGTGCATGTGCACTGTGTGCTGTGTGCATGTGTGCTGTGTGCATGTGTGCTGTGTGCTGTGTGCATGTGTGCTGTGTGCATGTGTGCATGTGTGCATGTGTGCTGTGTGCCTGTGTGCTGTGTGCATGTGTGCTGTGTGCATGTGTGCATGTGTGCTGTGTGCATGTGTGCTGTGTGCATGTGTGCATGTGTGCTGTGTGCATGTGTGCTGTGTGCATGTGTGCATGTGTGCATGTGTGCTGTGTGCATGTGTGCATGTGTGCTGTGTGCATGTGTGCTGTGTGCTGTGTGCATGTGTGCATGTGTGCTGTGTGCATGTGTGCTGTGTGCATGTGTGCTGTGTGCATGCGTGCATGTGTGCTGTGCACTGTGTGCATGCATACTGTGCACTGTGTGCATGTAGTGCCTATGGTGGCCAGGGGAAAGCATCAGGTCCCCATGGAACTTGACTTCCAGATGGTTGTGGACCAGGGGTGCTGGGAATTGAACCTAGGTCCCCTGGAAGAGCAGCTAGTGCTCTTAACTGCTGAGCCGTCTCTCCTGTCCCAAGATAATTAGCTTAGGAGAGGAAGGTTTGTTTGGCTTACAGTTCTGGAGTACACAGTCAGGAAAGCTGTCTGCTTCTTTGAGCATCTGTGCACCTCCCAGTGGGTGTAATTGTTGAAGATGCCGCCTTCACGAGTTCACAGCTTGTAAAATCCACACAGTACAGCTAAGCATTCAGCGATGGTAAAATTCTTCCAGACTGAACATGGGAAGATATTCCTACCCATAACAAACTTGTATCTAAAGTGACTGGCCTGTAGGTCAGAGAGTCAACCTGTGGCCAGGAATCAAGATAGAAAAACAAGATGCAGGGGCCCTACCGTCCCTTCAGGAAGACTAAGGGCCCCTGGACCTCTCACTGTGCCCTCTCTCCCAGAGATCCAAGGAACAACCCTGCAGGGCCACCCTGAGCAGTGTATTTAACACCTTGGGGTTTACCACATTCAAATAGACTCACCCTAATACATGAAACCAAGGGACATCCTCAAACCATAGAAATGTACCCAGGAGCCTTAGCTTGGCTCCCTCTGGCCTCTTGCATGTCCTGGACACTGGAGAAGCTCATTTGTTTTCTCTAGTGCTGTCAAGGACACATGACAGTCCCATGAGAAGCCCAACAATGTGCTTTCTTACACCATTCTCATGAGGACATTGAGAGCAAACGCAATGTTCCCGGGGCCTCCTGGGAAGTGCTGTCCAAGACGGAATGGAATTAGAGGCGACCTGAGTGAGCCTGAAGGGAAGGGTGGCTGGCAGCCTTGGGGTGCTACTCAGGAGTAAAGTCATCCATCGCATTTACCAACTTAAGCCCCCCAAAGCCCTTAACTGCCATAAAGAGCAAAAAAAGACAAAGGTTGTCACCCATAATTCTTCAAAAAAGAGAAGAAGAGAAGAATCCTCCTTCAGCCAATGTCCATTCACTCAGTAAATTCATCCAGAGCAGATTTTAACAGCATTCCCGCCACCACCACCACCCCACCCCCCACCCCCGTGCTTCTTTCCGGGGAGGAGCCACAGAGAAGCAGCTGGTGGTAAATACTGCATCGTCGATAGGTCAAACTGTTTAAAAAGCCATCTGTTCACTTTCTGCGCTGCTAAAAATACACAATCAAACTCAACACTGAGTCGTGACGAGGCTCCTCAGGAGCTGCTAGTGGACGTCTGTTCCTGCCCCAAGGTAATAGATACCATGAGCCACAAGCTTTGCACTTAATGCTCCGTGCCAAAAAGAAAGTTAAATATTACAGAAAATGCACACATCTCCCAGCTTCGTGTAAATAGATTTTTTTTTTTTTTTTTTTTTTTTTTTTTTTACAAGCAGATGCATGCTAAAAGCCAGCGGGGGAAAGAAGCGCTCACATTGTCACTCCTGGACTTAGAGGTGGTAGGCAATCATGGTCTCTCTTTTGTTTGTTTGTTTGCTTTTGCGCTTGTCTCTCTTTTCTATAAATTCCTCCTGAACCTTGTACGCCAGCTCTAGACCACCGGGGGTGAGAGGACACTTTAGAAAGAAGCTGTCCCATCTCAGCAGTGTCCTTGTGGGAGGTACACTGAAACCAAAGAGCATCAAGGACAGCCTGGACAGCAGGAGTCACGTGACCTGGTGCTGCCTCTGGATAAGCTAGTGACGGGAAGTCCAGATGGTGGCTGAAAGGTTGGATTCACTGGACTGAGCTAGAGAGGGGTGTCATAGCTCCCTAAGATCTAGCTCTGTGTCCCGGAAGTGTGTCTGGAATGCAGATCAGCAACTAAGAGCCAAGGGAGACTGATCCTGAAGAATTAACTATGTCCCTCGGTCTAGCTTGCGTCTCAGAAAAAGGAGGGAGTTTGTGTGTGTGAGGTGTGAGCACACATCAGACGCTGGCTGTCGTCTGTGGACTACCATCTGCAGGGTATGGTCCTGAAAATCCTGAAAGATGCTCTTCCCAGTTTTGTCATACATCATTGCTGTCTGAGTGACACTACACAAGACTGTTCCATGCTGGCCTAGCCTCCTGGGACCCAGACAGACACATCAAGTAGCTGATGAAGGCCTGTGTGTCTCCACACTTGTCTGCAAAGCTGGATGTCCCAGACTGGCAAGATCTCACCTACGCACATCCATACCAAGGGGGCTGAGGTGGGGATTAAAGTCCAGAGACACGGATGAGGTGCGCCAGTTTGGAAACTAATCCTCTGAGTTCACAGAGAGGCATTCCAAGAGGCAGTCACCCTGGCAGTGCCTCTCAACTGAGTCCCTCAAATTAACAGCCTCTTCCAGAGGGTCACTGCCAGAAAACATCCCAGACTACACGACTTCGTTTCTCCCTGCCTAAGGAGAAAGTGTGTGTGTTGAGCTGTTAAACGGAAGGAAGAGAACTGAATGAGTCGGCTTGCAGGCTTCCTCTTGCTCAAGCCTATGTACAGGTGGCAAGCGATGACGGTTTTTGTCTTGCAGGAGAGTGTAACATCTGGATCAGCTGTGGTGTGGCCAGGCAACTGAACTCATGCCGGGTCTTTGGATGGAAGGAGTTTAGTGTACAGACAGATAGAGGCAGACGGTTGCTAACGTAACTGTAAAGAAATCTAACCAATGACTTCGCTGGCCTGGTGGGTCTCTGCAGGCAGGCAGCTGCCTCTCCCCAGACAGATAGTGGAATGGCTTAGCCATCACTGGGGACACTAGGATGCATATGCATACAGGAAGAAGTCAACACACAAAGGACATGTTATTATTGAAGAGCATGTAGTGCCCCACCTCCACCCCCCAGAAAACCATTCATTTGGACTCCTTGGTGACACTTCCCCAAACCCTAACATGAATAATTGAATATTGGCAATGGAATGTACAGACCTTAAGGGGTCATCTGGGACAGTTCTTTTGGACCTGGGGTGGTCACTCCTCACCAGAGCTCAGCCTCACAGGCTCAATCCTCTCTCCTCACGCATGGCTCAGGCTCTGACTGGTAAAGACCACCAGGCTTCAGGGTGTTTTGACCCAGGATTCAAGTGTCTTTGATATGACCAGGAGAAACACTGCAGAGAAAGGCAGCTCCTACATCAGCATCTGTGTTTAAAACAACCCCCAAAGGGTTAAAATCCAATGAAGACCTAATGAAACTCTGCTTCCCCCTCTTTAATTAATTACCAAGCACTCTCTTCCTGTGGCTTCTTGGTCTTCCATCCCTCCCTTGTGAAGATGAATAGAGCTGGACCAGTGGTCCTGGCTAAGGAGATGCAGGGGAAAGCATGCTCACCCTGGGAGACAGAGGATAGGCTTTAACACACAGGGTCAAGACTGACCCAGCACCCTACAGGTATGAACATCACAGAGGCAGGGAGAACAAAGGGATTGGGATGTCTAAGTCTGGAAACAGATCCCACAGGGATGGGTTTTCTCCTCTGCAGTGAAAGATGAGGAGAGAGGACCAATCTCCTGCCCGCTGTACCCGGCTCCATAGCAACAGGTTGTCCTCGAGCAGACCACACTTCCTAACTGCTTTTTGCCCACGTTGGTTCAGACCTGAATTCTGCCCTCTGAGCACACAGAGGCTGGTGTGTTAAAGCGGCCATCTAGAAGAGACGGAAGTTTGAGAGGTTGGTGAATAGAACCAGCCAAGGTCAGGCAGCTGCAGGAGAAAATCCATAATCCTCCAGCCTTCACTGTGGCATCTTCAAAGTACAGGGAAGAGCAGGGACAAGGTCACCAGGGATGAGAAGCTGTCCTGAACTGGACATAGTTCTAGGATGCCCTGCAGAAGTCTGCAGAGAGAAGGGAGAGGGCAAGGCGCCAGCACCCCTCAAGCCACGTTAGCTCCTCATCATGGGACTGTGGGAGCAGGAGACACACATACAGGCAATGTGTGTGTCTTATTGTCTGCATCCTGTCCAAAGACACAGCCCGTGCAGATCAATATGCAGCCTGGATCTGGCTCCTCCATGGCAGAAATGGAGTGCTCCACTGGTCTGGACTGTCTCCCTGCCTCAGTGCTTTGAGGATGTGAAGTTTCACTTGCCCCAGGACCATGGCTGACCCATTTTATTTTCAAAGGCCTTCATGACTTGGGTACAGAAGCCAAATGGACAAGAACTGTCAGAGAGCAGTCTAAGGCCTAGAACCCTCTGGATTCACGGTGTCCAGACGCCAAGTATTTAGCTCATGCCTTGTGACAACGCTGTAAGGCAATTGAGCTAATGCTATTTTAATTTATAATTCTATTTCTATTTAATGTTTGGGGAAATAGAGGCTCAGAGATGCCAAGGGACAGTGTGACTCACAGAAACTCCATGTTTCTTATCCCAGATACGTGTTCTGGGCAAAACGTAGCAATATACAGATTTCCTTAAAGTGGATCATATGTCTGTCTGTTAAAGATTGTTTTTATGCATGTGAGTGTTTTGCCTGCATGTATGCTGTGCGTCGCGTGCACAGAGCGCCCATGGGGGTCAGAAGAGAGTGTCAGATCCTTGGAACTGGGGATTCCAGATGGTTATGAGCTCCCATGTGGGTCCTGAGAATTGAATTCAGGTCCTGTGGAACAGCAGCCAGCACTCTTAACTGCAGAGTCGTCTCTCCAGCTTTGAATTACATGCTTTGTGAATATATGAATTAGAGGAAGTTCCTAGAAAAGGCCACCCCTGCATCAAGGCTGACTGATGGGTTACAATATTGGGACTGTGGAGAGTAAGGAAGGTTAGACACAGTGCTAAGTATCTGGGGCTGTCTTCAGCCCACTAAACATTCATTGCCCACCTCTAAGCCTGATCTAGCAACCTCTCAACCACCAGGCAACGACCTTTGAAATGCACTAAAGGATCACTCAGTTCCATCCATCGAACACGAATGTCCTCAAATAGCATCGGAGTCCCACAGCGGAGTTTTTCCTGCTTGGCTGTGGCCCGCCTACTCCATCTTCCCAACCAGTGCACTTGGAAAATGCCTTGATTTGTGACTTCCTTTCGTCATGACTATAAAAGTGTCAAGTTTGGGGCTGGAGAGATGGCTCAGCAGTTAAGAACACTGGCTGCTCTTTCAGAGGATTAGGGTTAGGTTCCCAGCACCCACATGGTGGCTCCCAACTCCCTGAAATGCTAGCTTTAGGTAATTCCTGGAACTAAAAAGACTGTGTTCTGGTCTCCATGGGCACCAGGTACACCCATGGAGAGCGGATATACATGCCAAAAAACTGTGCGTATCAAATAAAATAGTTGTTATTTAAACCACTGAGTGCAACCTTCCATGCTTTCTCAACTATGAACAATCCATCTTAACCTCCTCTGGGGAACATGGAAGAAGAGCAGAGGCTGCTGGGAGAAGAGCTATGAGATGCTGACTTAGAACATGGCATGGCTGCTGCACACCTACCCACACATGTGTGCTTACCTGCTGTCTTAGTTAGGGTTTTACTGCTCTGAACAGACACCATGAACAAGGCAAGTCCAATAAAGGACAACATTGCCGGGTGGTGGTGGCACACGCCTTTAATCCCAGCACTTGGGAGGCAGAGGCAGGCGGATTTCTGAGTTCGAGGCTAGCCTGGTCTACAGAGTGAGTTCCAGGACAGCCAGAGCTACACAGAGAAACCCTGTCTCAAAAAACCAATAAAATAAAATAAAATAAAGGACAACATTTAACTGGGGCTGGCTTACAGGTTCATAGGTTCAGTCCAGTATCATCAAGGTGGGAAAGTGGCAGCATCCAGGCAGGCATGGTGCTGGAGGAGCTGAGAGTTCTATATCTTCATTTGAAGGCTGCTAGCAGAATACTGGCTTGCAGGCAGCTAGGATGAGGATCTTAAAGCCCACGCCCACAGTGACACACCTACTCCAACAAGGCCACACCTACTCCAAGGCCATGCCTACTCCGACAAGGCCACACCCACTCCAACAAGACCACACCCACTAATAGTGCCACTCCCTGGGCCAAGCATATACAAACCATCACACCTGCATACAATCAAGTCAAAGTTCAAACACAATAACTCCTTTACCACTCTTGGCAAAGGAGCTATTATTGACAGTTCATGGCTACTTTGGGAGGAAGAGTCACCTCCTTTGGCTGCTGGCAGGCTGCTCATCCCCCAAAAGATGGCCTAACACCCATGCTCATCTGAGAAGTACTAATTGGGCTTAGGAAATACTAATAACAAGTTTGCATAAATTTATTCAAGTGGAAACATGTTTATCAGGACAGCCTAAATCCATGTTACTCATGTTTGATTTAGAATCAAGCCTGTGTTTTATTGCCGTTATTACTTGTTTAAAAAGAAAAACTGTTTTGCTTTGATGGTATAAATCCATACATGTATGCACGTGTCATGTTAATATTTATGTGTATGCAATAGCAAGCACCTACCTTGTGTGTACTCTGCATGCAGAATGTATATATAGAGACTATTTACATACACACACACACACCTGTACCCCATACAGTCAGTAAACAATGTCTACCTGGCTTGTCATTTATTTACACTTCCTAATTTATTCCTTCTGGGATTTGGTTTAGATGCCAGAATGGTATTATATTGTTTAGACAGCTTGAGCAATTTAACTCGAATTATTCTTATAATGATGTCACTTAAATAAGCATAAAGCTATGTATATAAACAGCTTCTGCTTATGGATGTTATGCATCCGTAGAAACAAAATAAATTTACAATTCAAATACAAGCAAAACTAGAAAGCCAATAAAATTCAAATTAAAATTGCAAAGGTGACTTATGGTGCCTGCCGTGCCTAGAACAGAATCACCCACCCAGGTGAGAAAAACGGGTGGGCATGCCTTAGGTCTGACAAATCAGCTGGAGTCTCTCCTTTAGAGTGAGGAGGTCCACCAATTAATTCATCCACCATTTTCTTTGCTTTGTCTCTTTAACAATGAGCTTGTCATTAAACACCCATCGTCCACTTAAAAAATTGAACATAAAAATTTATGACTGTAAAAAAAAATAATAATGTGTAAATACAATGACTGGAATCTCAGAAGCCCTGGCTCATGCTTAATAAAGACACTCGTGCTGTGCCCCAGGGTCCTTTCTGATGGACAGAAAGAGGATGCTGGCACCTGTGCCACCCGGAGCCCTCAGGTCTCCCCTTCTGCTTTGTTCTCAAAGGCCGCAGCACTGAGGGAAGACTGTCCTCTACTTGATACACGAGCCTGGGGGACAGCAGTGAGCACAGAGCCAGCCACCCACCTTTAGCACAGGGTTACCTCCAGGGCATGCAGAAAGCAGCTTCTTATTGCTGACTACAGTTGAATAAACTCCCATTGTGGGCCAGGGAGATGGCTCCGTGAGGCAGGAATTTCCCTATTTTAGTGCAGTAGGAGGCCTGTGACTGGACATAGAAAAGGGAGGCAGAGCTAAGAGTTGCTGAGAGAGATGGAGAGGAGAGAGGAGGAGGCAAGGATGGAGGCAGATGTGAACCGGCATGGCTTTAACTAGCCATAGGTAGATATGATATGAACAAGTTAGGATAATTGGGATAACTTGTCTAATCTGTGTGGGCATCTTGTGATTTGAGTATTTGTTGATGTATAAATCTGTTTGGTTAATTATAAGCATCAAGTGTTTTGATTTTACCGGGTGATGGGTGTTGTGACAACTAATCTCAGGGTGGACAGTCGTTGCGTGGGGCTAGCATGCCCTCAAGGAGAGCGCTGGAGCTCCAGGCCCCAATGGAGAGCCTGCCAAGATGAGAACACCGCCTGGAGACAAGTAGCCCGCCAGTGTTGGGCATAGTGGGGAAACATGGTGACAGAGCCGGGAGCCAGTCGGACGCCTCTTTTTTAGTGCCTCCTGCTACAGCTCAGGGGTAAAGGTGCTAATTACCCAAGCTTAGTGATGCAAATATGATTTCTGGATCCCACAGGAAAAGCCATATATGGCGATGTAGATCTGGAATCCCGACACTCCTATGGTCAGATGGAAAGAAGAGACAGGAGAGTTGTCCAGAAGCTCTGGGAGAGGGAGAGGGAGAGAGAAGAGGGAGAGACCACACACTAAACATTTTTTTTTATTTTCAAAAGAACACAGCACGTTGAAGGGGCTCCCAAACCCCCAAGTTCCTGTGAACTCGGCATCTCAGAGACCACACCCTGAACCATTACCACAGCAAGTCGGGAGACGCCTGAAAACTGACCCAGGTCCTCATATGGGTGTTCTCAGTGAAACAATAATGTTGGAGCTTCAACCAAACAGCTGAGGTAGCACAAGCTTCTCTCTGATGAAAACGTGTTTCTGGCTATGAAGAAGGAGCCCTGGTTTGTCCATGTCCTCTGTGTGCTCCGCTCCAGAGTCACGTTCTGAGCACGGGGTAGGAAACTGCACGTGGTGGCAAAAGCCTGGGGCTGCGTGGCCCGGGTATGGGAAGGATCAGGCTTCTGCCCCCCTACCCCCCCCTCCACAGAATTGTGGATTCGTCTGTTCAGGGTACAAACCAAGTGCCCCAGGCTTGACAGTTTAAAGAATATGAACAAGTTCCCTACAGTTCAGGAGGCTGAAGTCCAAGGTCATGACACAGAAGGAACTACTTCGTCTTGAATCTCCACCCCAACCCCTGCCCCCACCACGGCTGCCGCCTCTGACGCTGCCGCCTCCACTACCTCCTTGGACTGGACTGCTTTCTTCTCCCAGTAAGCACTCATCTGTCATAATTTGTTTTCTGCGGCTGTGACATCAACAGGTTTATTTGCTCCAGCATCCAGGGAAGTTGGGACAGGAATTCAAGGCAGGAACCTGGAGTCAGGGACTGAAGCAGATACCACATGGAGGGATGCTGTTTATCGGCTTGCCCCGCATAGGCCGCCTTCGTGGTTTGTTTTATACAACCCAGAACCGCCTGCCCAGGGGTGGCACCGCCCACAGGCTCCGAGCCCTTCCACATCAATTATTAAAAAAAACGCCTTACAGTTGTGCCTACGCACCAATCTGGTGGTGGCAAATCTTAATTGAGGGTCCCTCTTCCCAAGTGACTCCCGTTTGTGTAAAGTTGACAAATAACTTGTGTGCCATCCCTCCTTTCTCCTGGGTCCTCACTTCTTTTTCTTGTGAGAGCAGCCATCGTTTGGATGGCTGATGACGTCATTCTACTCAGTGGCCTCTTTAAGGACCCTGTCTTTAAACAGTCACATCCCAAGGTGCTGGGTGTTAGGACTTTAGGAGTCTGAGGAGAGTCTCATGGGTGTCCCCGAGCAGTAGATGGCATAGCCTTGCTACCTGTGTAGGGTGGGCACTCTGCATATCACTTCCAACACCCTTCAGGCCAGGGGGTCATCCTGCAGGAAACTGTCACTCAGAGCATGACATGAAGAATCTCAGGCTCCAGAGAGAGTGGGGCTGCATCTTCTGAGCAGAATGCTGGTCATAGCCTAAGCACACAGAACAGAATCTACAGGATCCTCTCATAACTGCAGGTTAATTAGCTCTTCTCAGCACGTTGGAAAGGAAAAGCACTTGAGCAGGGTGTGAATCCCTGGCTCCCACTCCTTGGCTGGCAGGCGCCGGTAGAAACCATTCTCATACAGCGAGCAGCAAGGCCCTGCTCTCCTGAGGGTCAGCCACCGGCATCTGAAGGTGCTCAGACTCCAGGCTTTTTGCCTGTGAAAATACTCACCAGATAGGAAAGACTCTGGGGGGATGGGACCGTTAAGGCAAGGGGTTTCAGTGGGCCAAATTTCCAGGAATATGTCAGAACTTCCAAGAACCCCGTTGCTCCTGCTTCTTTTCAATACCTTGAACTACAGAGATGAGGAAAGGGGCCAGCCCATCTGACCCATCTCCAGGAATCCAGAGGTCCTGGCAGATCAAGTGAGCTTGTCTGTTTTAATGATTTCTGTTGCTGTGATAAGACAGTGTGATGAAGGAAACGTATAGAAGAGAGTTTATTGGAGGCTTACAGTCCCAGAGGGTTAGGGTCCACAGCTGTCATGGCGGAGGACATGGCATCAGGAGGGCAGGTGTGGAGCTGGCGCTGGAGTAGATGAGAGCTAACGTCTTGATCCACGAACACGAGACATAAAGAGCTGACTGGGAATGGAGTGGGCATTTGAAAGCCCAAAGCCCGCCCCTAGTGACACTCTTCCACACCACCTAATCCTCCAAACCCAGTTCCACCAGCTGGGGACCAAGCATTCAAACACAGAAGCCACCACCGTGCTCACTATCGACTTATGTCATTATCAGTGATGTCATCATTCAGTGACGTCTCTTCCTCTGGCACACCCTGAGGACAATTGCCCTGGCGCCCTATGTTGCTATTTTCAATTCCAGAGCTGGGCTAGGTTTGCTCACTGTCAGGCTCCTGAACCACTCTGGACTGTTTTTTGGAAAGTCCAGTACAACTTTCATGAGCTGAAGTCAAAGTGCATACATGTATCAGAGGTTAATCCCCAAGGCCATGAGCTGACAATATAGGCTAAAGTTTACCTGAGGTCAGGAGCATGGGGCGCCATGCTCAGTAGAGATCTGGCTCCGTGGCCATGACAGGATGTGACGGCCCCTCCTGACTGTCAGCTTGACTTAGCCTCACCTAGGAGACATACAAGAAGGCACATCTGTGGGAGCGTGTCCAGAAAGGTCCAGCTGAGGTATAAAGTCCTATGCTGATGTGTGTGGCACTGTTCCAGACTGAATAAAATAATAAGTAAGTAAGTAAATAAATGAATAAATAAATAAGTAAATAAGGAGGGAATGGGCTGCTCCCAGCTGGGGTTGCAGTCTGATCAGCCACGTCACAACCCTCCCTGCCGCCATGATTTCTGCCGCCGTGATGGACTACTTCAACTGAGAGTCAGAAAAAACTTCTCTGCCTTCAGTGACTTCTGTCAGGTACTTTGTCACAGCAAAAATAAAAGTTACAAACACAATTCTGTCATGGGATGCAGCTTAAGTCTCTTGCACCCAGCACTCAGTACCCAGTACTCAGTACCCATCAATCAGCACTCAGTACCCAGCATCCAGCACTCAGTACCCAAAACCCAGTATTCAACATCCAGCACTCCGTACCCAGAACTCAGTACTTAGTACCCAGCACCCAGTACACAGTACCCAGCACTCAGTATCCAGAACTCAGTACCCAGAACTCAGAATTCAGAACTCAGTACCCAGTACTCAGTAGCCAGCACTCAGTATCCAGAACTCAGTATCCAGAACCCAGTACTCAGTATCCAACACGCAGTACCCAGCACACAGTACTCACACTTAGTATCAGCACCCAACACTTAGTATCCGGCACTCTGTACCAAGGATTTAGTACCCAGCACCCAGCATCACCCCCTCCTCTGCTTTCTGAACACCAGAGATCCATCCTATAAGCCCAGAATCTTGGATTTTCCGTTTTCCATAATTTTGAGACAAATACATTTCTTTTCCATTTAAATGACCTGGGCTCTGGTATCTTGCTATAGCAATGGAACATGGCCAAAGACATGGGAAAGTATGATGTGTGACGGGTGGCAACAGACTGTATGGACTCCCTGTGGCTAAGAGCTGAATGTAGAGCCCAAGTTAACCAAAGAATGACAAAAGCCAATGTGATGTTCTTGCTAAAGAAGGTGCACTGAACGTGCCCGCTCACCTCTGCTCTCTGCCAAGGTTGCCTTAAAGGGATTTTTACTTAGTATCAGAAGTGTTGAGGCTGGGTTGGCTCTAGATTTACAGGGAGTCTTTAAAGTACAAGCGCACACACATGAGGACATCTAGTGAGCAGGCACCTGGGGGACGAACTTCGGTAGTGAACAATGTGACGGCAGGAGCACCATGTGACCATGCTGAAGCAGAAGCCTTTGGAGTAGAAGGTTCCAGAAGGAGCCAGACTGGACCAGAGTTCAGACTCCTAAGAGAGGCTCCAGTCCTCTGGAGCTGAGGATTCTAAGGTTGGTGAAAGGGAAGGCAGAGCTGAAGGCAACCTGACAGTTTGTGTAGGGGTAGCTCAGTCTCCTGACTGCCCTGACCACGAGCTAGCAGTGGACTGTTTGTTGTAAACAATTATTAAAAATCCTGGCACAGGGGTTTTCTTCCACATTTGACCATTTATGTTCCAGGATGAAACACACACACACCGTCTTTATATATTAATATGCTTTAAGCAGCACAATAGCTGGGCAACTGTCTCCGCTTCTTGTTGTTAGGACACCGAATTATTACTTACTAGTCACTATGTTTCATCTGGGCTGCTCTTCCCTCCAATGGGCCAGCCCACACCTACATGTTTTTTTAACTCCTACCCCATGGCAACTCTCTCTCCCACCTGCATGTTCGTCTTCCAAGGTGGCTTCTTCTCTCTCCTTTCAGTCTCTCCTCTGACCCAAGCCCAGAAAAACTCAACCCTGCCTATCTCTCTTCTGTCCAGCTATATAAAGATGGCTGCCGGCATCTTTATTCACCAATCAGATTGAAGTTGGAGGCAGGGTCCCAGAAGCTACTTGCAGACTCCAGGTCTTGGGGGTTGCACTTAGCATTACAGTAGACAGGAAAAGACAAAATCTGAACAGTGGACTGACTTTTTCCCCCACTCCAGCTTGGATGGAGTCCTGAGGATGCGTAGCCAAGGCCAAGGATAAAACTGTAAACCCACAACGGCTGTTTGGGGAAGCCCATACCACATGTCTCTGCTTCATGGAGACTCTCTGTGCCTCCAGATATCTGAGGATTCCTGAAAGGTTATCAACCTTAGGGCTCCACTTGCCTTTTCAGTTGAGAGATCTCACCCATAACCAGCTCTCTGGTGAGCACAGGTGAACCAGGGAACTATGGGATATGTTTGCTTCAAATTTCATCTCACTCTTGATTGTAAACACGCCCGTATTGTAGAGAGGTCTTGTGTTGATGAATCTTGGGTTGTTAATTTGACATATCTGAGAAGGGCACCTCAGGAGAATCGTTGTCTCCATCAGATTGGTATTTTCTTGGTTGATAACTGATGGAGGGAACCCAGCCCAGAGTGGGCAGTGTCATCCCTGGGCAGGAGGGCCTGGGCTGGGTAAACAGAAACATAACTGAACTGTGGCCTGAGGGTAAGT
The DNA here is from genome assembly GCF_011762505.2 of Arvicanthis niloticus. Classification (NCBI taxonomy): domain Eukaryota; kingdom Metazoa; phylum Chordata; class Mammalia; order Rodentia; family Muridae; genus Arvicanthis; species Arvicanthis niloticus. The sequence continues at coordinate 3,416,054 of NC_047662.1, forward strand.
CAGTGAGTAGCCCTCCTCCTTGAATCTGCTGCTATTCCTGCCTCCAGGCTCTGAAGAAGGAGCCTTGAGTTTGTCACTTGACTTGCCTCAGTGATGGGCTGTATCTGGCCACGGTGTTTATCATAACAAACTAGACAGGCCTGTGACATAAAAGAAAGACAACAAACTAAGAAAATACCAGCGAGGATTTCAGAAGGCAGAATAACACAGGAAGCAAAGAAGTGTTTTCTGTGTGTAAAATTGATGACCGCAGGATATCAGGGACTACATTTCACCCCTCAAAGAACAGAATGTTCTCTGTAAGAAACAGCACATTACAGTACAAGAAACACACTAAGAAAGGAAAGTATGCAGGAAGCCACACAGGAAGCCATGCAGGAAGCCACACAGGAAGCCACACAGGAAGCCATGCAGGAAGCCACACAGGAAGCCACACAGGAAACCACACAGGAAGCCATGCAGGAAGCCACACAGGAAGCCATGCAGGAAGCCACACAGGAAACCACACAGGAAGCCATGCAGGAAGCCACACAGGAAGCCATGCAGGAAGCCACACAGGAAGCCATGCAGGAAGCCACACAGGAAGCCACACAGGAAACCACACAGGAAACCATGCAGGAAGCCATGCAGCAAGCCACACAGGAAGCCACACAGGAAAACATGCAGGGAGCCACACAGGAAGCTATGCAGGAAACCATGCAGGAAGCCATGTGGGAAGCCATGCAGGAAAACCAAACTGAGGAAAGCTCTTTGGAAGCAAGTCAGAAGCACTAAGAGGCAGAAAGTCACAGAAGAGGGAAATTTTAGGGTCACCCTGAAAGCCGAATGTACCATGGAGGTTCCAAAATGAGAGCACAGGGCATCAAGGGGAACGGTATTTTCCAGAAGAGAAAGTGGGCATTTGGGGGTTTCTGTGAAAGCACCTATCAAAGACCCAGAAAATCTAACAAAAAAGACTCTACCTGTGATGATGAATCTTCATTGCCAACTTGGCTGGATTTAGATTCAGATGAAAATACTCCTGTGGGCATGCCGACAAAGGAGCATCTGGAAAGGGTTAACTGAGCAGGGCAGGCCCATTCTAGATGTGGGCCGCAGCATCCCATGGGCCAGAGGCCCAGATGGAATACAGAGGTGAAAGCTACCTGGGATCTGCACTCGTCTGTGCTCTTCCTGACCATGCTCCTGCCGCTGTGCTTTCCCCACCATGATGGACTGTCCTTTCAAATGCAAGCTGAATAAATTCTCCCTCTATCAAGTTGCTTCCTTGCTTTTCTTGGGTGTTTCTGTTGCAGCAAAAAGGAGGGCATCCAAGATGGGTGGAATTGCGGAACAGGGCTGAAGGGGGGGGGGGGAGGATAGAAACTTCCAGAAGACAAAAGAAGGATTCAGACAGTGGTCAGTGAAATAATGTTGGCAAGAACGACTTCAGAGCTCAGAAGGAAAACTGCCAGCTTTGACTTCTTAGCTCAGCTTAGCCACTAGGTGAGTGGGAGCCAGGGTGCTTACCGTTCCTTACACCTGTGAGGTCACAACCGTTCCTCACACCTGAGAGATGACAACCGCTTCTGCCCCACAGGTGCAGTGGGACCCTGGGACTATGAGAAGAGACCAGGGTTCCAGAGAACAGAAGGTGGCGCCAGGAGTCACAGTCGGGCAACTGATCTCAGTGGCCATCAAAGACCCATGTGGGAGGAAGGAGAAAATCAGAGAGGGTTGCAGTCCAGAAAAATAATGCAGGCGCTGGCCGGCGGCGTGAGAGTTTTGGTCAAACCGCACCACGTGCTCAGTCTGGTGGATAGTCTGGGAGGCACGTGCCCACAGAGCAGGTGACAGCCCTGGTCGTTATTCATTCTGGGGAAGCACAGAGCACATCAGGAACGGAAATGTAATCATGGCGCTACTTTGAGGCTCAGCTGTGAATAACAATTACATAATTATGCAAATGATGGATATTGATCTAACCACAAATTATACTCCTGGAAGGAGGGGCAGGGGTTTTCTGTGTGTGTCTGTGTCTGTGTGTGTCTGTGTCTGTGTGAGTCTAAGCGTGTGTTCACATGATGGACAGGCAGGAGAAACAGGGCATGTAGTAGAATCATCATCTTCCAGAAAGAACGAGCTGAAATTAAAAAGGAGAAGCAGAGGCCAGGGCAAGAACACTCACTGTACAAACAGGATCTGACTGCAAATCTCCAACAACCATGTTGAAAGTCTGGTGTCTGTAATTCTGGAAGTAGGGGACTGGGGTGGAGTCAAGGGTATCAATGAGGCTTGCTGGCCAAGTGCTCCAAGCTCTGTGAGAAAGCCTGTCGTGGGGGAATACAGCAGAGAATGATAGAACAGGTCACCTGATAGCCTCCTTTGGCCTCCACATGTGCATGCAAGGGCAAGTCACCCATTCATCCCTGTGCATATACCGTACATGTATATCACAGATATACATGTCATACACCATACATATATACCGCAGATACACATGTCATACACCATACATGTATACCACGGATACATATCATACACCATATATCTATACCACAGATACACATGCCATATACCATACATGTATATCACAGATACACATGTCATACACCATACATATATACCACAGATACACATGCCATATACCATACATGTATACTACGGATACACATCATACACCATATATGTATACCACAGGTACACATCATATACCATACATGTATACCACAGATACAAATGCCATGTATACATGTATACCATAAAATACATAAAATACATAAAATACATAAAATACATGTATACCATAGATACATGTACATGCAGAAGTGGAAAACAAACAAAAATTAGGATTTAGGAAAGTGTGTACATTTGCATATCAAGGTCAAGATGGGAGGAATGGGGGTAGGAGAGATGAGGGTTGGGGGGATGGAGCAACGACCCTTGGGAAGTGGACCCAAGGAAGGAGCGCAGGTACAGGCACCAGTCAATTGTTCTAATCCAGCAGGATGGTTCTATTAGGCTTTTTGAAGATGTCTTGAATTCATAATTTAAAAAAACAAAACAAACAAAAAAAAAAAAAAAAAAAAAAAAAAAAAAAAAAACAGCTTCTGTGGCTGGCGCACAACCAGTCACCAGATAGGACAGGTCCTACTGGGATCCAGGTGGAGAGGACTTTGCAGACGTTTACAGTGAGCAGGCTCAGGGTCTACACGGGAAGTTTATGGTCTGGCTGGAAGCAATTGTACAGTTCACTGGTGATGAAGGACTTGACTTAAGCTCAAGGAGATGGACACGTGCCTGCCCGGGTGACTTTTGGAGCAGGGCTTTTTGGCTCTGCTAGAGAGCTGGGAGCTGAAGGACAAAGAAGGCTGCTGCCTCTGGGATTCAGAGCTGGGTGGACAAGAGTCCCTCTACCCCAAGTAAGAGAATGAGAGAGGCCTCTCATAGCAAGAAGCCTGTTGTAGACACTGGATGAGATTCCTCTGTCTGCTCTAACAAAGACAGAAACACACACACATACACATACACACACACACACACACACACACACACACACACACACACAAGCACTAGATGCCTGAAGTAGTGGAATCCTGGATCAGGTGTCAGCAGGTCTGCCATTCCTCTGGAGGCCATAATTGAAGACCCTCTCTATCCTGGCCAGCCTCTGAAAGCACGTCTGTACTGGTTCACTTGTCTCTGCCCACTACCTTCTGTGGCCTTCTCCCTCCTGAGTCTCCCCAGAGCCCAGTGCTCCCCAGGGCCCAGTGCTCCCCAGAGCTCAGTGCTCCCCAGAGCACTGCTGCAAATACACAGAACCCGTACCTCCTTCAGTCCTTTCCAAAGGGTTTATTGGAGCCTTGAGAAACCAGCCATCAAGACAAAGAATTACCCATTCTGCTAGTAAGATAGCTTTGTACAGAGAGGTATCATTTTGTCTACCCCAAAGGTTTCCACACCATTGCTGCAGATTGGGTCAGAGGTGCTGGCAGACACCATAGCCTTCTACCCCTACGGTGACAAGAAGTATTGTCCCCTTCTGGTCATTGCTGAGTATTTCAGTTGGATCTATGCACCCATCTGCAGCTGCAGGGAGGGGTGATGCAGGAAGATGGCCATCGCAGGAATGTAGCTGGCCGTGCTCTGCAGCCACTTAATAGAAACAACTGCAGAAGGCACACTGAGGAACTCTGATAGGACATCCTTTAGAGGGGATGGGGAGGCAGCGATGTGGGCCACAGTGAAGCACTGAGTTCAGATTCTCAGCACCTGCTGGGGACAGGAAAAAAAAGGCAGGCCTGGTTGTACACATGTATGTGTATGCACATGGTTGTGAATATGTAACCTTAGCCCAAGGTGGAAGAAACAGGGTCCCCCAGAGTATTCATTTTCTGACCAACCAGCCTAGTCAGAGTGAACACCCTCTCTGTTGAGGTGGAGGACAATCCAGGAAGTCATCCATGTTGCACTTTGGCCTCCAGCATGGGTACACACATTCCCGCCCATGTACACCCGGGTTGTACATGAACACACATGTACACATGTACGTATCTTTCAGTTGCATGCCCAGGTTGCACATAAGCACACATGTGTGCAGAGTACCCATCTTTCAGTATTTTCTTCCTGGCCTCTCTCCCAAGAACTTTCTAGCTGTTTCCAACACCACGGCTGCCTAGACACAGTCTCTCTACAGAACCTGATTCATTACCTGCTATTTGAACGAATTCCGCATCCTCTGCTCTGCCTCAAAAACAGGAAGTCTAGCTTTCCGATAGGATTTTTTTCCTTCTCTTTTTGTTTGTTTGCTTTCATCTGTGACTCACGTCTTGCCAAAAAAGGTGGATAAATGAGCGAAGAATATTTTTTTTCAAAGAAAAGGAAATGAAACTGAGCTGTGCACGGTGGCAGAGCAGTGAGCCCCAGCCTAACAGGAGGAACACTGCAGCCAGCATCCCCTGAGCCACAGGAGGGCTCAGGACCAAAATACTTGTGGAAAAGAGCCCGCCCCCCCAGCACGCAGGCAGACAAAAAGCTCTGTCCCTAGCTGCCACCCACTGGGCACAAATCGTGTTTAACAGCTCCCGAATTTACTGCCAATTGAATAAAAGACCACTATTTTAGGAAATGTCAGTATTTCTCCCCAAAATAAATAAAAGCCCCTCATTGTGAACAGTCCTGGTTTCAGGCAATCTGCCTGGTGAAACAGAGCCGCAGAGCAGTGGGACACATGAAGGGTGTTCAACAAAGGCTCAGCAAGATGCATGCACCTGGCCAGCTCCAGCCTGCAAGGGGGTGGGAGGATGCTCCACCAGAGACACTAGTTCCCATTGCCCCTTGCCACCCTCAGCGGGGATGCTTTGGTCTAAGGGAATCTCACTGAACTGAGGAGAGGCCCCAGGTTGTTATCTACTGCAATCCTGGCACCTACTGTGCCAAGAAGATAGTTGTGTGGAAAGACACAATACAGGGGGGACTCACTACGCTGGGTTACAATTCCCAGCTCCTGCCAAGTAGAGGGACTCTAGCCTGGGGATGCAGCTGGGACCTGAGTCTGGTCACCCCCTCCTGGATCCCTGCAGTCCTGACCCTGCTCCCATTCTAATTAAGATCCCTGTTCCAGCAGCAGTGGCTCAGCCCCAGGGTCCCAAGGAATGCCCAGGTTCCTGGTCACAGGAGCAGCGACCTCATAAATGGTCGGATGCTAAAAGGAAAGGCAACTCCTCTGATGAATTCTTTGTCATCTGTGTACCCCAAAGGGCTTGAGAATGAGCCAACCAGGACCCATCCCCCACCCCCCGACCCCGAGCCCCAAAGCCCGCAGTCCCTTCAGCCGGATCTGTGCACTGGACACCAGCAAGCCCAGATGTTTCTGTCACCCATGTGAAGCTTCCATTACCTTGAGGAGACCAGAACTTTATATCTGTCCAATCCAGCCGTGCTATCCGCCGCTCCAGGGATGCTGGCGTGGAAATGATCCTGGGCCTTTGGAGGTGGCAGAGTGCTACATCCAGAGGTTGGGAATAGTGCGAACCCCTAAGAAGAAGGCCCAGAGCCTGGGTCTGTATGCTCCATGACATGAATCTCTCCAGTGAACACAAATTTCATAAAAGGTTTTTCTGCATTAGTCACTGGGAGAAGAAACACAAATGCACACCCAAATAATAGCCTGAACAGTGTGTGTGTGTGTGTGTGTGTGTGTGTGTGTGTGTGTGTGTGTGTGTTTCTGGTGCTTCCTCTGTATCTTGTGCTCACAGGGGCCACAATCCATCTCTAGATCAAGCTCTGAGCAGTGTACTTCTTACCAGGGAAACCATCTGATGGCATCCAGAGTTGATTTAGGCTGCTGCCGGGGCCCCAATGTTCACGAGACAGGCTCCTCACACTCTTCTCAAAGGAGACACAGCCACTCCGATTCATGCCTGGTGTGCACTAACTACCACCGTGTTCTGCCGTTATCTGGCAGTGTCCAAGGTTCCCAGACAAGCCCCATGGATAGAGTGACGGGGACTCCCAGGAGTTGGAAGGCCTCTTCCATGCCCCCCACCGAGCACATTCTCTACACTCGTAATTACATAGCATTAATTGACACGAGCCATTTCTTACTCCATGCTAATTGAAAATGACTGATTTTCCTTGTGCAAATAGCTCTTCATGTCAATTACCGAACGTGACGCAGTCCATTTTTTAATTAACCGCTTTTTACCGCATCCTTTCAGATCTGGTTTTAAATCCAGTTGACTGGTTCATCCTGTCACAATTAGAGTCAATAATGACCAAAATCTCTCTAAAGAATCTTTCATGGTTGGTCAAAAGGACCGAGGGAAGGCTTGTGCATGCCCGTCTCTCACCTCTCAGAACTGGAACAGAGCAAAGCAGAGGCTGAGAGATCACCCTTGACTTTCACTTTTCCTGGACCCTCCCCCATCCTCATGGATGAGCTATGGTGTCAGAAGGATGTTCTTAAGGGGCTTCCCAAATCTAGACTCAAATTGTATTCTCTCTCCCATCCCCAGGAAGTTCACTCAGACTTCTCGTGACCTGGATTAGTTGCATACACAGTTGAGTCCAGGATTAACGTAGACTGCACCTGAGCCTCTATATCAGTCCATGTTCTGCTATCGTAGCACAATCCTGGATTCCGGTTAGCTTCTAGAAGAATGCTTATGTGCAGCTCACCATCATAGAGGCTTAAAGTCTGCACAGCACAGAAAAGTCTTCTCCTGGCTGTCTCCTGCCACTGCAGAGGGCATAGTGGTAGACGCTCATTAAGCAAGGAGAGATCATGTGACAAGACGCAAACCCAGGGGCTGGAGAGATGGCTCAGCGGTTAAGAGCACTGACTGCTCTTCCAGAGGTCCTGAGTTCAATTCCCAGCAACCACATGGTGGCTCGCAACCATCTGTCATGGGATCTGATGCCCTCTTCTGGTGTATCTGAAGACAGTGACAGTGTACTCATATAAATTTAATAAATAAATAAATAAATAAATAAATAAAGGATGAAAGCCCAGAGTGAAGAGTGGCTGGTCCCACCCACTGATAATAACGATCAAGCCATTTTCAAACCAAGCAAGCCATGTGTCCTACACTGACAGCAGGCAGGCTTGAGCTGTAGGCCCCTGGTATATGTTCAGCTAACTGGTATATATCAGTCAGTTGTGTTGTATAACAAACCATCCCAGACTATGCTAGCTTATACCAACATTACTCCATGGGTAAACTTGGGTGTGCTTTCCATCCTGAGAGGGCTTTGTGAATTCCCTGGTCTTATTCACAGATTGGTGGCCAGTAGCTGGGTTAATGAGAGCCCAGGTGATCAAGATTGGTCATCTAAAAGTATCTCCCAATAACATAACGCTAGGTCCAAGCAGGTTGACCAAAGCCAGTTCTCACATTAGAAGACTTACCTGTCCTGTCCTAAGCCCTGCCCCTTGCAATATCTTACACTTAGTTCTTGGATAAGGGTGGTTGGGAGCCCCTGGGGTTTCATATGTTCACCCTCTTGGAGGAAGCATGGGGGACCCCCAGCATGGAGCTAGTATCGATGGCTGGAACCCTGCTGGAGTCACACAGAGCCGTGTCTCTCCACACTCTGCTAATCTTAACCCATGATCATGTGCCCTAGACTCTGTGATGGATTCTATATGCCCCCACCAAAACCATGGGTCACGTGCATAGCACCCATGCAGAAGAGGCAGCAGAGAGAGCAACCCCCAGCATGCATGTACATAACTGTATGGAGCCCATAGAAACAATAAGACCACATAGAGCAACCATGTGCTAGATTGTGAAGTTTATTGTGTTGGGGGCACAAAGGCTCTTGTGCCCACGGGGTACGAGGGAACTAGGAATGTTAGGCACAAAGGGGCCTCTCACAGACCTGTTTTCCTGCCCAGAAGGCTGGGAGTAGATATTGTTAGTGACCTGGTGACCTTTCTGCTGCCTTTGGAGGCAGACCTCTCCCACCTTTGGCCATTGATGCAGACCTCACCCAAATTCCCCAGAATGATTATTCCAGACTCCTCCCTCCCTAGACCTTTCTCCATTAAAACCCATGCTTAGGGAAGATGCCATATATATTTTACGGCCTGCTGACCTCTGTGCTATCTGTCAGAAACCACACTAGATCCCACCCTCGTGGTCACATGTACGTTGTACAGGAGTCTCTATGTGGTCACACCTGAAGCTTTATTCTTTACCTGGGATTGGAGTGATGGTTGTCTGGGAATCTTTTCCCACATCATACAGTGTTTTAAACGTGCTGACAAAGAACCCCCTGGCGTTACACTCCCCAAAGTTGGATCCAGGTTGATGAAGTCCATCTAAACTGGATTTTCGTCCTCACCTCTCTGTGAGTTCACTTCCCCACCTGATCCCGCTCACGACTGCCAGCCCATTTTAAGTGTACAGAAAATCCACAGTACGGGAGGAGCCTGTGAGCCGGGCTGCAAGGGGGAGTGGAGCAGATGGAGATACGCTTGAGGTTCGAGCTCTGCAGTCGATCCATGCATGAACCGAGCCTCTAGCTGGGCCTCTTGACTTCTCCATGTCTTAGTCACAGTTTAAGTGGGAATTCTCCAGTTACTTAGGAGGAGTTGCCATGGTGACCTGCAAAGAGGGCAAATAAAAATCTAAGAGAAAAGAGCGGTGTTGTAGAAACATAGACAGTGTCCACGGTCAGTCGTCACTGCTGGGAACTTGGCTGCCTGGAATTCTAGGGCAGCTGGGCTATCAGCCTTGACTGACACTACCCCATAGGTAAGCAAAGGTGTGCTTACATCCATTCCTGACCTGCGTTCACTCCCAGCGTGTTTTTAGGTACATATGGTATCCTCAGTACTGGTGAACACACACTAGAGACCAGACTAGTTGGTGCACAGTAAGGACCAGAAAATTTTAAAAATAAAAATGTGAAGCCTTTGTTCACAGGGAATCTGCTAAAGATTCTGCAGAGGACACATAAGGATGAGCCATGGCGGCAAATATCCCTGAGTTTTAGGGCAGGGCCACAGAGGGATATGGGTAAGAGAGGAAAGTCCCTTCCTGTGAGCAAAGGACAGCCCCAGGAGCCCCTCAGAGGAGGTGACCTTTAAGCTCAGTCCCAAAGGGTATGAAGGGAGTAAGCATAGAGGTTCAGCCACAAACCTGGCTGCCCGGGCCACATGCTGGAAACCTATGAGACTTGGGTGTCTGATTTCTTCTCCACTCAGCCCTTATGCCTTTAGAGGCCAGGAGATGGGCACTGGACGCCCATGACCCTGGCCGTGGGCCACAGGCCCTTCCAGTCGCCCATCCCTACGCCCTTTGATTGATCCATCTGGTGACTCTTCTGTTCTGTGAGAGTCATTACAACTCACCCAATACACTCTACCTTCCTTCTGACTCCCTGACCACAGAGCCCAAGAAGGAGAAGCCATGTGCCCCTACTCCACGTAGCCTGGAGCATCCAAAGTTCTAAGTTGTACATATAAGCTATGGCTTCCACAAGCTGTCTCTGAAGAAGTCAGAGACAAGCTACTCCATGAACAGGTCTCTAAATTCGTAAAAATCTGTGGGTCCAGGTGGGGATTTGAATATGCTTGGCCCATGGAGTGGCACTATTAGGAGGTGTGACCTTGTTGGAGGAAGTGTATCGCTGTGGGCATGGGCTTTGAGACCCTCCTCCAAGTTTCTGGGTGCCAGTCTTCTCCTATTTGACTTTGGATCAAGATGTAGAACTCACAGCTCCTCCAATGCCATGTCTGCCTGGATGCTGCCATGCTTCCTGCCATGATGATAATGGACTGAACCTGTGAACCTGTAGGCCAGCCCCAATTAAATGTTGTCCTTATAAGAGTTGCCTTGGTCATGGTGTCTCTTTATAGCAATGGAACCCTAACTAAGACAGAAGTTGGTTCCAGGGTTTGGGGTATTGCTGTGATAGACCTGACCATGCTTTTGTTTGGAGGAATGTGGATTTTGAGACTTTGGAAAGCAGTGGAATATTTTAAGTGAGGTTTAATGGGCCATCCTAGTGGGAATATGGAAGACTTTGTTGCTGAGGGTGATTTGAACTGTGCAGACCTGGCCCAAGAGGTTTCAGTGGAGAAGAATTTCAGTATGTGGCCTAGAGACTGTTTTTGTGCTATGTGGATGAAGAATGTGGTTGCTTTTTGCCCTCATCTAAAAAGTCTGCCTGAGGCTAAGGTTTATATTAATTGCATCGACAAAGGAAGTCTCAAAAAAGCCCAGCATAGACTTTGTTCCCTGGTTTAGTCTCATGAGGAGGATTTTGATCAAGTATAGCAAGCTTCGAAAGAAGTAAAAAAAATCTATAGTTCAAAAAATAAAGGGACACCAAGAAGTAGAATGGAGGTGAATCCTGTGTTCAAAGAGATAAACAGATTAAGAGAGTGGTGACCTCGGGGCAAGGTCCCACCCAGCTAAGCTTATTGTCTGGTTTGCTGTTGATCGAGGAATAGTTTTATCTAGGCATTGTTATTATCTGGTTATTGCTTTCATTAGGACTTGAAAAGCTTAGGACCAGGCATGGTGGCACATGTCATTAGTCCCAGGAGACTGAGACAAGCAGATCTCTGAGTTCAAGGCCAGCCTGACACAGAGCAAATTCCAGGTGAAGAAAAAGCTAAAGTCCAGGCATGGTGATACACACCTTTAATCCCAGCATTCAGGAGACAGAGGCATGCAGATCTCTGAGTTCAAAGTCAATCTACAGAGCAAGTTCCAGGACAGCCAAGCTTAGGCAGTGAAGGAGCTGGAAAAGAGGAAACTGGAGAACAAGGGGGAGAGGGGGCAGGTTCCAGCCCCAGGAAGCAGCAGAACTCAGCAGCTTCACCATGTGGCTCTGGCTTTAGAGTCAATAATAGAAGGCACTACTGGGACAATTGATGCTGGTTAGCTGGAGCTAAGAAATTAGTGGTCATTAAGAAAAGACCAGCATCACTGAGGTGAAATCTTCTGGGAAGTGTTTTCTGAGAGCACAAAGAAGCTGTATTCCAGAGATAGCCAAAGTTGTACCTTGTGCTACAGCTATACTTGGTAATGTGTAAGAATCACCAAGGTGGTACTGGTTTTGAAGGTATGAAGGCGTCATAAAGAACAGCTGAGGGTTGGCACTGTGAGAGGCCATGGAAGGCCATTGGTGAAGGTGCAACCTCAGTTGCAGTTGACAGCTCAGGCCTGAAAGGGTCATCGAAAGAAGTTGAGGGCTGGCACCATGAAGAAAGCCTATGAAAAGCTCTGATTGGTGAAGCCTACTTGCAGCAGAACACCCAGCATACTGGAGATGCCAGTACTATAGAATGATCACCAAGAACAGCAGCAACAGTGGAGTGGAGTCACCAGAGCCTAGAGTGCTACAGAGGGCAGAGCTGGAGAAGTGACCCAAGCCCAGAAGATTGTGTGTGGATCCCAGATATTGGAACAAGAAGCTGTAATGCTGACGATGCCTCAGAGACCCCAAGATGTTAGAGCTACCAGAGCCACAGGATGTCTCCCAAGGAAAGCTGCTAACAGGGAGTGGAACCAGCCCAGGAAGAGAAGTTTGTTGCGGTCAACAAAGATGAAAGGGGTTGGAGATCTGAAGAATGCTTTGACATCAGACATGATGATACAGAGTTTGGAGTTTGCCCAGCTAGCTTTTGGTCTTGTTTGGTCCAGTATTTCCCCGGTATGATATTTTGGGATGGTAATGCATATCCTATGATGTCCAAGGTATGTGATCTTCTTTTTGATTTTGACTTTATAGGAGATTACAGTTAAGTGATTGAATGAATCTCAGAAAAGACTTTGAATGTTGGGCTTTTAACATTGTTGAGACTGCTATAGATTATGGGGACTTTTGAAGTTGAACTAAGTGTATTTTGCATTATGCTATGTTTAGGTATGGCCCCATAGATTCATATGTTTGACCAAGCCTATGGAGGCCAGGGAGTGGAATATGGTGGTTTCAATAAGCTTGGCCCAGGGAGTGGCACTACTAGGATGTGTGGCCTTGTTGGAGTAGTTGTAGCCTCGTTGGAGGAAGTGTGTCACTGTAGGGGTGGGCTTTGAGACCGTCCTCCTAGCCATGTGGGAGACAGTCTTCTGTTTGACTTTGGAACAAGATGTAGAACTCTCAGCTCCTCCAGCACCATGCCTGCCTAGATGTCATGCTTCCTGCCCTGATGATAATGGACTAAACCTCAGAACCAGTAAGCTAATCCCAATTAAATGCTGTCCTTTGTAAGAGTTGCCTTGGTCATGGTGTCTCTTTATAGCAATGGAAACCCTAACTGAGACAGTCCCTCTACCATTCCAGGCCTCTGTAAGCCAGCAGACCAGAGAGCATGAGTCATAGCAAAGGCAAACCAACCATGTCCTGTTCTAAGGAGTTTGATTCTCACAGAGGAAAGAGGACTGGCCAGGCTGGGACAACAGGAAATGAACCAAAATAATGTGTGCCTGATGAAAGTATTAGGCAAGACTTTAAGGTCAATTTAACATGATTTAAATATTTCCCACTCGTTACCAATCATTTAGAGTATAATTTCCTTCGCAACCCCCTCCCCCAAACTTGAAGTTTTATTTTAATGGCTTTACGATTTTGAACCAGATCATTAAAATTAATGATATTCCCAGTGTTCCTGTGTGCCTGGTAGAGTCTGATCGGTGTTTTTCCCTTTATAGATCATCAGTAATAGAACACTTTAATGGCCCTAATAGAAGGGCACTCTCTCTTGCTCTGTGTTAATGAATAATTTCCATAGCCAGATATGGAACCCCCAAAGAAAGAGGAAGCATATTTCATTAGGCACGTCAATGCCAGACCCTAAATAATTCAGTCCCCCAGATTAAAATACTTGATGCTCTCCGTGTTCTAATGGGAGATAATGAAATGTCCCCAAATGCTGCCATCTTAAAATTAACATCCTTTGAAATTCTAAAATCAATCAATGTCAATGACAAGAGCCGAGTCTAATCCTTTATTGATTTGTGCAGCCAAGAAAAGGAAAATGGAACCTGGCTTAGACTGTCCTTCAGGATAGCTGACTGCTGGCCAGCACTCTGAGTCATGCGGTCTTTGTCCTGGAGGACGGAAAACACCAGCTGGTGAGTCCCCTGCTTTTGAGTGACAGACATCAGTGCTTGTCCTCAAGTGTCCAAACCCATGCATAGCTCGCACCCTGTGGAACTAGTCCCACCCCCAATGTGCACTTAAAGACCCTACAAACTTTGGAGAAAGACAGGGATTTGGGGGGAACCATCTGATGTCCCACACTACCTCTACATCCCATAATTCTATCTTACTTCCTGTAGATGTCATCACCATCTATAACCACATTCATTGTTTTGGGGAGACTCCCCATCATTTGGATATCATCCTGGGGTTGGTTTGTTTGACTGTTTGTTTGTTTGTTTGTTTGTTTGTTTGTTGAAAGCTAATCTCACCTGTGTTGCTCATAAATACACAAGTTCTTTTAATTTCTAACTACATCCAGGTCACATGAAAGAATGTGTGACATAACGGTAGTAGATGGATGACTGGACAGATGGATGGATAATGACTTGTACATGGATGGAGAGAGGAGCGGCAGTTAGACATGCAGATGGATGCGTGCGTGAATGGGTTGTGGATGGACGGATGGGAAGTGTGTGGATAGGATAGCAGATAAATGGAGAGATGGATGAATGGGAGACTAGATGGATGGGTTGAGGGGTAAATGTGTACTAGACGGTCCATGAGTGGATGGGTTATGTGGGTGGGTAAATGGATGGGTGAATGGATAGATGATAAGTACATGGCTAATGGACAGATGGTTGGCTGGATGGACTGCTGGGTAGTTAATTGGATGGATGAGAGAGTACATTGATGAATGGTGACTGATAGATTAGTGGGTAGGTATGTGGTATGAGTGTGGATGAGCAGGTGAATGGATGGTAGGTAGATGGACTGACAGGTGGATGAATGATGGATGGACTGATGGATGGGTGGGAGATGGATGGATGAAGGATGGATTGACAAGTGGATGGATGAATGGTTGAATGATGAATAGATGAAGGGTGGATTGACAGGTGGATGAATGGATGGTTGGATGACAAATAGATGGACAGATGAATTGATGAATGAATGGATGGATGATGGATATAAAGATAGATGAAGGATGGATTGATAAGTGGATAGATGAATGGTTGAATGATAGATGGATAGATGCATGGATGGATTGATAAGTAGATAGATGAATGGTTGAATGATAGATTGATAGATGCATGGATGAATGGAGGGATGGATGGATGGCAGATAGATGAAGGATGGATTGACAGGTGGATGAATGGATGGCTGGATGATGAATAGATGGAGAGATGAATGGATGGATGATGGATGGATGAATGGACAGATGGGTCAGTTAGATAGATGAATGAATGGATGGATTGACAGGTGGATGGATGGATGGATGGATGGATGGATGGATGGATGGATAGATGGGTGGGTGGATGGATGGATGGATGGATGGATGGATGGATGGATGGGTCGGTTGGATAGATGGATGGAAGCTATGTGAATGAGTAAGTAGGTAGGCAAATGATGAGTGACGGTTGAGGTTTGAATGAAAATGGCCTTCAGAGGCTCATAAATGGGAATGCTTGGTTCCTACCTAGTGGAATTGTTTGGAAAGAATCAGGGGATGTGGCCTTGTTGTAGGAGATGTGTCAATAGGGGGCAAACTCAGAGGTTTCAAAGCCTATGCCATTTTAGTACCTCAGTCCCTCCCTCCCTCTCTCCCTCCCTTCCTTCCTCCATCCCTTCCTCCCTACTTCCCTTTCTGCCTCCAACTTGTGAGTAGGAATAGACGCACTTGGCTACTGCCTCAGCACCATGTCTAGTCCCCTGGTACCACGCTCCCTGCCCTGAGAGTCATGAACTAACCCTTTGGAACTGTGAGCCCCCAAATTAAATGCTTTCTCTATAAATTGCCTTAGACATAGTATTTTGTTGCGGCAATCGAAATGTAACTAAGACTGTGGTAGACAGGTGGATGGACAGATGAATGGGTAGACAGACAGACAGACAGACAGACAGACAGACAGACAGGAGAATGGAGGACCTGTGGGTAGACATATGGATGAATGGATTAATGGATAGGTCTTTTGATCTCCTTTTTTTTTTTTTTTTTTTTTTTTTTTTTTTTTTTGCCCCCTTGCTATTTTCCCAGTACTGAGAGAACAATACCTTGCAAAATTTTTTTGGCTCAGTGACTAGAATGTCAATAATGTTGGATTCTCCACTACACTGAGAAACCCAACACCTACACTGCTACCTGTCTACTTAGGACTCTCCCTTCCAGGCAGCTATTGCCTACAGTGTTTGTATCTATGTCTTAGATCCTGTGAGTGTTCTGTGGCCCTGCTGACAGTGACTCCCCTTGGGCAAACCTGTATACACTCAGCTTTTTCCCACAATGCTGTCTGTACCTGACACTCAGTAGGCCATCAGCTCACCACACAAGTTATCCCTCTGGCAAGAAAGCTCACAGACCAACACAAAGAGAATACCAAAGAAGAAGCTTGAATAATTCAACAAAGAGCCGGTGGAGGCCAGACACCTCACTTGGGCCCTGGCTGGAACTCAAACGAAACCCAGAAAATGGGAATCCACGGAAAGTCTCTGCATGAAGATTAAAATCGCCCTGTGATAAAACAGCCTAGTGTATCAGAGTCAGAGACTGGAGAAAATAAGAAAATCCCGCAAAGTAAATTGGAATTAGGTCAGGAGGATCAGGGAGAAATCACAGCAAGAACGCAGTCCATAGAAGAAAATTGAAAGATAGCTGTGAATTGAGTGTTGGGGGAGCTGTAGTCTGTTCCCTGAAACTTCGGGACTCATCCATGACCAACTTTGCACAGAGGACACCTTCAGCATGGATCACAACATGGAGACTCCCTGAAGCATCCCAGGACAAAGGGTAGGGTTTGTCGTGAGTTTGGCTAACAGTCTTCAGGTGGCTGGTTAGATACTTGGCCCCCAGACACGTCTCTGTGAGGCCCAAGGCATTCCCAACCTACCATAGCAAAAGGCAATTACCACCTACTCTGCCTGTCCCTGGGATCCCTGGTCTGATGCCCTATGAACAGCAATTCCTAACCTTCCCGGGGTTCAGCAGAGGGCACCTCCACCCCTTTTCATATCCACTTGATTCTCCGTCTGCCTGTAACTGTAACTTATGAGGCTGGTGTAAGCTGGTGCACACTACTTCCTCTAGTGGGGTGCCTCTTTCTCTTCACCCCCAGATCTG
This sequence comes from Arvicanthis niloticus, assembly GCF_011762505.2. NCBI lineage: Eukaryota > Metazoa > Chordata > Mammalia > Rodentia > Muridae > Arvicanthis > Arvicanthis niloticus. The sequence continues at coordinate 3,432,807 of NC_047662.1, forward strand.
GTATTCTCTGACCTGCCTTCAGCAGGAACCCTGTGAGCTTGGTGACCCTGGCACCTCCTCTTGTCGACTCTACACACCAATCCGACAGCTCTGGTGGAAACTCCCACTGCATGAGCTATGCCTGGAGTCCAGCCCAATCTCCCTTCTCCCTGCAAGATCCCCTCACGGCACAGCTACTGAAGGCTCTGAATAAAGGCTGCCCTACTGTGTGTGCTTCAGCACATACAATCAAAAAGGTGGTAACCACCATGAAGTAAAGTCAAGTGGGAAAATTCGGGGGAGGGGCAGTCAAGTGTGGGAACATCAGGAAGGTAGACTGAACCAGTGTTCCACCCACCTCCTAGAAGTCAGATTGGCCATAGGTATTGAAGAGTAGACAGTATAGGGTACCTGCAACACTATCCCTGCAAGCCACTGTAAACACTTGATGGAAGCCACCAGAAGGTTCTGAGAAGACTGTCGTCTGGCTACACTGTTGCAACTAGAGTCTAAGAAGAGCAAAGCCGATGGTGAGGGCCATGGAGAGACAAGCAACAGAGGAGCACAGAACAGTTTGAATCCAAAGTGTCCCACAAACTTTGTTTTGGTCCCCTTTCCTGTTGGTTTTTTGGAGGTCATAGAAACTTTCATAGGTAGTCAGTTTGTAGGGGAGGGCCTTCCAAGGTGATTGCTACCTGGCCTGCCTGGCATGGCTTTTTACTTTGCTTTCTGGCCTGCCGTCTTGAGAAGCCAAGCACTTCCCCACCCCCGCAAACCCCAACTCCAGCTACTTACACGCAGAACCCCACTGCCTTCCTGGCTACAAGCTCAACCCAAGACCAATATCGTAAACCAAGACAAATCCTTTCTCAAATTGTTTTCTAGTCAGATACGGTCACAGCTAAGCAAAAGTAATGTCAGAGGTGGAGTTCAGGATCAAACCATCAGGTGGTGGGTTATGGGCAGAGGATGGAGGCTGGTTCCATATCGTGGAAGTCCACCCCAAACCCGGGAAGCCAGCTACCCTTTTCTCTGGAGTAGATTCTGCCCTCCAGAGCTTTTGTCCTGACTTTTAAGTTCCTCAGCTGACCCAAGAGCCCACAGTGCTGGCCCCGCTTCTCTCGTGGGCTCTGTATTCTGCTTCTCTGTCCTCATAGGGTGAGATCTACACCGTGGTCAGCTCCGAGTCAAGACTTCCACAGGACTCCTCTCCACCTGGCGTGCTCCCAACCTGACCCTCCTCTTCCAGTTATTGAAGGTTTTTTTTTTTTCCTCCCTTGATATCCATGAAGCAGCGCAGTTCTCTCCTACCTCAAGGAGCAGCCCCTGGCTCCTACTCCTTACCACCGAGGAACTCTGTTTTATTTTCTCATAAACATCTGTCTTCCTGTCTATGAGTAGACTGCACCACCCCCAGCAAGAAAGAAGCAACATAAACCACAGATGTCGCTGGCAGCTCCTCGGCGTCCCCGACTTCTGGAACGTGGCCCAGGTACAGAAAACAGAAATGTAAATATTTGTCGAATAAAATACACGAAAGTAAGAGGCCACTTCTCCAGGGAAGGCCACAGGAGCAGGGAGGCCTCACAAAGTGTGTGTCTGCCAATACACCATTTCCTTGACAGCTCGAGACCAGGAAGCCAGTCAAGGAAGACTACTGCTTTGGCTGTTTTCCTTGTGACTGTGACAAGATGATTGACCAAAGGAAAGATTTAGCCAGGTTCACGGCCCAAGAGCACGGTCATCACGGTAGTCATGGACACAAGACCATGTTGCAGCCGATCTCATGATGCCCACCGTCAGGAAGCAGAGAGCAAGGAATGCTGTCATTAGCTCACTTTATCTTTGTGCTTTATTCTGGACTCCCTCCCCTAAAATGGGGTTGGCCAAACTCCAGGGAGTGTCTTCTCTCCTCAGTTAAAGCTCGTTGGAAACTCCCTCACAGACACACCCAGGGGTGTGCTTCTGTGTTCTTCCGTGTGTTTCTGTGTGCTTCCGTGGTGAGTCTAAATCCAGGCAACCCCACAATAAGGACTCACCATCACTGGCTGAAGCATCCCTCTGCAGGGAAGAAGGGTGCTTCTCAGCAGGGTTTGCTCAGGACATGTGGGCCCATGGCCGCCTGTATCTGTGGAGATGCCAAAATCAAAACAACACACTGAGTAATTGCAAGCTTAGATGCCTGAAGCCAGAAAGCAGCCTGGGTGCCTACTCTGTCTTCACTTGTAGCTTGTCCCCCAGGTTGCAAGATCACAGGGCTCTAGTCATGCCCTCCTCACACCTACCCACCCAGACTGCTGCCCTGAGCTGTCAGAGGCAAACAGAGCCAGGCACAGAAAGGCCTCACTGCATGATTCTGCAGGACCTGGTGAAATTGTCATCCAGCTCAATGGCTCCCAGGATAAACGTACCAAGGAGGGAGCTTTGGGCTCTGAGTTCCCAAGGCCACCAGGGAGACAAGACTGTGGGTTGACTCTGGTGCTCCCTCCCACAGGGCATGACCATCTCAGAACCACAGCAGAACACCACAGGTGGTGTTCAGCTAAAGGACCATTGTCCTTTCACAGTCTGGAGCCTAAAAGCCCAGTCTCTGGGTGATCTTGCCAGCTGTTGTCTGGTGACTTCTGGTGTCTTACTCTGTAGATGGCTGCTTTCCCTCATCCCCAAGTGGCCTAGAAACCTCTGGCATCTTTTTTTTGACAGGACCGGGATTCCACCCTTAGGACTTTGTTTAGCCTCATGCCAGGAAGTCTGGTAAGGTAGAGCAAGTTGAGACCTGGAGACTCGGTGGGCACACACCTGAGGCTTAGGCAACTCCCAGTTCCCTGTCAGAATCCCGACTTGGAACACATGCTAAGCTTCTCACATAAAAGAAACGTGTCCTATGGTCATGGTCACGTAGGCTCAAACAGAAGGCTTAGTCAATAAGCGTCCCCTCCCAGACATTCCTCCCTGCAAAAGGTATTTAACCTCAGGCCCACCCTGAGAAGTTGGGTATGGTTTTACACATCCATTTTCCTCCATGACAAGAAATTGTTTAGAACCATGAACTGTCTCATTTTATTGAGATCCATAGTGGGGACCCATGAAGAAGGCCTTTGTCTGCAGAGCCTCAGCCAAATCTCCCATAGAAGGCCTTTCTGCATTCCCAGCAACAACTGCCACTGTCGGGAGCCAGCCCAGCTCTGAGAGGGTAGCGGCAGGGGCACAGAGTAGGACTCTGGTGATGTCTTTAAAGTCTGAGGGTCTCAGGGCTTTCTGGCTCACTGACCTGTACTGGAATACTGGTGATAACGTCTAAAAAGTCCTAAAAACTTCTTCTGAGGGTAAGAGACTGCAGGCTTAGGTGATTAACACCTGTAGCCTAACAGCAGAGGATTAGGCAATGTGGCCTTTGTTCTCTCTCAGCGGGAACTGCTGGGCTCTAACTTAAGTCTGCTAGTCTGAGGCCGCAGGAAGAAAAGACACTTTAAAAAGTTGCTATAGGTTTATTTAAGTGTAAAAGGTATTCTATGCAGCTAGCTATCTGAGGGGAAAGGAGGAAAGGTCCTGAGTGGAAAAAAGGAAAAGATTCTAACAAAGTAAGAATTCTAAGGAAGAAAAATTCTAGGCAGGGGGAAAGGAAAAGATGAACAAACGGCTCCTAACAAACCTCTATGTCTACGACTCTGCTACTGCTACTGTTAACGACGACTCCTCTCTTTGTCTTTGTCTTCAGTACTTACGCATCTTTCAGAGTACATGATCACATGTTACAAAGCTCATTAAAAGTTCACACCAAAATTCAAATCATAAATTGAAATAGAAGTTTACAATGGAGAATGTTTACATGAATACCCATTAGGAGTAATTATCTAGCTAGACATCCATCACCTGTCTAGCTCCACAGGTTCACAGCAAGTTTGAAACTATAACTTAAGAAATTAGTGAAGATTTGTATAGATAAACCCAGGCAATATTTTCTCTTCTGTCCTGGTACCTATAATAAATCATTAATTCCCTTTTAGTGATCCTTGGTTAATTGTTTTACAACTTCTTGGAATGTGCTCTGAGCAGGAGAAAGTCTGGTTACTATCTCTCTCGGGGCAATTAACTGATAACACTAGGAGACTGGCAGAGTTCTCATTGCAGTTTTGACTATGCGTGAGGGACCTAATAGCAGTCCCGTTATAAAGGAGCTTAATAATCATTGATATAATTTTAGGAATTCTTATAGGATCATCATTAAGACTTAAGAAGTCACCTATTTGTCTACATAACATCACTACAAGACAGTACATCTTCGTGGATCTGCAGAGATCTGCTACGAAGGGGTGTGCTATTGCTTAGTGATTGTTACATATGTTTAATAATAATAATAATAATAATAATAATAATAATAATAGGAAAAGCTTATTAATTGCAGGAATCTTTCCTAAAATTACATCTCCACAGCCTTGCTGAATGGAGCACACTCATCACAGATTATATAATAATCTGAGGCAAGCATTTCAGGATGATCATCTGCTAATTATTAGCTTGTCCCATTATGGCTCCTGACATGCCACCAAGCCTTCCCCCCACCAAGCTAAGGACAATCACCTCTGAGACAAGCCTGAGCTCTCCTTTACCCTCCTCCTGACCCCGGACCAGATGCTGTCCCCAGCCCACAGCCCCCCACCCCAGACTCCATTCTCTGCTCTTCCTCAATTCCCAGCAGCACCTGAGTGTCCAAGAGTCTAAGAACTCCACAGCCCTGTTCTCGTCAAAGGCCCAGGGGACCCCAAAACAGATCCAGCTTTCCCACATCACAGACTGCACTTTCCCACCCCACCCCACTCCTGGAACAGTGCCTTTGTTTTTCTATCGCCTGGCACCCGCCTTGGTGGCAGACTGGGATAAGCACAGTTAAACCCTCAGCTTTCTACCTGCCCCCCACCCCAAGAGGCCATGCCCAGTGGAGGGACAGACTCAGACCAACACTGGAGTACTGTACCCAAATACAACCTGGTACAACCTGAGGAAGAACTGCACAGCACAGCAACTTGATCTTGATGGCCTCTCAGTTGAGACGCTCGCCTTGGGTGGCTCTAGCTTTGCCAAGCAGATAATTACAAAAAGGCTGTTAGTGTCTAGAGATGATGGTTGGTGATTAAGAAGGCTCTTGCAGATGAAAGAGTTCTTTTCTCAGCATTCACATCGGGCATCTCACAACTGCCTGTAACTTCAGCTCTAGGAGAGCTGATGTCCTAGCCTGGCCTCTATGGGGGCCTTCACACACACACACACACACACACACACACACACACACACACACACACGGAGGAGAGGAGAGGAGAGAGGGAGAGAGACAGAGAGACAGGGAGAGGGGAAGAGGGCGGGAGAAGAAACCCACATTTAAAAATGTAAAAACCTAACTATCATAATTATTATTTCTGAGGTCTACTCCTGGGTCACTTGAAAACATAGAAAGGTCCCATAGGGTCACGGCCAAAGGCAGGAGAGCTATGATGTTTGTTTTCTTTCCATATCCGTTTGTCCAGGTAGAGCCAAAAGGCTCTAACTCCGTCTTCACATTCCAAGTATCTCCTCATCTCTTCCTTCCTTGCTGGCCATTGTCCTGCAGGAGCCTGGCTGAGCTACATCCACGTGGGCAATGCTGAAAAGGCCAGCCACCTCCTACAGGAAGTACAGGGGCATAATTCAGATTCAACAGGGAGGCTGTGGGCTACTGGCAGCAACCAGATGCATCCAGCTTAGCTTGAGCCATCCAGCTGTCTCGTCCACAAAGCACCCCCTTCCTCACACACTGCTCCAAGCACAGACCCATTCATAACGCTTGGCTCCTTCACCCCAGGTCGACTGGAGCCAGGGTCAGGGAGGGTGTGGATGAAAAGGCCATGAGTCCCTGCAGGCCTGCTGTCAGAGGACATGTTTTCTCTCATCCTGATGGTCATTGGCTATTCAATCTGCAACTCTCTGTCTGGCCTGGGTTGGTCAGGTTCTCAGGGTTCCCGTGGCTCTGACACAGCTGGTAACACATCTGTTTTTCTGCTTGTGAGGACAGGGTTGGCAGCTGCCCACAGCATATGTTGTCTGTCCAGCCTATTACGATGACAAGTGCCACACTGCCCATGTCTCCGGAGAGTTGTGTGACATGGCACCAGAGCTGCAGCCATCCTCAACCAGAGCCAACAGGGAGTCGCCACCCTTCCGAATGAAGACTCAGCCTCGGGATCCTAAGCTTCCTGACCCACCTTTGCCCCACCCTTGAAACTCCAGCAAGAATAACACACAGGACAGAGACCCATCCTGACCACTACTGCCCCAGGCTGCCACCCCTAGTCAACCATACCTTTCCCACCAGGGACCACACCCCCACTGTCCCCTCCTGTGAACACCAGTAATCTACCCAGAGATCCCACTACACCAAGGCCTCTCTCAGAGTTCTCATCCTTTATGACTTACCTATTCCACCGGCCGCACCCCAAGCTTGGGGTTGGATATCCCCAGTGAGAGACATCCACCCTAACCACATTCTCTCTTTCCTGGCCCTTCTCTCCTTCAATCTCATGGCTCCCCAGTCTTGGTGCGCTACTGGGCCTGAGTACCCAGGCTGCTCCCCTGGTGGCCCTGTCCGCCCCCCCCCCCCCCCCCCCCCCCCGCTCAAAGAAGCTGGGTTTTCCTGATTCTTCTTTCTGCCAAAGCTCAACTCCCTGTGTATCCACCGGATTCTCTGCAAAGCTCCACCCACACCCACATCAATCCTCACCCCCACTCCCACCCATGCTTCCTGGTCATGGATTTGCTCAACTATTGCTCACTCTACAAACAATAATGACAACAGAAAACCCTCCTCACCCAGTGCTGAGCATCCTAATCTGAACATGGCCCAGTCCACCCATGTGAGGGTCGTATGTAACCTGATGCCCAGTAACCCACACATGTGAGGGCCATATGTAACCTGATGCCCAGTACCCCACACATGTGAGGGCCATATGTAACCTGATGTCCAGTACCCCACTCATGTGAGGGTCATATGTAACCTTATGCCCAGTACCTCACCCATGTGAGGGTCGTATCTAACCTTATGCCCTTTTAGGGATCACCTGAAAGTGATCAAAATAACATGAGAAAACTATCATTGTAGTCATCCACCCCATACACTGGTCACCTTTTGACGGTATCCTACTTAGCTTTAAATCAGTTTGTCACAACCTACAGTCACCTGAGGAAGGGGTCTTAGCTGAAGGATTGGCCAGATCAGATTATCCTGTGGCTTGCCTATGGGGAATTGTCAAGTGATATAAGGGGCCTCGCCCACTGTGGCTAGCACCATCCCCAGGGTAAGAGGTCCTGGGCTGTGGAAGACCAGCTAAGCACAGGCTTATAAGGGAGCCAGACAGCAGGGCTGCAAGCGGTGTTCCTGCGGGGTTTCTGTTTCCATTCCTGCCCTGACTTCTCTCAGTGATGGCCTGTTATCTGGAAGTGTGAGCCAAGTTTCTCCACTCTACGTTGCTTTTGGTCACAGCATTCTATCACGGCAACACAGAGGAAACCAGATCAGGCTGCCTCTGCTAGCTGAAACCCAAGATCAGTCTTTAAAACATGACACTGAAGTTAGTGGTGCTGGGACATTGAGAGGCAACTAGAGTGGGTTGGGTCCCCCAGTACTAGTCAATACAATGATATATTACTGTATATATTTACTTACTTGACGGAATCATGTTATGTAGCAATTAGCTGTGAGCTAGCCACCAATCTCCTGTCTCAGCTTCCCAAACCATACTACCAAACCAATCCTGGGTTTCTTAACCCTCTGTGGAGAAAGCAGAGTTAGGAAGTAAAGAGAACTCTCATTGCCTCTTCTCAGTGTGAATGTCCCAGTGTCTTGGTTGAAACTGCCCCTGTGCCTTCTGAGATGAGGTATGGTAGGCTTCCCAGGGGGGCCAAGGCACAGCTGTCATTGACAGGTAATCAAGACCAGACCCTTAAGCCATATCTGAGGTGGGGGTGTCTAGGGTACTACCAATTCATTTAACTCTACCTGCACTGTCCAGAGTGGTGGCTAGCTCACAGCTAGTTGCTACAGGGCTCTCTGTATCACCTCGGGGACTGCTACTGGATGGGCTACCTTTCCCTCCCCCAACCCCTCACTCACTTCTCCTTGGCTCTAACCCGTAGAGACCATCTTCCTACTAGTAGCCTCTTGGGAAAGGTAACTAGCCATCCCTTCCTTGTCTCATAAAACCAAGGTCACTGTTGCAATGATGACCTTAAAAGGCAGAGTTAACCCTAGACACCCTGTCTCCAATTAGTTTTCTTTACAAATATGAAAAGTGACACCTTCTCTCAGCCCTTTGCTTGCTCACACCTGGATCTTTTGTACTGTCAAACACGGTGCCTCCCTCATCCCCACAGGGCCACAGGAGAGCTAACCAGCCATCAGTCTGGAATCTTGACCATGAAGCCTGCAGCCAGCCCACAGCTCAGTGTCCCCAGCATGCAGTTCAGCAGAACTGTCTGCAAGCTGTTCACCCTTCATTCCTGCCCAGTACCCTGTCATGCCATTGATGTAGGCTGTTCAATATCACAGACTGGGTCCTGCTCTGACTGGCAGGCTGGATGTGAGCCATGGGTAAGTCAGCCTGTCTGGGTCACAGTCCACAGAGTCAATCATCAAGCCACCAGGTGGTAGGCCATGATCCCACAACCTCTGTCTCTGAGTAGCAAGATATCAGACAAGGTTAGTTCCAGCCCAGCTATTCAAGCTAGGCTCCGTGGGAAAGGTTCATGGTCCTGTGATTCTCCATCCAAAAGTTCCTATTGCCAGACATCCAGGATGCTATGCACCATCCCAGCCTGTGACATCCAGGGCGCTAAACAGTCTACACAGTGTCTCCAGTAAGTAGAGTGCTGTGTGCTACCCCAGCATCTACCCCAGCATCTACCCCAGCATCTACCCCAGCACCTACCCCAGCACCTACCCCAGCATCTACCTCAGCATCTACCCCAGCATCTACCCCAGCATCTACCCCAGCATCTCATGTTCCTCAGATGTCTCTAACGCTTAGTGCTGCCCCAGCATCTGAGCATCTATAGCGCTCAGTGATGCAGCAGGATCTCAGGTATCTGTGATGCTGTGTGGTACCCTTGCATCTCCAGCATCTATGATGATGCATACCCTAAGCATCTAGGGAATCTGTATCAGTTCTTTTTAACCCTGGGTTTGTGTTACTGGACTGTAAACACAATAACAAGAGAAGCCATAAGAGTTCACCTCTGTATCACCAATGCCTAGGACCATGCCTGTTCACAGCAGATGAAGTGCACATGGGCGGCCCAAGCTTGACCAAGTCACATTGGTTAGATAATTGGCGAAAGCCCACCCTCAGTTTCAACATTTATGTCAAGGTTTCCATTGTGGCTTGAAAGTCTGGGGCATTTAGAGCAGAGCTCCCAAGACTTGGCCACATCTAAACTAAATGGACAGCTTTAAAAATAACAACTTCCACAAAAGGTCCCAGAATGTCTCTTCTTCTCCATCTGGAGATACTGATGGCAGCACCAGACACTCCCAAAGCCTGACCTCACTCTCTCTCTATCGCTTCTAAAAGTCTGTCCTGGTTTTTTTTTGCAGAGGTAAGTTAGAAACACACCTGCAAAGTAGGATAGTAATCTTTCTTTGATGGAGACTTGACCACTTTGTGTTGGGACACACAGTAGCTGAGGGTTTGGGATTTTGGAATCAAGCTACCCTGAGTTCAAGACTGCCTTCTGCCAGCTACCCTTGTGATGGATAGTTTTATGTCAATTCAGCACGCGCACGAGTGTCATCTGAGAGGGGGAGCCTCAGCTGAGGGAATGCCTTCTTACGATCTGGTTGTAGGGCACTTTCTTAATTAGTTATTGATGAGGGAAGGAGGTCCCAACCTATTGTAGATGGTGTCATCATGGGCTGGTGGTCCTGGGTTCCATAAGAAAGCAGGCTGAGCAAGCCATGAAGAGCAAGCCAGTAAGCAGCACCCCTCCATGGCCTCTGCATCAGTTCCTGCCTCCAGGTTCCTATCTTGTTTGAGTTCCTGCCCTGACCTCCTTTAATAATGGACTATGATCCGGAAGTATAAGCTGAATAAACCCTTCCCTCCCCGGCTTGCTTTTGGTCATGGTGTTGCATTACAATAATGGAAACCCTAAGGACATTGGGACCTTTCTCCCACTTGACTGCTCCCTCTGAGATAAAGCTAATGTTTGGACCAGTGTCCTGGGTTGCTGAAAGAGTGAGATGGGACAGTGCCCATTGGGATCTGACCATGGTTCCTAAGTCCATCCCAGCTATCTGAGATTCACACACTTGTAGGAACATACCTACTGTGTGCAAGGCATGCTTATGTGTGCTAGGGCTCACATGTGCACGGATACTGCAGCCATGAGCCCAGCACCCAGCACCGACTCAGCTGCCTTTGACTCACACAGCAACCACAAGGGGAAAACGCTCCCAACTGCACTCAGCTGTAGGTCTACACCACAGGATAAAGACAGTATGATCTTGGCCCAACTGGCACTGTCTGTGTCGCTGCCTTTTATTTGGTCTTCCTGCTTGACCCAGAGTCTCCTCCCCTCTCATGCCACCTGACTATCCTCTCCTTGGTGACTGGCTGGCTGGAAAGTGTCAGGCCTGCAGTTTGTTTTCCTAGCAGGAAAGGGCATCCTTTCTCCTTCCTCAGCAGGAAGCCTGCATCCTACCCACTCCCGACTCTGCAGGCTAGTCTGGCTTCCAACACCAATGTCTATCCCCAGTTCCTAACATCCAGCACAGCCACACTGTAATGATCCCACCTCCACAGCCAGATTGATATTGAGCAGAGCAGAAAGCAACCACGGAAGACATCAGAATGCCAAGGCTCAAAGAGTAACGTCCTGAGGCATCTTTGAAGCGCGATTCACTTCTGATGACCTGGGCATCAGCTGTGGGAGTACTTGAGAGCCCTTTCCACAAACCCTCTGATGCTGACCATTCCCACGGGCTCACACAATCCGGCACAGTGGGTGTGCATACATTTCAGGAGAAAGGTTGTCAGCAGGCTATGCAATGAGCCAGGATGTTCAAGGGACAGATTTTACTGTCGTTTGGAAGCTAAATGTTCCCTATTGGCTTGTGTTTTGAATTTTTGGTCACCAGTTGCTTGTGCTATTTTGGGAAGTTTTAGAAACTTTAGGAGGGAAGAGATAGCTGCACCCAGGAAGTAGGTCACTGGTGGGTCTTGGGAGTATGGTGTCCCTGGCTTTTTCTCTTTTCTTTGCTGCTACGACATAGCTGCTCAACTCTGACAATCCCTCTCAGCCATGATGGACTGATGCCTCTAAAACCACGAGCACAAATAGATTTCCTTCCTTAGGCTGTCCCCTCAGATACTGTGGTCACAGAGACAAGGAAGCTGATGGATACAGCCTGGCCTCTGATAGCTTCGTGTGAGAAACATGGCGCTCAGCCTCCTGGAAGCCACAGCAGTCAAGGCACACCATCAGGCGCTACCCCGCTTCCTAGAATTCAGTGTTATTGCTACTTCTAAACCAGTCATAAATCCCTCCATTTCTGCCCCTGGAAAGAACCAGGGCTGAGGAAAGGGAACATTGTCTGGAGCCATGTTTCTCTTCCCACCATGTTTGGAACACCAATCATCTTCATTCAGCGTCCAGGCTGACTCAGAACCTGACAGGGTCCTAGGGAAATGGCTTTCAGGGGTGACCACAGCTTTGCTTTCTGTAGAGACAACAGAGGCCAGGGCACCTTCTATGAGTCCCCTGTGCCCACCCACCATCCCCTGCAATGTTATTTCATACCCACAATGCTCATGGGCGGGTTGTGTTGATTCTTCATTTCACTGAGGAAAACAAGGCTCAAATGTCAAACAAGATCAAGTCACAGTTTCATAGCTCATGCCTCTCAATTTGGTCTGGAATTTCCAGGGTCTTATGGTTGACAACGGCCCAATGGTCACAAAGGCTAGGCCCCTCCCTTCCCCATCCTGCTCTGAATCCTCCACAGTAGAGCTCAAGGGACTAATCCAACCCAGTCCCTTTCCTTCAAGGGCACTGTGGCCCAGAGGGATGAGGTGTGTGTGTGTGTGTGTGTGTGTGTGTGTGTGTGTGTGTGTGTGTGTGTGTGTGTGAAGACTTTGAGTCTGTAACCGAATCTGTACTAGAAATGGCACAGCTGGATCTACGGGTCCTGCCTCTGGTGCTGGTATCCTTGTTGGGCAATAGCTTGCCCTGATTGGTTTTTGTGGCCACTGCCTTCCCAGACTGCAGGGAGATCCAGGTTCTTAAGGAGAAAGGGGAGGAGGTAGAACAGAGCCAGGAGCCAGGGCAGATGCAGTTAAAGCACCTGGGACTCAGGCTACAAAGACTGGTCGGAACTAGCATCTTCATGGGAGGCAGATGTAATACTTCTTCTCCCTGGGAATCCTTCAGCTGTCGTTACAGGAAAGTGCTGGGTGTTCAGTTTGTTACATGGGTGCCCATATTTATGCCTTTACCCTTCTCCTTAGCTGCCTGTGGCTCCCACTCCCTCTGCCAGCCGGCTCAAGAAGGAGCAGGGGATCTCCAAGCTTCTGTGCTCTCTGCCCCAAGCCTCCCAGCCTGAATTACAGCCAGCCATCCTGGTCAGAGTTCCAGGAGTCTGTGCCGCATGCTATTTGCGCCGTGTTCCACACATGCCTGCCATCTCTCCTGCTGTCACCTAGCCTTCTGTGTGGTGACCACTGCCTGGGAGGTACCTAGGTCCCTTCCGTTCCCATCTGTCATATGGAGTGTTGCACAGTGGTGGTCTCCAGCAGAAACGGGCCCCTCATGTGGTGTGCCGGCTGCTTTGCAGGTTCATCTTGCTCAACTTCACCCCCACATGTGCACCCTACCAAGGAACCACACGTGTACCTAAGATGGTGCTGCCTTTTGTGTATCTGCCGGTACATCACATTCTCCAGGTTTAACTTCTAATTCTAAAACATGTGAACCTTGGAACCATAGTTATGAAGAATGGTTTAAACTAAAACCCATGAAAGAGGTCTTTGTCCACACCAGTGGGGCTGCAAGGCAGAGATGTGTTTTTGTTTTTGTTTTTCTTGTGCATTTGAAAATTCCACTGTCCTGTCCAGCTCTCCCTGCTGGGAATGAGCACCCAGGACCCTTTCTTCCTGTGGCTTCATCACCCTACAAGCTTTGAACCCCCTCTCTGAGGCCGAGAAAAGAAGGGAAAGCCCACTGGCAGCTGGCAAAACCCTGCACAGGAAAAAACAGACACTCTCATTCTGGGTGAGCTGGTAAAAACTAGTTCCATTGCTTCAGGAAGAAGAAGGACGTGGGGCCCATGTCTTCAGACCTTAGACCGTGTCTTGGGGTAATTTAAATAGGCACCCATTTTCTAGGGTCACCTCCACAGAGAATTACTCATGAATCTCACTCACAATCCTAAGCAAGGCTGTGACCAGGCTTTCCTGGTGCTTCTGACTCGCCCATACTCAGGAGCCCCATGCAGCCCACCTGCTAGGGAGCTCTGTGGAACAGATCCCCTCCCTCAATGGCCGATCCCTACTTTGTAGTTGGTTCACCTGGCCCTGTGTTCATAATCTGTCTGCCACCCTTGTTTGCCTGCACTGAGCTAGACCATAGCCAAGGGCAACATGCTGGACCCACCCACTTAAGGTCTGTAACCAGACAGAGGTCTGGACCATACAGAGCCTCAGAGTCCTGGCCCATGATTCTTGAGTAGAAGGAAGTTCATGACATCGCAAAGGCCCAACAACCATGCATTGGCCCAGGCTGGCTTCTCCACCCCTTCCTCATCCCTTTATCAGCTTCTGTCCTGGTTTGCTTTCCACTGCTGTGGTAAGCACCAAGTAAGTGGGAAGGAAAGAGCTTACTCATCTCACAGTGTTTATTGTCCATCCTAAAGGGAGGTCAGGGCTGGAACTCAAGGCAAGAACCTGGAGGCAGGAGCTGAGGCAGAGGCTGTGGAGGAAGCTGCTCATTGGATTGTGCTCCTGGTTCACTGAGCTTGCTTTTTTATATAACCAAGAACCACTGCACAGGGATTGCCTGGCCCACAGAGGGATGCGCTCTCCTGTATCAATTGTCCATCAAGAAAATGTAACCCGGGCTTGTGGGAAGATCAGTCAGAAGAAAGTACTTTCATAACTGAGGTTTTCTCTTCCCAGATGACCCTAGCTTGTGTCGAGTTGACACAGAACTAACCTGCATGGTTTCCTTATCTTTCTCGTCATTAACTCTATTATCTATCTATCCATTTATCCACCTATCTATCCATCTATCAATTATCTTAGCTCTATGTACCTATCTCTATCCATCAATCTATCCACCTATCCATCTGTCTATCCATCTATCAACTATCTATCTATCCACATATATATATCCATATATATATCCATATATATGCACACATAGACATACACATATACACATGTGTGTGTTTGAGTGTGTGTGTGCATATGTCTGTGTGTCTTGGGGTGGCATACATCACCTGCAGAACACAGAAGAGGGTGTCAGATTCCACTCTCTGTCTGTTGTCTGTTCCTTTGAGCAGAGTCTCTCCCTGAACCTGAGGCTCACATTTTCTTGACAAGGCTGGAGGTCAGCGAGCCCCACTGATTTTCCTGTCTCTGCCCCACTCTGAGCTGTGGTTACAGGCATGTGCTGGATGCCCAGTTTGCTGCGTGGATGCCAGTATCCAAACTTCTCATGACTGTGCAGTGAGCTCTCTTACCCACCGAGCCATCTCTGTGGCCCTGCCTCTCCAGCCATCCCCATACTTCTCCTCAAATGCAAAGCGTGTCAACCTTCATAAAAGAGGCTCTTCTGCCAAACAGATCCCCTACTTCATTGTTTTCTCAGCAGGAGAGGCTCAGTGTCTTCAGAGCTCTTGTCTCCAGTTCTTCTAGCCCTCAAATTGCTGGCTGGGTCATAAGTGAGAGACCTGTGACTAAGTGAGACTATTGGGTGGGGACTTGGTGCACAAATTCTTCTTCTGTTTAACAAGTTATTTTTCGATGACTTAAGCAACACTTACCTATCATATAATATTCTTAAAATGCAGACGAGATGACAGGAAAATGGAAAACGTTTTTCACCACAATCCCAGCTTTAACGTTATTGTCATATTCATATCAGTGCTATAGACTACACTTTCATCTCTCACTCCGTGTAACTCCTTTTGGCACAGTAGAAATCACGATGTTGGGATTCTTGTCACACTTCCCATAATCCTGCGCTGTAAGGATGTGGCGTGTTGTCTTTACAAATATGTCATAAATGGAAGCCATCCCGGGTGCCCTGGGAGGCAGGTTTGGTTACAGAGATTTGGGGGTAAAACATCTATTGGAGGAACTGAGGGGCATAGGGCAGTGAGATCAACGTCCCATTGGACTGTAAGAGTCTTACAAACTTTACTGTTGCTACCTTCAACAGCTGCTATTGAGGTAGAGCCTTTGGCTTCTTGTGCAGCCATGACGAGGGAGATGGGGCTGTGTGCCACACAACCCAAGGAACTCCAAAGACAGCAACAGCCACCCACAGCTGGACTGAGGCAGGAGGCAGACGCCTGCTTTAGTATCTGAAGGAACCAACTCCTCCAGAGCTCTTCCTTGGACTTACGGCCTCCAGAGCTGTAAGCAATCAACTATCGGTCCAGACACTTTGCTAGATAGCGCAAACAAACTAGAGACAAACCATTGTCCTCTAAGCCCCAGACCATGTTAGCCACCATCAGAGACAGTGGCCTCTGTCCACTGCGGTCCATGATCAGGACTAGAGCCCCCACCCCGATTTGAGGTCTTGTGATTCATTTCACAGACTGAAGAGCAGCCAGGTTCTCTGTGAAGTAGCAGCTGCAGCCCCTTCACCTGCCCCCTGACCCTCCCAAACCTGAGCCCTCTGTGCGGTTCCCCAACCACGTAGAGACTGGAGTGTCTGTAACAAAGCCAAGTTCAGCCACAGGGCTCAGGGAAGGACTGCATATCAAAGGACCAAGAATTCAACTCAGCCCAGCCCATCCATCCACAGTGTGCCTGACATGGAGAGAGACCGGCTGCCTCCCAGTCCTGGGACGAAGCTGCTGACTCCTGTAAGGCCCCCCCCCCCCCCCACTTCCCATGCAAACTGCTTAGACAGCACTTCACGGCAATTATCCCTGACGTGTGTGTGTGTGTGTGTGTGTGTGTGTGTGTGTGTGTGTGTGTGTAGGCCAGCGGCCTCTCCAGGGTGGCTTTCATCTTGCTATAAGAGGCTGTCTGGCTTAAGTGGGGCTTTGCTTCGGGCTGCAAACCACAGCACCACAATGTGGTCACCCATCTCTGAAGTGATCTGGTGGTTCAAAAAGCAGATAAAAAAAAGTAGAGGGTTAGTGTTGGAGGCTTGGTGGTCTTCAAGAAGGCTTTGCCCAGCTGGGGCAGGGACCAACGGTGGCCATAAAGTTCTCTGCAGAGGCAGGGTTAGGGTTAGGTCAGAACAAAGGGTTAAACGGCACCAGCAGGAACAGAGATCCTGGCAGCCAATCCTCCTGATTTTAAAAGCAGCCAGCAACCTATCGAGTGGGGGAAGGTGAGGCAGCAGAAATGCATTTACAATGAAAACACTAAAGTCACACCAAGCGTGTAACAAGCACTTGTAAACATGACCTTGTACAACGTCAAACCTTACCCTCCACGTGAACCCCTCCTTTATACCTGCCAGCTACACTCACCAGGACAGAACTCCTCACCCTCACTGTCTCTGACCTATGACCCTCCCCAAACTCACCATTTAGTCAACAAGCAATAGACATCATGAGGGTCCTAGCTACGTACACTCCGTCAACATTGTTGCTTGAGGCTGTAATGTGATAATCCCAGACACATGGGGATGGGTGGGTCTTACACACTTCATGTTCTCTCAAAGCCTTGTCATGGTTCTGCCAGCAGAAACCATGATACGCACTTCCGAGTTAGTAGAGCACCTACTGTGTGTTGGGTCTTGTGTCTATACGTGCCTTGTGTGCATGCTCTAAGTTTGTCACCAACTGACAGGTATGGCAGTCAGGGCTGCTGGGAAGGACAATCTGGGACCTTAATTAAGTTCCTGTCACTACCAACTAGCGACATGTGTAAGGGAACGTGGTTTGCCGAAGAACGATACCCCAGACTCAAAAAGTATGTAAACGCTAAGAATGTTTTATTCTGCAAAAGTCCAGCATTCTGGGGTCTCCCATTACAAAGATTGACAACCAAGTGAGCTCTCAGGCCTGATTTAAGGCACATTAGGGGATTCTGGGAGTAGGTAACCTTTATCTTACTAAGGACATTCCATTCCTGTGGTATGAGGGCTGAAAACTGTTGCTGGGGAGGTCTGGAGATGCTGCTGACTCCTTGACCTCATCTCAGATCAGGTGGGGGGGAGGGAGGGCAGAGCTTCTGAGGGCAGGACTTGCCTGGGCTTACCCAGTTCTTGGGAACAGAGATTAGGCCTTGTCTCTTGAACTGCCAGTTTGAAGCCTGTCATGGAGTCAACCTAGCCTTCTCACATCTATACACTTTGGATCCTGTACTGGTGTGAGAGTTAGCTTTCTGTCATTGTGACAGCTCATGGGGAAGAAGAGTTCATTCTAGCTCAGGGTCGTGGTTGTTCCAGCTCCAGTGCTTGGGGCCTGTGGCAGCTTGGTGCATCTAGATGAGAGAATGTACCAGAGAGGCCAAATTCACGAATGTCACAGTTTTCAGGAAGCAAAAACAAAGAGTTGAGTAGGGATTCTAATATTCCCTCCCAGGGCATGTCTCCTCCCAAAGACCCAACTTGTCCCCATGAGGCTTTACTTTCTAAAGGTTCCACAACCTTCCCAGAGTGCCTTGATCTGAGGACAAACTACCACTTCTGTTTCTGGGGCGTGGCAGATGCAGACCTCCAAAGGTCTGTGCTGGGCATTCTACAGGAGTGAGGGAGTGGCTGCCTCTTCCTTGCTCTGGTGCCGGGGGTCAGTGTCCAGAGTGAGTGGCAAAGAGAGGTCTTTTACCTTCCCAGGGACAGAACTGAGGCTGAGGCCAGCCCAAGATTCACAGGGAGCCTGTGTCTGGCTAAAACCCGAGATTTACGCTCTGTAAGCGTTTTATTCATCCCCTCCTCCAAGAGCTTATACAGACATTTTTGGTTGATAAACCTGAAAAATCTCTAGAAAGCATTTAATTAATGCATTCTTCCTCAGCAGAGTGTCTCCGTAATTGCCGCTCAAGCAGCAGAGCCGTTGAGAAAGCTTTTCTTGCAAGGGCTGCGGGGACAGATAGAGACCCGCATGGCTGCTTCTTCCTGTAACCTATTGACACCCATTAACATTCTCCCAGCTATATAGGAAAAAAAAATGCTTCCCATCCTAGCATTCTTCATAGGCAGGAGCCCAGCACTGAATCATGAAGCCTGAGCGACTACCCAAAGTCACCACGACGGAAAACAGCAGCAACCGTGATGAGTCACAGGGTGCTGGACAGGCAAGTGTTTGGTGACGATAATAATTCTGTGAGGATAATTTCATTAATGGAAAAGTAGAGAACAACGTGGGGCCGGTGAATACTGTACGTGTGCGTATAAATATCCTCAGACGTGCGCCTAAAGACAGCCGCGTGTAAATGGGTCTGCACGTGTGAGTCTTCATAATGAATGCCCGGGCCCTGGATGGTAAAGTGCCATTCAGAAGTGATTTGTGCTAATCACACTGGGGAGAAACCTTTAGTGAGAGGAAACAGGAATGAGGCGTTTCAAGCCCGGCTGTAAAGAGCTCCATTTGATTTGGGGGCACAAAGGATTACAAAGAACATCAAAGCATCTCCAGACTGAAAGGCTCTCTCCAAAAGAAGACCTTCCACTCCAGATTTCAGCACACCAGCAGGAACCCACGCACAGCAGGAGGTGAGGAGGTGACAGACGGATGAGCTAGGACTGCCAGAGAGTCCTCCCCACCCCTTCCCACCCCTCTGGGCCTCCAGCTTCTCCTTGGTCCACTCATGGGGATGTGAAACCTAAATGGGCTTCTGTCCTGTGAAATGAGCCTCACTGGAAACCTCCCCACTGGAACTCTGATGGGATGTGGTTTTGGCCCTCAGCCCTCACCTACCTGGGCAGACATTTTTCCTTCTCACAGTGGGTCTCTCTCTCTCCAGGCTCAACCTTCTCCCAGTCAAAGCAGGGCAGCAACCATGCCCTTTGCAGATGAATCCAGGATTAGACTCTGACCAGAGTTTTCTCATTCACAGCTCTTAAGGAGCCTATGCTTGCCTGGCAGCTGGGCCCAGAGCCAGTCTCTCTTACAGACTCTTTTCCTCTTTAGTTGCAGGCTTCTTTTTGTTTGGTCTTTACGCTGAGCCTTCAAGTTAACATGGAACCATCTTTAAGTGTACAATTGAGCTGCGTTTAGTGGTTTCACGGTGCTGTGGACACATCACCCAGTAATATTCTGGTATACTTGCATGATCTCAGGAGGGGGCACGTCCATTCAACCAGCAAGTGCAAGCAGCACTTGGTCCTATGGTTTTTCCCTTTCTGGCTCAGTACAGATGAAAAATCAGTATGTGCTTTTCTCTGACTTCTTTCAGTCAGCACAATGTGGTCAAGCTCCATCCACACTGCAGCGCAAATCAGCCTACATTCTTTTTATGGTTGAGGACTATTCAATTGTATGGATCGAGTGCATTTTGTTTATTCATTCATCCATTTATGGGCCCTGGATTGCTTCCACCTTTTGGCAGCCGTGAATAACGCTGCTTTGAATACGTGTGTCTGCAAACACTAGTCTCCTGTTTTTTTGGTTCTTTTAGATAAATGCCCAGAAGTGGGATTACAGAGTCATATGCAAATCTAGCTTCTGGAAGCCCCTGCGAAGGTTTGGGATCTCAGCCCTCTCCATGAGTTTGTTGACAATGTCTCTGTCCTCTTCTGCCATCTTGGTTCTAGCATGTGCTGATGGCTTTTCCTACAGCAGGAGAGTGGGACATGGAGAAACAGTCACCCAGGTTCACATAGAAAAGAAACCACTGTCAGGAAGACTGGAAACCCTTCTGGCTGCGAGCTACATGAGACCATAATAGCCAGCCTGAGACTGGCAGAAGCACCTCAAGCTCTGGAAGCCAACTCTCCCTTCTCGGCCCTGACCCCAGGCCTGGGTCCCTTACCTAACTTCAATTCTCTCAGCCTCTGTAGGGTCCTGAGCCTCTGGTCTCTGTTTTCTCTGAGCACCACAGCTACCTGACCCCTAGGTAGGGTGGGCTCCAGCCTCTTCGTTTGGAAGTCTCTTCAACTCTGGCAGGAATTAGGTAGGTGATGACTGCCTCTTTGCAAGGGGAGGGAGGAACACCCTTTGTCTACTGGACACTCTGAGTAAGGACACTGGCTCTGTGGCAGCCCAGCACCTGCCTGTGCATGTGGGTGTGCTAACACCATGCTTGCCTGTCAGACAGGTGAGGTTCTGTCTCTTTGTCTGCTGGATATCCAGCTCTGCCTAGTGACAAGCAGAAAAACAAAGCTTTCAAGGAGGAAACAGGGAGGTATTAAAAAAAAAAAAGCAGATTAACAATGTGAAAATTGTCATAAGGAAAAATGTCCTATTAAGAAAAATATGACAAGCATACACTCTTGGGGGGGAAGCATACAGGAGAAGAATGGGCTGTATCTCACTGAAGTTACAGTATTGTCCTGTCCCAAACTAATAGGCTCTGGTGTCCCCAACCTTCTGCTGGAGGCAGAGGCATCATCTATTAAGACCATTATCCTGCAGACCAAGGCTAGTCACATCCCAAACACTGCCACCATTAGAAAAGACAGTTATAGTCATTTGCAGGATAATAACCATTCTAATCTCAAGGCTTCATGAGGAAACTGTTCCTCAACATGTCACAATGGAGTTCTGCATAAGGGCAGCACTGGCCAGGCCTCAGGTGTGTCCCTGGTAGAGGGTGGGAGCTGCCCTCCCTCCCTCAGCCCTGAAGAGCTGTGGGTCCATCTGTGTTCTTCCTGTTCTCAGCACCGGGGTGGGGTGAGCAAGAGAACGAAGGAGAACAACGAGGGAGGAGAAGAGGGAGACAAAAAGCCAAAGGGCGAGGAGGGAACGGGGAAGAAAGTGTTTATTCTGTTCTTGGATGAACACCATGAACAAAAAAATCACACTGGGGAGGAAAGGGTTTATTTAGCTTACATTTCCAGGCCAGGTCACATTCCCACACTGAGGGAAATCAAGGCAAAACCTCCAGCAGGAACTTTAAGCAGGAGCCACGGAAGAAGACTGCTTACAATCTCTCTGGACTCATTCTTAAACAGCCTACAGCTACTGGTGCCACCCACAGTTTGCTGGGTTCTCACCCAGCAATCATTGGTCAAGACCGTCTCTCACAAGCATTGCCGCAGGCCAATCAGATCTTAGCAGGCCCTCAATCCAGATTCCTTCAGATAGATGACTCTAGGCCACATCAAATCAACTGCTGAAGCCAGAACAGGAGAGAAGAAGAAGAAGCTGGAAAGGAAGACAAGAGAGGTCAGGCGAGGTGTAGAGAAGAAAAGAAGAAAAGAGCAGAAGATAAATTCAAGTTGTCACTGAGAGGAAGGATCAGGACCCAGGGGAAGGAAACTGAACCACAGCCCTCTTCTGGGCAGGTAGCTTGAGGGAAGAACCCCAGAGATACCAACAAAGAAGTAAGACCCTAAGACACTTGCAGCCCCAAGCACCAAGACAGGAGCCAGCAGGACAGTGTGAGGAAGGTAACAGAGATGGTGTGGTGGTGCAAGACCGTACAGGGGCTCCTCCATCTTGTTTCGTGCTGAGGCCATCTCAGGTTTAACTAGAATCTGACCTCCTTGATGGAGGATACTGTGGAAAATCACCCAACTCTATTCTAAGAACCCAAGGTCAAGATGCCCCAGCTAACTTACCTTAGCTTCTGTGACACTGCCAGACTGTGAAACCTCCCCCTGCAGCTGCAGAGACACCAGGGTGTGACTCTTGCTTTAAAATCCCCTTGCTCTAAAGACTATGTAGGTCCAAATACCCAAGTGTAGTCCCAGCTGATTACGGGCTACTGATGAACACATAAAAAGATATAGAGATATCTTTTTTTTTATAAAAAGATAAAGAGAGAGGGGATATGTTTTGGTGGGTGTATGGTGAGGTATGGCGAAAGGGGGTGCTTCCACAGGCCCATGCTGAGGCATCCCTTCCCCCTGAGGGAGCAGCCACACAACGGTATAAAATAGAGTTTATCTAGGGCATGGGGAGGGGAGTAAAGTAGGAGAAAGGCAAAGACAGAGTAAAGAAGTAGAGGCCAGCCATGAGCACATGGAAAGAGAAGTGGGAGGAGATGAGAGGACAGAGTGGGAGCAAGAAGGAGAGAGAGAGAGAGAGAGAGAGAGAGAGAGAGAGAGAGAGAGAGAGAGAGAGAGAGAGAGAGAGAGAGTCAAACAGCCCCTTTCATAGTAAGTCAGGCACACCCATACCTGGCTTTTGCCAGGTAACTTTGGGGCAGAACTTAGACAAAATGCTAACAGATACTGTATCCAGGATACTACAGGATAAAGACTCTCAATTGGCTGTAGAGTATCTCTGAGTGGTCCACTCTGGTGGGATCCCCATAAGGGCTCCCCATAACAATGAGATCGGAGCTTAGAGGGACAGGGATTGCTGAGCTGGGGTTATCAGGCCTGCGTGCTATTGAGACACAGGTGAATCCAACTGGAGGCGTGAATGCTGCTATAGCGTGGCCACAAGTGGAGACCATAACAACCACGTAGGGCACCTGTCATAGCACAGGCATGTAGGAAGATATAGGAAATGGAGTGACCTTGCACAATCACAAAAGAAAGCAAAGACAAGACCTGGCCTTTCTGTTGGGAAGCTGAGCTTAAGAAAGAGGAAATAAAGAGACCATTCTAACAGTGGGAAGAAAGAGCCGGAGGAGGGAGGTCCAGGAAGATAGGCATGACATGCGTTTGACATGTGGGGGACAGAGTCTGTTTTCTTCCTCCCGGTTTCTGAGTGGAGGAAGAAAGTCTAGTTCCAGATGCTGAGAACAGATCCCAGCTAGACACCATAGTGGTGGAGACCATCTCTGCCTGGCTGAAGCAGTTTTTTCTGGGGCTGCGGGGGTCAGAGCAGAAATCAGAGGCAGGAAGAACATGGGTGACCTTTTCCCATGCTGACCCTAAAGGGACAAACCAGGAGTCATAACCTTTCATTGAGTACATTTGTTTTGTCTCCAGTGTTAGGGATGGAACAAACAAGTCACATGACCTGCCTCTAAGCCCTCCTCAGGCCTCTCGGTAGATCTTCTGATCATGCCCTTCTGCCTCCAAACCCATATCTCCCTGTGGTCAGTGTCCTGCCCCTAATTCCTTCTGTTCAACAATGCAGATGTTCCCACTTCTTTTCCTTGTCTCCTCTTCTTCCTCTAGTTTCGAGGTGGCCCATGGCAGCTTCCACCTCATCCCTTTCTGCCTAAAAGCCCAGTATCCACTTGGCTTTCAGCTCTGAGCACTGGACACCTTGTGCTGGGTAACAAGACTCCAAACTTCACTCCTGCCTCTCAGACTATTGGTAGACCTGAGGCTTCGAATGGCCACTGCTCCCTTCCAGATGTCCTCCCAACCTCTAGGGACTCCATTTTCTGTCAAGCTTCTGCAGAAGAGTAGAGTAAGGTAGCCACTTTACAAATCAAGATTGCAGCGGTCTTAACTTAATTTCCAACATTCTGCTTGTCAGTGAACTTTGAACTTTGGCCTTTGACTTCCTGAAGCCTGGTTGTGAAGTGGGGACTGAGGCCTTCTCCTGTGGTGCCTTCCATGGCACCTAGCTCAAGATCAGCATCTGGTAGATGCTCTGGAAATGAACATTGCATGTGTTAGCCAGAGTTTAGTCGCACTGACAGGTTTTAAGGAATCAACCTGTGGGAAGAGAATAGTGTTTTCTTTTGGCTCTCAGTTTCAGAGGTCTCAGGTAGTGATCCACTGTTCCTCTTGCTTTGGGCCTGGGATGTTACATCATGGAGAAAGTATGTAGTAGAATGCTCAATTCATGGCCAGGAGGGGAAATACAAGAATGTCCTACAATTCTCATTGAGGTTGAGGACTTCACAATGGGCCCCACCTCTTAAAAGTTGTGAAACTGCCAGGCAGTGGTGGCATACGCCTTTAATCCCAGCACTTGGGAGGCAGAGGCAGGAGGATTTCTGAGTTCGAAGGCCAGCTTGGTCTACAGAGTGAGTTCCAGGACAGCCAAGGCTATACAGAGAAACCCTGTCTCAAAAAAATAAAAATAAAAATTATAATTAATTAATTAATTTTTAAAAAAGTTGTGAAACTTTTCATGGCCCACACTGAGTGCCAATCCTTTAAGACAGGAGTCTGTGGGGTCTTTGAACAAGCAACCAAACAAACAAATGAAAGCATCACACGTGGGGTTAGGATTCTGCAGGAGTAAGCATCCCTAGGGGCTGAAAGTGAAGCTCCCAGGCACCTCTGATGGATATCCCGGATGACTCCTCTCTTCCTCTACCTGTCCCCATTGTGGCTCCCAACACACACACACACACACACACACACACACACCTGTCAAGTGTCATGCCGAAACAGACAGCAGCTTACAGAAATTGTTTCCAGCTCAAGGTCCTGTATTGTCCTCTCTGATCCTCGATTACTCAGCAAGGAGAGAGCCACAGGGATAAAATGCCTGTGACACAAACGCTATTACAAAGCTGCCAGGGGAGACAAAAGCCACCCTGGTCTCCGAAAACCCACCCCTGTCCTCCGCAAACACCCCACTCCTCCTCACACCCTCCTGCTCCCCTGTCTGCCGCAGCCTCGTCACAGGCTGCTTGCTTAATGGTTAGTTTTCCACATTTGATACAGCCCCAAAGGAATTCGTGTAACAAGACAACACAGCTCCCATCAGACAGTAATGGAGAGATATTTTTATTCAGGTATTTTTTTTTTTACAACTCAAAACAAAAAAAAATCAGAGACTGTTTTTCAGCCAGCAGATCCTGAAACTGGTCCTCTGGGTCGGTCATGGAATTCCTGGAGCCGCCAGGGAGAGGCTTGCTGAATGTGCATCCTGACAGTCAATTAGAATCATGTTAAATGCCAGTCCAGTCTAGCCAAGCCGCCTGTTATTGACAGTGACGCGTCCCACATCCTCAGAGATCATTAACAAGGAGCCAGGACAAGATGTTTTGGAGAAACAGTAAGAGGCAGCTCCAGGAAAAACACAGGCATCCCAAGGCAGCCCATGCCTCACCATACTGCCACATGTAAACATGCATGCGTTTGACTTCCCAGGTCTCTAGCTGCCTACCATGACGGCATGGATTTCTGCAGCCCTTCACCAACACTCCTGTAACAACCCCCAATAAATTCACCGGGTCACTAAGCCAGATTTCAGCTTCTTTGGCTACACATTAGGGTGCTTTGTGAAAACACCTATAACAATGTCAATTCCTAGACGGAGATGCCCCAGGACAACAGGATGGCTGGTGTGACACCCAGACCCCAGGCTTCTTGGCCCAGTTCTGTCAGGTGAGGTGAAGTAAGGAGGCTCCAGCTGCCCCTGCTAAGTTGTATGTACTTATGCCCCACCCCACAACTCCTAGGTTCCACCCACTTCCAGACCCCACTCCCACCCACTCCCGGACCCCACCCACCACTCCCAGGCTCCACCCCCGCCCGCTCCGGGAACCCATCTCCATTGCCGGGTCCTGCCCCTCCCACTCTCAGGCCCCACATTCACCCACTCCCCCAGAACCCACCCACCACTCCCAGGCTCCACCCCCAGCCACTCACAGGCCCCACCCCCACTCCAGTCCCCATAAACTGTATTTACTGCTCCTCTGCTCACTTTTACAGAGTTTATTGAGTACCTCCACGCTGGAAAATGGAGCTGTTTAATAGCTGCAGTGAGTGATAAAAAGAAGAAAAAAATTACTTCCGTTTCCCCAGCTGTTGGAATGAAATTAGAACAGTTATATTTCTTCCTGCTAAATCCCCAGCCTCTGCCACCTGCAGGCCTGCTCCTCCAGCAGAGAGCTGTTCAGCCTCCAGTGCATCAAAGGATCATAGAAGTCAACAGCCTGCCAGGGGTCCTGATTGCCTAGGGCAGACAGAGGGGGTTTAAAGGGAGGTTTAAAAGGATGTTTAGCGGTGGGAGAGGTTGAGGGGTGCTCTGAGGGTTAAGAGCGCTTACCTGCCGCTACTACAGAAGACCCAAGTTTGGTTCTCAGCGCCCACACAGCAGCTCACAACCATCCGTAACTCCAATTCAAATGGATCCAATACCATCTGCTGGTTTCTAAGGATTAAATAAATAAATAGACAAATCTTCATGAAAGAGAGTTTTTTTTTTTTTTTTTTTTTTTTTTTTTTTTTTTTTTTAAAGCGACTGCCCTATGAGAACAAAGGAAAGGAAAGCTCCATGCAAAAATTTAGAGACGTCATCAGAGAACAACCTTCTGGAAGACTCAGTGTTCCTTCACCTAGCTCACCGCAGGCCGTGTGCAATCTTACATCTTTGGCTAGACCTGCAATCTGTCATAAGGGTGAGTCTAAGGCATGCTGGAGGAGCACGGAGATGACAAGGAATGAGAGGTGCTCCCAGTCCTCTGGGCTGGGGTAAGCAATCACCCAGCAACTTTAAAGTTGAGTAAGTAACTTCCCTTTTCACAACTGGTGTCTCAAAATCCCCTCCTCTAGGCCATCTTTCTAGAAAGTTCTAACCATTCCCTTTTCCCCCTTAGCAACCACTTACTACCACCTGCTCTCTGGGAGCAGGAAGCCTCTTAACTCTACAGACTCTCAAACATCAATCATGAAGGCAAGAAGTGAGCACTCTATCAAGAGCTCCCGGGGCCTGCTTGATTTTCCTCTAGACTCTGAGGATCCATCCTTCACCCAGCTGCATCACTGTGCTGCTCATTAAACAGCCACTGCCCCTCCCCCGCCCGTGCCCTGCACCCGCGCCTGCGCCGGGCCCACTGAGCACTGCGGCTCAACAGGGTCTCCCTCCCACTTCTGCCGGGCCTTGCTTCCCCACGGAGGTATGCATTCATGAGGAAGACCAGGTGACCAGATTCTCAAAAGCTGAATCCATTCTGAACATGTCCTTTCCTTCATCTGCCTGGGCTCGTGGAGTGCACACTGTCCCCTGAACTCTGCCCTTGAGGAGGCTTGCAGCAATGGTGTTTGCAGGCTGGTAACCGGCAGCGGCTTCACAGAGCACTGAAGCTAAATTTAAGCGCAGGGCAGGTGACAGGACGTCCCAGGTAGAGGGCATTTTGACCCCTAAAGACATAATGGCCCTCAAGAAAAGAGACTCCCGTGGCGCTCCCAAATCGGGCTTATTACATAAGGAGAAAGGCTGTGTGCCCGGTGCCCGGCAGGGTGGGCATTGTGCTGAACCTTGAAGGAGCTCCTGTGTGAAGGAACACGAGATCATAAGCTGGTGCTGGCAGGCAGGAGAAAAGAGGCCTCTGGGGGGTGTGGGGGGTGTGCAGGCTGGCCCCAGATTGGGTATACCTGCAGCAGGTTCAGATCCAGACCTGATCTGACTCGGGCCCCAAGTTCTTCCTTCCTTCGTGTGTAACTGCTGAATTCATGTTGCTCTGAGAGAGCTGGCAGTCATGGATGACACACCGATAAATAGCTCTGGTGGCTGCCAGCCCTAGAGAGCTTTTCAGACTCGACTTACAAACAAAACACACACTCCCGGGTATCTTGTGGTAGAAAGTAGCCAGTCAGGGAGGAAAAGGTGGAGAGATGGGGGAAGAGAAGATAGGAATCCTCAGAGGAGGGGAAAGAGGAGGAAGATGAAGGAGAGAAGGAAGGAAGAGAGGGAGGGAAGGACAGCCATGAGTGCCACACATAGGAAGCAGCCTGGAAACACCAGTTCTGAAGCTGTTTCTCCATCTTCGCTTTGAGGGAATAACCCAGCAAAATCCCTCTGATGAAGCACTAGAAACACATGTCCATCCAACTGTGGACAAAACTCGTGCCAGCCAGAGGTCTGGCTCCTCCTCCCAAAGCAGAGGAGATACCAAGGGGGAGTCGCTGGTAGCAATAGCCTCCTGCTGCAAAGAAAATGATTCTCTTCCTTCTGCCGTAGCTCTCTGGTAATCAGCATTAAATCCCGAAAATGAGATCCAAAATGGAACCAAAGCGGACACAAACACGTCCAGCTGGAGGCCAGCCTGCCCTCCCCATGGCACATCCTGGTAAAACCTTTCACTTCATCCGGAGCCCACGGAGAGGCTACTGGCCTTCCTAAACCCCTCAGTTGGCAGTAGAGATACCAGCCATGTTTGTCCACTGTTCGGGAAGAAGGAACTGAGGGGGCATGCTGGAGCTGTTTGCAGAGATAGAGGGAGTTTCCACAAGATTCACTGGTTCACCATCCTGCTAGTGAGACCCTGTACTGTGCCACTGCATAAGGAGCAGCTCCCTCGGTTAGCCCAGGCTGTTCCCCAAGCCAACTCTCTGCCTTGCACCTTCAGGCCCACACAGTAAGATGATCCTCTCTAGGTCAGAAAATCAACCCAGAGCCAGCAAGCACTGCCCAGCCTCTGAGCTGCTCAGTTTGCTCTACCACCTGGCTGGGCTGAGTGTAGACTGTGAGTGCTCCACCCTCTGTGTAGGCTCAGACCCTGCTTCCCCAGTGCTCCCTATTAGCTCAGTGTGAAGAGTGTGACCTACAGGACGAGGAAAGCCATGACCTTCAGGAAGAGGAAGGTCATGACCTTCAGGGCCGCATGCAGTGTTTAAGAACAACCTATCTGCTAAGCACGAAGCTACAGGCAGCCCCGCCTCAGCTGGAATGGTTCCATACATTTTGAGGTACACTGAACGGCGACTCCTGTGTGTGCATGTGTGCATGTGTGTGCATGTGTGTATGCACATGTATACATCTGTGTGTGCCTGTCTGTGTGCATGTGTTGTGTGTCTTGTGCATGTGTGTGCATGTATGTATGCATGTGTGTACATGTGTGTGCCTGTGTGCATGTGTGTGCATGTGTTGTGTGTCTTATGCATGTGTGTGCATGTATGTATGCATGCATGTGTGTACATGTGTGTATGCATATGTGTACATCTGTGTGTGCCTGTCTGTATGCATGTGATATGTGTTTGTGTGCATGTTTGAGTGTGGGGGACACTCACAACACCTTATGTAACTACTAATCTCTCAACACATATTAAAATGTCCAATGTGGTTTCATTAGCAACAAGCCGTATGTTGGAGCAGACTTCTGGAACTTACTTTTTATGAACAGAAACTCTATCCCATGGATAAATAACTCCCCCCAGCCTCACAGCTGCCATTCCACTCTCAGCGTCTGTGAGTCTATCTCAGATACTGTCCATGGAAGTAGAACAGGCCACATCTGTCCACCAATCTGTTTGTTCCAACAGTGTCAGGTCCACCAGATCCACTGAGCCACCCAACGGTGGGGTCGCCTTCTCTCTATGTTCTTTGTAATTGATTCCTAAGGTCGAACTGCAGCCTAGGACCAAGGGTTCAGGTACCAGAACGAGCAGCAGGCTTTATGGACCCTTAGATATCAAGTGAGGAGGGGGTAAAAGGCCCGCCCTAGCCAGTGAGATTCTGGAGGTGACAGAATCCAGACCAGAGACCTCCTACCCAGGGAGGAAAGTGGATTATTCCTGAAGCTGTGTTTCTGTTACTCTCTTACACGCCTTACCCTCCCAGCATCCTCTCCTACTCCACCCCACCCTGCAACAAGATGGCCCTTTCTTCTGTCCTGGCAGCACCACGCTGCCGGCATCACCGTTCCCAGGTTCCCAGCTAAGCACGTTACATATATCACCTCATCTATAAGCCATGTCAGCCTGCTTACACCCAGTGATCATCTTGACTCAGATCTGGTATGAAAATTGATCAGAGGTAGACAGGGAGACCGCCCTAATATCGAGGACAGTTCAGCCAACTCTAAACCCAGCTGTCTAGACATCTGTTGTGATGTTTTGCCCACCCCTGCCACCACCACCACACCACACCCTTTGTTTCTAGATCCCCATAGTCTAGAATAGCATGTGACAGGTAGTAGGCCCTCAATAAATGTTTGTTGAATGGGTGCTTAAGTGTATGGACTCATCTACTTCTCATACTGTGATGCTTTTGAAGTTACGGTCTCTGACCGTGGAGAGGGCCTGAAGGGTAACAGTTCACTGGGGAGCAGGAGACAGAATACACTCATCCAGGTAGAAACTGGTCCCAAGAGGCACACCCTCAGCCTGACCCCTGCATCTGAGGAGTGAAATACTCAATGAGACTCTTGCCTAGGCTTCCTCGGCTCACCACAACAGCAAATCCTGGGCTCAGAGGCAGCCACTCTCCACCCCTGCAAACTAGATCAGGCCTCGGTTTTCTGGTCAAGAGTCCCTGCTCAAGAGCGTCCAGTCCCTCTCAGAGACATCGTGAGGGAGGAGACTGAAGAGGTTTAGTCAGCTCTGAGCTGGCAGCCAAGAGTCCCCAGTGTGCATCCAACACCGGGCTCTTCCTGTCTGCTGGCCGATGTCCCGGAGGCCTCTGGAGCTCCTTAGAAACCCAATGTCACAGTGAGTTCTCTGGATACACAAGGGAGAACCCAACATTAAGGTGTCTGGCTGTTCAATGGGCTGGAGACCTCACATAATGATGGCAGTTGATCCCCACGTGAAGCGTCAGGAGAGCCACGGGTGATGTTTTCAGGGAACTCCCACTATTACCTGAACGCAAGCCAATGCCTGCAAAAACATGCCTCTCCCCCAGTAAAATGCTGGCGTCTTTACCTCTGCCAATAGAGGCAGCGGAACTTCATGGTGGATGTCTGGGGTCCTGTGCAGGCTTCATGAGTGCCCTACAGGGACTTCATGGAGGCTTCATGGGAACTTCGTGGGACTTCATGTTGCACACGTTTGGAAGTTTCCAGGCTACTAATCCAGAGAATAACTATAAGGGGGTGGGGAAAGGACATAAGTAAAGAAATTAAAACCAAAAAGGAAATCCTGCCTATCCTCCAGAGCCATAGGGACCCTGGGCAGGCGGAGACTTTCTTCACAGTGGGAGAGCTACCCCACAGAAGGCAGCTACTTGTCCTCAGCCCAGGGAGGGATTCACGTCCCTCCCATTTCCCCCATCCAAGAAGATAGGGAAGGAAAAAAACCTGGCACCGGAGAAGGGAGCTCAGAGCTTAACACTGAGCAGGCTGTCCCTTCAAGGAAGCTGCGAGCATCCCCAGACCTAGCCGACAGTCCCCGGGCATCCAGTTCTTGGACAGTGTATAAGGCCACCTGCCTAGAATGCTTGCTCGTGCTCCTCTGAGGCTCAGCGACAGCAGAGGCACACACCTGCTCCACATGCATCTGCTCGGTTTGGCTCTTTACAGACAGACATCTAATTCAGTGGCTCAAACCCACCTCATGGCTCTCGTTCCTCTGAGACCTGAGAATCACGGGGCTATCTTCATCTTCTGTCTGCACCGTGCTTGTGTGCAGACACTGCCAGCTTCCTCTGTTCAGGCTTTCCATGTGGCCCCGATTTCAACACTGTGGAAACATCTGGAGGAGACTGGGAGGCCTCCCATAGACCTTTCGTCAGATGCTTTAGACGCTCGCGTTATTAGCATGAGCTAGTAAGGGCACACACACTCTCCAGCAAAGCCACCAATCATCAGCCAGGAGACACGGCCCTGGCACACCAAGAATCCAGGTCACACACTACCCTGTCCCATACCTCCACCGCTGCGCACAGTGCACCCGTCTGGGTTCTGTGTCCTCCCTACCCTGCCCCTGAGACCACCAGATCTTCACATTGCACTGGGCTTCTCGGTCTTTCCGGCTTCTTCCATCAGAAGCCCTCCTTACGCTCTTTTCTTTCTTAGTCTCACACTTTTAGAGTCCAGCACAGTGTCTTGTCAACTGCCCTTGTCTAGGCCTGCCTGTAGCTTCTGACATCAGCCCAGCATGCTCTGCCTTACCTGGTAAGTGTCAGTCTCCCTCGTGGGCCAGGATGGGGCGTGTGATGCTCCACTCTGGGCCTAGCTTGGGTCTCCTGCTCAAGGCTGGGCCCCGTCCTTCTCTACAATGTAATATTTTGCTTTCATAATTATAAGTAATTTGTGAAGAAGACTCCAATTTACCATCACTAGTCTGACCGAGGCAACCCTCACTCCTGACTTCAGGACTCTGGTGACTTCCTGGCTCATCCCTCTGCCAGTGGGATTCTCATTCTAGCAGGAGGGACTTATTCCCACTCGACTCGTGCAGACATCTGTCTCCGTGGACCCCTAGGCGTTATTCTGTTCACCGAGCCTATCAAACACTCTTATTGTTACTTTGATGCCCAAATCATACTGTTCCAGATTTAACAGCTGAGTTCCCAGTCGTGTTCCGCACCTCACGGTGGATATCAGCGGCATCTCTGCATGTCCTTCCTTCTTCCAGCTGCTCCAGCTTCCACTCCCCCCCCCCATGGTCAACTCTCTCTCTCTCTCTCTCTCTCTCTCTCTCTCTCTCCCCCCCCCCCGCTCTCTCTCTCTCGCTTACTCACACGTGTGCTCACACGCACGCACATACACACACATACACTGAGATGTGCAGGACGGATCATAGGATGCAGACCCTTGAGGTGTCAACGTTGCTGATTGGCCTTGCTCAGCCCCCAGCATACCTGTTATGAGCCCCTGCTTTGGGACTACGCTTGCTGGTTTTCATGTGGCTAAGGGGAGGCTGACTCAATGGCCCCACACTTCTGGTTTAGCATAGGAAAGATGCTGGAAATGGTGCATGGGCCAGGTAGCCTTTCTCAGGCTCAGGACTCCGTGAAGATGTCCAGAGCTTGGGGAATCGGGGTGTTAGGAAAATCGATGCTTCCTGCGTGTGTGCTGCCCCCTGATTTTGGCAACCAATTGCCCATTGCTAATGGCCTGACAGGACCACAAAGCAAAATACACGGAAACTTAGAGCCATCCTCTGCTTCCTCTCTGTCTCCAAGACGAAGGAGAAGCTATGAGTCTCTGATTGTGGTCATGGGGGCGGAGGAAACAAGAAACCCCACGCATGATATTCTCTCTCTCTCTCTCTCTCTCTCTCTCTCTCTCTCTCTCTCTCCCCCCCCCATTTCCTGATCACCATCCGCAGGCTGAGGGTCTCGGCGCAAATCCCAGGCAGCTCAGAACTGGGAACAGTGAGTTACATAAGGTAATATTAAGGCTGTAAATCTTCCCAGTAGCAGAACCCATAAACCCTGGTTTTTATTATCCACTTACTGCACAGACCCTGGCTGTTCCTTCATCGAGGCACAATTATCCTACAATTACTGTTAGATTGTTAAGTAAATAGCGTGCCAGAAGCGGCAATTCCCGGGCTCATAAATATATAAACAAACACCGGAGCGAGGCCCCGGAGCTATGGGAAGGAGGCGGGACAGGGTGCTGGATGCTGAAATGTGTGACATTCGCCTTCTGCAGATGGGTCCTTGGCAGTCGCCCCCACATTCCCCGCAGGGCCCAGGAAGCTGTGGGCGAGAGGACAGAGAATCTAACCCAGGCCAGCTGTGCAGTCAGGGAGCGAGGACACTCCCCATGGGCATGGTGGCTGGGGAGGCAGGCACAGCCTCCTTGGGCCTCATCCTCCCTCCCAGAAGTATCTGGTGGCCCCCAGTATGACCAAATAGCACAGGTGTGAGGTGAGGAGAAGGAAGCATGCTCTCCTGGGTTTCTTGAAATGAGAATGTTCTCGTTGTCTTCCTCCATAACAATTCTCAACCAGGAGCTCCAAATTCCTTATCAGGAGAGGACAGAGTCATAGCAACGCAGTCACCAGTGGGAACCGTCCCTACATGAGTGTCTTGCAAGGATGCACCTGAAGTTGCAGAAGTGAGCAACAGGGACCAGGAAGAGTTTGCAGCCAGATGGGTCTGGGCTGGGCTGGGGAACAGAACGGAGCATTTCATATTCTACCATAAAAGCACATTTGCGCTTTGTCTTGTAGAAAGAAACCAGAGTGCACGCATTCCTAATAGCAGCTCAGCACTCACACACTGCTAATGGCTTTGCTTGTTCTGAGTTAAGTCTTCAGCCCTGCCAGCAGCTGGGGAACACCGTGTAATACCCTGCAGACGGTAACTAACTAGTCTCCACTGTCCAAGGCCTGCCTGAGTCCAGACACCCGGAAGATGAAGGACGAGCGAAAGGGACTCTCACAGGGAGGCTGTGTGGCTGACTGGCTTAGACCACCTGAGCAGAGAGGCTGGGCTGAGCTCCACACTGACAGAACACTGCCTTTGTTCCCCTCCCAGCGAACGTACTGGCTGGAGAGGGGATGGAAGGCAGTTTTTCTGAGGCCTTAACCCTCTGCCTTCTCAAACCTCTGCCCCTCTGCCAAGTGCTTTGTAGTGCTTTGCAGTCTGTGGTTACAGGCATCATGACTCTCCCGTGTTCCAGTCACGGTTCTGTGGAATTCTAGAACACGTGAAACAAGACTAAGAGTTAAGTATTTGGGCAACTGCATCTGGGTCAGAAGAGGGAGTCTCTGGGGTTACTGGCCACATTCTGTATCTTTCTCTTTTTTTCCTAATTTATTTATTTTTGAGAATTTCACACAACAGTACTGAGTGGTCTTTACCCCTGCTTCCTCCTCCTCCCCCTTCAACGCCTCTGGCTCCTTCCCCCTTCCCTTTCATATATATATATATACACACACATACGCACATATTTAAAACTTACTGAGTCTGCCGAGTGTTGCTTACACCTGCCCGTATTTGGAGCTGAATGTTCTGTATTGGATAAACTCCATCAGGAGTTTGTCCCTGGAGCAAACTGATTCTCTCTCTCTCTCTCTCTCTCTCTCTCTCTCTCTCTCTCTCTCTCTCTCGGCAACCACTGATTGTCTGTAGCTCTACATCTAGGGGCGAGGCCTTGTGAAATCACCCATCTATAGCAGTGATTGACAACCCAGAATGCACAGAACAAGTAGCCATAGTTTGCTCGGACCCAACTATTACATCTGCAACGCAACGCGAATGCTTAAGGCTCAAGGAGAAACCACAGAAGAGAAGACGGGGCCCGTGTAACTCAGAGGCCGAGACAGCTGCTGCTAGATGCTGTCTTCTAGACATGACAGGGAAGCTTCTCCCAGAAAATCTCATTCTGCACCTTGATGGGTGTCTTAGGCAGTGTTCTATTGCGGTCCAGAGACACCACAACCACAGCAACTCATAAAGGAAGCGCTTAATTGGGGCTTGCCTACTTTCCTCATGGCAGGGAGCATGGTGGCTCACAGGCAGGACGAAGGAGACTCTGGGCTTAGCATGGGCTTCTTGAAACCTCAAAGCCTGCCCCTAGTGGCACACTTCCTCCAGCAAGGCCACGCCTCCTGATCATTTCAAGTCATGCCACTCCATGGTGACCAAGTGTTCAAACCTGTGAACCTCTGGGGACCATTCACATTGAAGCCTCCATAATAGGGACTCAGAGAGCAACCATCAAAGAGCTTTGAGATTTAAAAGAAATCAAAATATATTCTCAGTATTTATTCCCATGGGGTGAGCACATGGTGAGGGCTTTCTCCCATTCTGCAGTCTATCTCCATATGGTACAGGCCTCCTCCCATCCTGTTGGCTGTCCGCACACTGGTTCTTGTTTCTTTTGTGGGCAGAAGCTTCTCGATGTCCATCTGTCTATTCTTGCTTTTATCTCCTGAGTTGTCCGGCTCCTTTGCCGAAGGGGCTTTGCATATGCCTAGGCCTCAGAGTGTTCGAGGTCTAACTCCGAGGTCATTTGAAGTTGATTTTGTGTGAGGGTTTTAGTCTCCTACACATGGATGACCAGTCTCTCACCACCATGTATGATAGTCACAATAGCCCAATTATGGAACCAGTCTAGATGCCTGTCAACAGATAAATCAGTAACGGTGGTACACAATCAGATACACAGTGGACTATTACTCAGCCGTAAAGAAGAAAAAGAAAAGTTTGCAGAGTAGTGGTCAGAAGCAGAGATCACTGCTATGTGAGGTAAGCCAGACTCAGATGGAAAAACGTCTCATGTTTTCTTTCACATCTGGAAGCTTGAGAACGAAACAGAGAAAAAACATGAAAGTTGTAAATGTGGAAATACTAAGATATAGAAAAATAGAAAGGGGGGCTGATAAAGAAAAACAAGAAGTAAATATGACCTGAGCAAATCGGATCCACATATGGGGTTGTCTATCAAAAGGAAGCCCCACTGGGTACACTCAGTACACACCAGAATATATGCCATGTGGCAATCACACATGGCCAGAAGGTGATGGACGGGCAGGTCCACACAAAGACACAGTGCATAGACAGATCCACATCAAAACAGTGTGTGGTTTCTTCTGGTGATGCAGGTTCTCTCTTAAAAGGTGGGTACCCCACGCTCAGACTGGGGCGGGATGGGTCATAAGACACGCAGGGCATTGCAGAGACCTGAAGAAATGTCATTTGGAATCTGGGCTTCAAAAAGATGCAGTAAAGAGGCTTCAGGTGGGATGCAGGGGGTCATGGCTCACTGCATAACGCTTACACTTTCTGAGCAAATACTGAGGCTGCAGAACCAAAAAGGGTCTCATTCCTATTTCCTATTGACAGCATCACCAGCAGCTCAAAGGGCCAAGACACGCAAGACAGACTGGAACAGCAAATAAGTGGCCTGTCAAAGGAAAACCCCAGGTTCCTAGTGGCTACAGGTCCTGTGGTCCTTGCTTCCTCTGTGCCTCTCCTCCTACAAGACTGACACAGAGCAAAGCAAGTAATATAAACAGGTGCACACGCGTGCGCGCGCACACACACACACACACACATGTTCTGAGGAGAGTGACGCCCCACCCCCAGTTGTCCACTTCCTGATGGCCAGATTATGCGACCATGACAGGTGCTATAGCAAAAGGACTCAGGTTGCAGATGGGCCAAAGATCACCAGGCTGACCTTGAGACTAGAGACTTTCCTGGGTTTCTGATAGACTCACTGTAAGCTACAAGAGGGAGGCAGATGGGCCAGCGTCAGCACTAACAGCTGGCTCTGAAGATGGAAGAGGATGCCCCAGCCAGGACAGTAGCCAGGAATGTGAAGAAATAATCCTCCCAGTGGCCTCCAGAAGAAGCCCATCTCACCCACACCCTGACGGTAGCCCCAGGAGGCCCACATGGACTGCTGAGCCTCACAACCAAGATAACAAAACGACCTTGTCTGATATGACCGTACTTGCCATGGTGCTTCTGAGAGCAGCCAATCGAAATGTGAACATTTCTGAACTCTTGTGGATTCCCTCCACCCAGCCATCAAAGGTGATCAAGGCTAGGTTTCTCCAGGGTGCTCCGGCCCCTAGTGTCCTAGACTCAAATCCAGAGCTCCAACCACTGCCTGACAGCAGGCAGGGGCTTCTATGACATTCTGGCTCTCTCTTGGAACAGGTTCCCTCTGACCCTGTGTTCTTGCTAAAAGGCAGGACTGAACCCCCATTCCAATCTGTTTACAATGAACCCAACAATAGCTCAGGCACAAAGAGAGGGAAGGGAAGGCACTGTCTTCAGTAACATCAACCAGCTGCCACCTTGCTTCTGTTTGCGCCACTGTTACACTTGAATCTATGCCTCCTAAAAAATTCTATTTGCATTATCTTATCGAGCGATCGTTCCCTGGAACATTATAAAACAAACAGTAATTAGGGCTCCAGTCGGTGTGGTCTTCTCCCAGCTCTCAGCCACACTGCATTCTGGGATCTAGTCTGAAGACAGTCAGACCAGAACCAAGCAGTTCTGGAGGAAGCAAGGCCTCTGTCCCCCATGTCGAGCACCTCTATGCAGCTGGAAAGGAGAAGGTCCAGGATGGACAGGGATGGCCCTAGGTACAGACACATCTGCCAACAGACAAGTGCCAAACCCATCACACAGCCAGTGTGTGTCACACCAAGTGACCACTCTGCTTTAAAACAAACAAACAAAAAAATTATAGCCTCCATGTCTCAAATAGCCTTATACCCAGGTACCACCCTGCTTCAAATCCCCACCTGCTCTCCTAAGCCACAGGGTAGTTAGCACTCAGCACCCAAAGTCATGCTCTCCCAAGCCACAGGGTAGTTAGCACTCAGCACCCAAAATCATGCTCTCCTAAGCCACAGGGTATTTAGCACTCAGCACCCAAAGTCAAGAGCAACTTTAAGAAACAAGTGTAGACTGAGAAGCTTGGGGGTTTGCCTGGGTGTCTGTTTCCTCGTCTTTAAATACAACATGAGATGGATTGGCCTAATTTTCCCAGTAGTTCTAAGTCACCTGATAGGTCCTTCCTAACAGGTCAAAGCCCCACTAATGACAGTGATAGCACCAATCTGGGGGCTAGAGCCACACCCCCAACATCCCAGAGTCCTTGACTTATCACAATGACTGTTTTGAGTGAATAATGTGGGTGACCTCCAGGTGGACCAGGTTCAGCACAGAATTAGGTCACATTTGTGTGGCCCCAAGGTTGATCCTAGAAGGTGCTCACGTGACTACAGGCAGAGTTGTTCAAATACTAAGAGGTGACAGCATATACAGACCATCCCAGAAGGGGACACCTGTCCCTAGCTTGCCCTGAGGTCAGATGATGCAAACCTGGAAGCAATGCCCCATCCAGAAGAGAGACTGCAGGTTCCAGGATGTACCAAGGCAAGTCACAAGGGCAAGCATGCAGGCTCAGCAGCTCTTGCCCCCTTGGTGATAAGATCTCATGTGTGCAGCAGGCATGGAACCTGGTGGCACCAGCTGAGTAGTACCTCTAGATGAGTCCTTCAGGCTCCACCCAAGAGACTGAGCCATGGTTGCCATGTACACTTATCTAGCTCTCTGTCCTGGAGTCACTTCCAATGCCGAGATAAAATACCCTGACAGAAAACAACTTAGGAGAGAAAGAAATTTATTCTGGGTTGCAGTCCATCATTTGTGGAAACCGGGGCAGGAACTTGACCATAAAGAACAGAGAGAAATGACTGTGTACATGCCACTTGGTAGCACATGAGTCATTTCTCCACTCCTATACAGTTTAGGACTCCCTGCCTAGGGAATGGTATCACCCACAGTGGGCTGGATCTTCTTACATCGGTTGACTTAATTAAGACAATCCCCCATAGACACGCTCACATGTTAGCCGACTGACTGTAGGCAATTGAGATTCTTCCCCCAAGTGACTCTAGGTTGCATCAAGGTTGATACATAAAACTAACTGGCACATTCTCTTTACTTTGAACTCCAGGGTTGAGTTCTGTAATAATTCTACATAGAGGGTGCTTGGATGTTCTGTCGGGTGAGAAGGATCAGGATAGTAAGAGGATGCTGCCATGTCATCTCAGTCCTGGCATCAGGGTCCTCCCGTCCCTTGTATGAAGGCAGAGGGTGACCTCTTCTCCCAGGCTACCTGCTATTAAGGATTCTCCTAAGATGAGTGTTTCTTAGTCCAAACCACCCATAGCAAACAGGGTCAGTGGGTCACAGGAACACTGGCACTGGGTTTGGGGACCAATTTCAAATAGACCTTCATGAAACACATCCAAGAGATATCAGTCCCACATCCAGCACAGGATGGGATCCAAGATTCTCAGCTTATTTCCGGAAATGGAATGGTTCTATAATATTCATTTCAGTCCATGGCAGAATGGGGCTGGAACCCTCAAACACGGAGATGGAGGGGTAGCCTGTGAGGAGGGGTGGGTCCCTATGAACTCACAAAGCCCTGGACGGGAGAAGTTACTCAGGAGGCTGCTCACTGGTCTCCAATCTGTAGAATGGGTGTCAGTCCCTAGTGGATGGTAAGCAAGCGTTCTCCTCAGATCCTATGGTTTCAGAAATTTCTCTCTGGTCTGGAAACCATCATGAGTCACAAAATCCTCCTTTCAGGAAGCCACCCTCTCCCCATCCCCCAATGCCCATGAAACACCCCTGCAGCCAACACCTGGTCGCCAACAACATCACCCCATAGCTCAGCCTCTGCAGCTGAGTTATTTTCATTTCTTTATATATGTTTTTTTAAAAAGAGAGAAGCTGTCACCCGCAGGGTAATTGTCCTTTCGTGTAATCCCATCTCTGATGGAGCCCGGCAGCCCTCACTTCATTAACAGCAAAGCCTCTACCTGAGAAATCAATTGCAACGAAAATTATAAAGACAAAAATCAATCCCGTGGCATATCCTGCCTCTCTCTCTCTCTCTGCATGGGAACATCCAGGGATCCCAGGGCAGGCTACAGAGGATCCCAGGGCAGGCTACAGAGGCTTCTGCCAGAGCCTCAGGAGCAAGGAGCATGGGCAAGTTCCAGGAAGCCTGAGAGACAGGACTGGGGACTTGGACTATCTCTCTAATCAGACAAGCAAGCCATAAAAGAAGGATGGCTTTCCGTGTACTTCAAAGCAATGACCATTCTCTTGGGCATTCACTAGGTAACTACTGTATGTCAAACCCTAAAGTTTCTCGGGAGTCAAGCAACCCAGTCTTGTTCCCTATACACTCTTGAAATGGGAAGGAATGCACACGTGAGATCCAAACTTGGACTGCAGGACAGGGAGAAATGGCAAAAGCATCGTCCATGGGGATATGAAAGAGCTAGTTGAGTCTAACGTGGAATGGGTGTGTGTGGGGGGAGGGATTCTAGGACATGCTCCTTGACAATACTGGAAGAGTGTGGCACAGAGGAAGGACTAAGTTCCTTTCTGTGGTGACTGACACACTTTAGGCGTCCTGCTGGACAGACTCTGGCTGAACGGGAAAGAGTCAATTATTTGCAGACAGTTTCTGAGATCGGCTTCAGGGAAATAAATGTGTCAAACCAGAAGGAGCCTCAGCGATCCAATAGCAGGTCTGTCTGTAGCCTAACATTGAAACTGATGCGAAGGGAGACTCCTCAGTACCTGGTGCTCCTGCTGAGCCTTCAGGTTGCACAGCCCGGGGGTTTCTAAGGAGCCTTCCCCCAGTAGGCACATGGATTGAATCCCACCCCAGGATTGCAGGCGGCTCCACGTGGCTCCTGATCTGACTTCAGATGGGAAGGGCACTCTTGAGGAAGAGCAGAGTCAGATGTGTGTTCCCCTAACAGAAGCACCGCAGCATCGAAACCCTGCACCTCTAAGATCAGGAGCAGCAGCCATCAGCAGTAAAGAAATTTGGTCAGGGAGATCGACTGACTTTTCCAGACCCAGTCAGCACAGGAAGAGTCTTTAGGAGGGTCATTGAGGCAGATGTACATTTTTTAAAAAGATTTATTTATTTATTTATTTATTTATTTATTTATTTATTCATTCATTGTATATGAGTACACCATTGCTGTCTTCAAACACACCAGAAGAGGGCATCAGACCCCATTGCAGATGGTTGTGAGCCACCATGTGGTTGCTGGGAATTGAAGAAACAAAGGAGCAGTAGAAGTTACTGGGATGGTAGAACAGAAAACGGGAGAGCCATCTACGGCTGAGCCTCTGCAGTCTCAAAGAACAACTTCCCCATCCTCCCATGGGCCAGGAAAAGCTGGGCCATGCTCACCCTGTGTCCAGCACCTACCCAGCCAGCCAGCCCTCAGTTGGACAGGCTCACAGTCACAGCAAGGAAGTCCAGGCTGCTGTGACAAGTCCTCTCTGCTCAGCTCATCATGAGGGGCCACAGCCTAGCACATCACCAAACAGTGCAACTCAGCCACTCTGCTGACTAGATGTACCACAAAGCATCACGCTGTCCCCAAAGACATTTGCGTAGAGGGTTTTGTTTGTCACGTAACATGTTAAAAGCGGGGTGGGGGTGGCAGTGTAGGTGAAGGTGCTTAGTGTTGAGCATGTAGACTAGAGTTCAAGTCTCAGGACCCATATGGTGGAAGAAGAGAATCCCAACTCCCAAAATTTGCCCTCTGACCTCCACACAAATGCTCTCTCTCTCTCTCTCTCTCTCTCTCTCTCTCTCTCTCTCTCTCTCTCACACACACACAAACCAAGCCTACACACACACATACCATTAATTACTTAATTCATTAATTAATCATTAATATTGTTTTAAAGAGAGTCTAGAAAGATATGCAAAAATGAAAACCTGAATTCAATCCCCAGTAAAAAGCTAAAAAGCCAAGCATGATGGTGTCTCATAAGCACATTTACACATGTATACACACACACACACACAGACACACACACAGACACACACACAGAGACACACACACATTTTTTTAAAAAAGGATCTTATACTGCCTGCCCCAGAGCTAGCAAATAAGGGCTATATTCTCTCAAGGCTAAGCTGACTGAGCTTTGTGGGGGCACAGTGGGAAGAGGAGTATAGAATGGAGGGAACCTCTCCACATCTCAACCTGCGTACTGAACTCTGACCTCTGCGGGTACTGAGCCCCAAGTCCCAGCTCTGGTGGAGAAGTTACAAACCTGAGAAAACTGGAGTTGGGAGAACGCAGTCATTCACCTGTGAAGACAAGGGATAGAACACCAGACAGAGCTCCTCTAAGGGAGAGGAACCAGCAGCTAGCACACAGACACTGAGTGCTGGTGGGAAACTTGAAATCCGGGCTGTGAACTCCCAATCCTGAATCCTTTCCACCCACTTTCCATATACCCAGCAAGCACCTGCCAGTGTGTGTGTGTGTGTGTGTGTGTGTGTGTGTGTGTGTGTGTGTGTGTGTTTGTGTAAGGGGGGGTGCATGCATGTGTCTGTGTGTAAGGGGGGGTGCATGCATGTGTCTGTGTGTGAGAGACAGAGAGACACAAAGACAGAGAGCATTTGTGTAAGTGAAAAAGTGCATACCTATGAGAGAGTATGTGTGTGTGAGTGTGCATGTATGTGAGTGTGTGAGTGTGTGTGTGTGTGCCTGTTCCCAGGAGACCACAGCTATGTCTTCGGGGACCTCTCTTTGTTTCCTGCTGTATTCCCAAGCCATATGGGGACTCATCAAATGCTTGCTGTAACCCAAATAGGTGAGATAGCAGTACCAAACACTCTCTTGCACAAGCCCCATCTAAGGGGACATGGGAAGAGTGGTAACATGGTCACTGCAGTGGCCTGCAGGGTCAGGAGAGACAAGGCTGGGACG
This sequence comes from Arvicanthis niloticus, assembly GCF_011762505.2. Lineage (NCBI taxonomy): Eukaryota > Metazoa > Chordata > Mammalia > Rodentia > Muridae > Arvicanthis > Arvicanthis niloticus. The sequence goes on from NC_047662.1 coordinate 3,475,884, forward strand.
CACTCTCTGGCTGTATCCCTCTGCCAACTGGGAGCTGAGGAGCTCTGCTCTCTTGGCAGGAAAAGTCCTTATGGTAAGAATTGACTCATGCCATCACAAGGCTGAAATGGGTTAGGATGAATAATGAACCGTCAATGGCTGGCCGCAGCGTGCAGAGAGCATTGTCAAGTCTGCGTGACCTTGTCACAAGGACACCCCTGCTTCTCTATCTCTGCAAGCTCCACTCCCAAGCTTCCAAGAAGCTCACCACAGTGGGCATCATAGCTCCCTCGGGGCGGGGTCTCAGCCACAAAGAGCGGGATGTGTCCTCACTGGGGACCATGTTCTGGCTTGTTGCCTATTTTGTGTCTTTGGACTGTCAGTCACACACACCCCCCCCCGACCTCAACTTCCCTCCTGGTGCAGCATCTGCCTCTATCCCTCACTGGCCCCCAGGAGGAGGGCCCTGGGTCTTCTTGGCCTCTCCTCCAACTACACACACCCGCCTCCAACCCAGACAAGAGAATTCACTTGGACCAACGGCAGACATCATCCTTAGCTTCTCCCTGTTGCTACAACCAGTGACAACTTAAGACAAATTCCTCCTTCATGTCTGGAGGGAGAAAGCACAGAAGAAGGTAGGCATACCCGTGGTCCTGGGCTGGAGTCCTGGACAGTAGGGGAGAGCTTTGTCTCTCTCTGGAAGCTTCTGCATCCATTCCTTGGGCAATCTCTTTCTCCCCCCTCAGTTCTGTCCTCACAGACACGGGTGGGTGTTTGGGGCCAAATGGACTGTTCAGGTGATCATCCATCCTGGTATAGAGACAGTAAGGACTGGAGACTGAATCCTGAATTTATTCCTATGAGGGGCTGGCTGGTGAGATGCTTCAGGGGACAAGACACTTCTTGCCAAGCTTGGTGACTTGAGTCCAATCTCTGAGACACATGAGTCGTAATCTCACTTCCAAACCTACGCTGTGACAAGTGCACATACCACTCCAACAGATAACACACACACATACACACACTTAAAATGTAAAAACACACACACACACACACACACACACACACACACACACACACACATATATATATATATATATATATATATATATATATATATATATATATATATAAAATCTTACCTTATTAAGGGTTGGAGAGCTGAGTCAGCTTTAAGAGTATTAGCTGCTCCTGCAAAGAACCTGGGTTCAATTCCCAGCACACATATTGTGGTTTTCGACCATCCTTAACCCCAGTTCCAGGGGATCTGATACCCTCTTCTGGGCTCCAAGGACACACACACACAGTACACAGATGCACATGCAGACGAAACATTCATATACTAAAATAAAAGTAAATAACTCTTCTTAAATGATATATTAAAGAAGCCAGTTTGCAGAGGAAGCCTGGAAGCACTTCCTCATCCGGGCTACAGATGAGGAGCAGAGCATGCTCAAGAAAAGCCTGAAGCACATTAAGGAGAGGTGGGCACTACGCAAATGGTCAGTGGATGACCTGGCTCCTTGAAGTTCTGTGCTTCTGGGATTATCCTCCCCCACCCTCACCCCACCCCACTCACTACACCCTTCATTGTCAGGACTGTTCCCCATTATCAATAAGCTGCCGCTACATCCATTTATAACCTTGTGTCCCTGGTGAGATTCTTTGTCCTGAGACTCTGGAGCCTGGGATTGGCAACCTCTAAGCTTAGGTCTGTAGTCCAGCACTGGGCATGCTGTTTCTTCTCTTTGTCTCCATTTCAGATTCCAGCTAAAGGCCTGAGAAGCATCCTGACACCCTGAGCTTTCTCGTGGTGCTTTCTCTGACCTCCACGCCAGACTTTTAAAGGCCTGACTTTCTCCCTGCCTCCTTCCTACACCAGCTGCCAGAGTCCCCACCTCACCTACCCTGTTGTTTTTACCTCAGATTCTAATAAACTGGCCCAGAGCTTCCTTCTGAATCCTTTTGGAAATTCTTTTATTAATGAGACTAAGAACTCTAAAGGGGAACCCTAAGTTTCCAGATAATGCCAGGATCTTTCTCTCAGCCCTGCCTGTGGCATCTCTCAGAGTGAGGTCAGGTGTAATACCTGGGGTGTGTGTGTGTGTGTGTGTGTGTGTGTGTGTGTGTGTGTGTGTGTGTTGAGGGGATAACTGCCAGCCCCACACAGGGAGCAAGGTGAATAGACAAGTGTACCAGACTCATACCCTGCACAGAGACAGGGCAAGCACTGTGGCCAGCCCTATACTCACCACCAGGCAGTTAACTCAGTAGCATCTTCCTTGGGCTGGAGCAGCACTGGGCCTTGACCTTGGCAGGTCCCTGTGGCTTTGCTGGCTTTATGTGCAGCCTAGGACTGCTCTTCTTCAGCAAGCGTGGGCCTTAGAGGAGAGTGTGATGTGCCACATTTAGCGAATGTGGCTTTGCCGCTGGAGTGCGGAGTGCGTTGGGGCTTTAAGGTTTTAGGGATGGAACTTCCTTCCCTGCTTTTAACTGTTTCTATGCTGGCTGGCAGGTGAGCAAAACAGACTTTAAAACTGAAGAAGTCACTGGATTCTGCCTGTGCAGAGCAGCTAGGGCCCTAGTGATCTTTATCCCCCACCCCCCATCCTTCCCTCTCTCCTTGTGTCTTCCCTCTCCTTCATCAAGTTAAAGACTGGTCCACTTACACAGACATCATGAGATGACTACCCATCACCCTCACCACCAGCTTTAGATATCTAAGGCCCAAGTGGTTTTGCTCGCAAACAGTGGGGAACACATTAGAGAGCAGACAAGATACACGGGCTCTGTTTTTAGAAAAAAGGGCGGAGCATATCCTGCCAACCAAGACACTGGGAAGACCAGAACTAAGATGGTCACACTGCTCCTGTCAGGGGGAACTGTTGCCTCTGAGGGGCTGAGGAGGACACAGGGTGGACACTGTGTCTCAGTCCCTCTCAGATGAAAGCTGTGCAAAAGGAAAGTACAGAAGGAAGATAGAGAGTCAAGATGCAGACAGAGGAAGGCCATTTCCAGGCAGCATCAGGTGGGCACATGAGAGACTCCTGGGTGCCAAGTGGCTCTTGAGGTACATGAAGATGCCAGGCTCTGGTTAGACAATACTGTTGACATACACATGAGAGGTGGAATAGCGTCAGGAAAAGAGCCACCACTCAGCTCCGAGAGTAGACAGCTCTGAGGTGATCCGGTCCACACACAGATACTCCTTCACTTGACCCAGACAAACCCATCACAGGGTGACCATGTACTCAGTACACCTGACCTGCTGAGCATTGAAGCACAGCACAGTCATCTTAAATGGTCTTGAACATTCACACGAACCCCTTTGATCATGTTAACCACAGCCTGAACCAAGAGAAGGGACCATACTGGATGGAGGGCTATGTCTCATGTGGATGTCCACTTTAATATCTTGCTAAGATGTTCCTGCACCTCTATAGAACCCCAGAAGATACTGCGTCTTCACTCACTTCTTAAGTCAGGGGCTACGGACTGAGTAGAATCCCAGCTCTGGAAACAGAGGGCCCACTGTCCCCCATTGCATTCACAGTGGGGGGCACTGCAGTGATCAAGCACAGGAGCCCCTGTTCTCAGCTAATGGAGTAGACCCGAGCCCTAGGTGACTCAATTTTCCCAGGCATCTCTGTGGGGCTTTTCCTCCTCCTCTTCCCCTGTGGAGCTGTCAGCCAGTCATGCCAGAGCACACTCGGCGGAGGTTAGAGATGGGCCTGTCTCCCAAATTATCGAAGCCCATCCGTTTCTTACAGTGGCCGCACTGCACTCAGAGACCTTTCATAATTCAACATTTGATTACGTTTTGGACCAGTGAAGCTGGGTGTTTAAATATTTCAGGGTCCTTTCTCCCTCACCCTCCTCCCTCCCACCCACCCTCATCCTTCCCTTACTTCCCCTCTCCTCTCTCCTTTTCTTTCACCCTCCTCTCCCTTCCTTACACCCTCCTCCCTCCCACCCACCCTCTTCCCTCCTTTTCTTTCACCCTCCTCCCTCCCTCCCTCCCAACATCCTCCACCCCTTCCCTTCATCCTCCTCCCTCCCTTCCTTCGTTCATGTCAGCAAAGCTCTAGCCTCGCTCATCACAGTGTAGGAAGAAGGCAGGGGCTGAGTGATGGCTAGCGTCAGGGCTCTCTGACTGGGGAATGAAAGGGCATTTATCTGCATCCCTTGGTGGTGATGAGCCTCAGTGGAGGACCTGAACCGTTCCCAGGAGAGGTGCACACACTCTCTGGTTGCCTCAAAGCATCATCCAGCCACCACCCTGTGAGAAGAGCACCCAGCTCTCAAAACTGCCCCTTTGCTAACTAAGAGTGCTAAGAACTTGCCCATTTCCTTAGGCATGCTGGGCTGACAACATGTCCCAGGAACATGGTAGTGAGCCAGGGTGTGACTGGATACCCTTTGTGCCCTGTACCTGCTCCCCAGAACAGCTTCACTCCCCTGCCTCCACTCTCTGCTAGCCCCATCTCAGGAGCTCTTTGCTCTGGGGTGAAGAGTTCTTATCTTCACCCCACAAGATCTATACAGTAAGTGCACTGGTTGATTTTGTGTACAACGTGACACAAGCTGGAGTTATCACAGAGAAAGGAGCCTCCCTTGAGGAAGTGCCTCCATGAGATCCAGCTGTAAGGCACTTTCTCGATTAATGATTAAGGATGGAGGGCCCATTAATGGGTGGTGCTATCCCTGGGCTGGTAGTCTTGAGTTCTCTAAGAAAGCAAGCTGAGCAAGCCAGGGGAAGCAATCCAGTAAGTACCATTTCTCCATGGCCTCTGCATCAGCTCCTGCCTCCAAGTTCCTACCTTGTGTGAGTTCCAGTCCTGACTTCCTTTGGTGATGAACAGCAATGTGGAAATGTAAACTGAATAAACCCTTTCCTCCCCGTCTTGCTTTTTGGTCATGGTTTTTTTGTGCAGGAATAGAAACCCTGACTAAGTAAATCAGAACCAAATTAAACTGGCCAATTGGTATTTTATAATGTAAATATTCTTTAAGTTGCCTAGTGACTTTCCTTTCCGGGGCAAGATCTCTGCAGTGGAGTATGATGCTGCAGAGAACCAGGCTTGGGTGAGGGGGCACTGTGTCCTCCTCAGGCATTTGTGTGGGATGTGCATTCTCAAGACCACACAGCATGAATGTGCTCGGAGACGTCGTCTGGATGACTACTGAGAGGAGAATGAGATCCCCAGCACAGACTCTAGTCCAACATGGCTGGGGGCCCTGTGGAAGGAGGAGAGTTAGGGACACACAAGCTGAGGGGGATGGTGATATGGGGATAATGCTGGAAGGTGGCCATCTACAAAGAGAGATGTAGAAGGTGGCCATCCACATCTTCCTGGGGAGAAGCCAAGATCTCCATGAGCCTTCCCTCACTGTGGCAGATACCTGGAGCAGTCAGCCACTCAGGGAGCAACGGACAAGAAGGGGCTGTTCCCAGGGGTGAGGCAACATCTTGGTGAAGCAGAACTTCTCTCTTAGTAACAGCCAAGAAACAGAAAGGGAGATGGTGTGACTCCCATCCCATAATCTCCCTCCCTCCCACCAGGCCCCACTCCCTTCCCACAGTGCCACAGGCTGGGAACAGAAGCTTTAACACAGCAATGCTGGGAATGCCTTAGACTCCAGTTATATGTCCCTCTCAGTCCCCACCTCAGCCCCAGAATCAAAGGGAACCCTCGCCACCAGGTGATCAGACCTTGAACATGAGACAGGGAAATAAGGAGGAAGTTGAAGTGGTTGGGGACGGGTGAGACGCAGGGCAGTACAGCAACAGAGCAGAGCAGAGGCTGTGCCACACCTTGGAAGTGTGAGCAGCTGTGGGCTGAGGGACTGGCGACAGCGAAGATGAGGGTGGGGTCAGAGGTGTGCACACTGAGGACGCTGAGCGCTGTTAGAGCTGGCCGAGGCTAAGCCTCCAGGGCACTGGGAGTCAGATGCTTGGTCACCTCAATGTGTCCATGCATGTCTGTCACAGATACTGTTGGTGGCAAACACAGGAAGATGTAAGACATGAGGAACTGTGCTTTGCCTGCTGTGGCATAATTATTGTAAGCTGCAAGTCACTGCCTCCTGGTCACACCTGTGCACACCCAAGAGCGCACGTGGGGACAGAATACAAACACACCGACGCAGGTCCATCATCTGCTTCTGCTTGGAATTAGCCGTCTTTCCTGCTCATCTCTCCGTGCCTTGGCCCGGGTGCTGTGATGGCTCAGCGGTTAAGAGCACTGCTTGTTCTTGCAGAGCACCCAAGTTCTGTTCCAGCACCCATGTCTGGCAGTTCACAACCCCCTGAAACTGCAGCTCCAGAGGAGATGATGCCGTCTTCTGGGCACTTCATAACCCCTGCTAAGTGTGCTTGTGCACACACACACACACACACACACACAAACATGTTAAATAAGTGTGCTTATTCCTGCTTGGTCCACTTGTTTATCAGTAGTCCTTCACATTAGATGCGTGTGTTTGGTGGTTTAGACGTTTGTGGGGTTTGGTCATTCCGAGCATGAGTGGATAAAAATCTTCCCACACATCAGCTGGATTTAAAGAATAAAAAGTTTCTGAAAGTGAACCAGCAAGTTAACGGCTTTGTGGACTTCTCTAAAGCATTTGTGTTCTGTCCAGTTCTCTTCCAGTCAGACTCCATCCATCGACACCTCACCACTGTCTCCAAGGCCTGTGTTCCCACCTACAGCAGCCAGGAGGTCCCCTCAAATTGCAGTCACCAGACAAGAATTAGGGTGTGTCTGTGGGGGGCTGGTTCCTACCACCCTGCTCAAAAGCTGTGTTTTCCACCTGTCTCCTGTCTTTCTTCAGTTCTAAAGAATTCTCAGCCATTATGCTTTGACTATCGCCTCCTCCACCTGGCTCTGTCTGTAACGTAACACCTCATGGGGTAGTCATCCGTCCCTCGCCTCTTGCTCTCTACCTGATTCCCATATATCATTAAACCTAATCTGTCTTCAACCTCTCCATTTAAAATTTGTTGTTTACATTTTATTTATATATCATGTGTGAGCACATCTGTGCATGCCATGCTACACAGGTAGAAGCCAGGGAATAGCTTGCTGAAATTGATTCTCTCCTTTGATCACATGGGCCCCAGGAATTGAACTCAGGTCCTTAGGCCCGGTGGCAATCACCTCTAACCATTGAGCCATCCCCCATTTAGCTTTTTTCACTTGGTTTTGTTTCTACTAATGTCCATGGGTTCCCCTAACTCTCCATCAGATCCAGCTCTACAGTTTTCTTTCCTAATTCCCTGTTCTCGCTTTATGGTGTCTCTTATGTTTCTTCATCTCCCAAAATACTTTAAACACATCCCTTTGAAGTTGTCCTACTTTCTGTGCTTCTTGGTGTGACTGTGTCCCTTTTATTGCTTCTGATGTTTCCCTGTAGGGTCTGAGCTCAGCTCTTGCCACAGAGAGAATACCAGCCAGCCCCAGCCTCACACCAGCTCCTACTGCCCTGGAGACCCAGTGTCCTGGTGATTGCAAGGCCTTGGAGAGTTCACATCCTTGGTTTTAGTCTTAACACAAACATATGCATCTGTGTGTGCGTGCATGACTGTCCATGTGTGTGCACACATCCATATGCATATTAATATCCAGACCAGACACAGAGGGGGCACTTAATGGCTCTTTAGGAAGACTAAGATAGACAAGATAATTTTGCTGTGACCTCAAATTTCCATCTCTGCACAGTTGCCAATCAGCAGCTCAGCTGCCACTCCTTTAGTTGTCCCTGCTCACAAGAGTGATGGCTGGAGAGTTGTTGTTTACAAGCCACGGGGCGTCGCTGGAGCTGTCCAAGGTACACGCTGGAGTTGTTCAAGGTACTTGGCAAGAGCTATCAAAGGCACACTGGTGGAGCTGTCCAAGGTACACGCTGGAGCCGTCCAAGGCACAGTGCTGAAACCCTCCAAAGCACACTGATGGAGCAGCGTAAAGTACATGTTGGAGCCGTCCAAGGTACACAGCTGGAGCCGTCCAAGGTACACGCTGGAGCCATCCAAGGCACAGTGCTGAAACCCTCCAAAGCACACTGATGGAGCTGTGTAAAGTACATGTTGGAGCCGTCCAAGGTACACGGCTGGAGCTGTCCAAGGCACGTGGCTGGCACAAGCTGGAGTCGGCCAAAGCACACTGATGGAGCCGTCCAAGGTACATGCTGGAACCGCCCAAGACACACTGGTAGAGCTGTCTAAAGCACACAGCTGGAGCTGTTCAATGCATAGGGCTGGAGCTATGTAAGTCATATTGATAAAGCATCCAAGGCACACAGCTGCTGTGCTGATTGGCTTCTTCTCAACTTGACACAGAGATAGACATCTGGGAAGAGGGAATCTTAATTGAGAAATGCCTCCATCAGACTGGCCTGTAGACAAGTCAGTGGGGTATTCTCTTGATGGATGGATTGTGTGGGAATTCCAGGCTCACTGTGGGTGGTGTCATCCCCTGGGCTGGTGGTGCTGGATAGTATAAGAAAGCAAGCTGACAAGCCTGGCTCTTCTTGTCATGTAAGAGCAAGCCAATAAGTAGAGTTCCCTCATGGCCTCTGTTTCAGTTCTTATTCCCAGGTTTCTTCTGCCTGACTTCCCCTCAGTGGACCATTCCCTGGAAGAATGAATGAAATAAACTCTTTCCCCCTCCCCCCAGATTGCTTTTGGCCATATCTTTGTCACAGGAATAAAAACTATTACTGAGATAGCTGGTAAGGGCCAGAGTGTATACCCACAGCAGACAAACAGGGACCAGCAAGTTGAAAACTGGAGGGTGAGGAGGTGGAAGCACAGTCTTTTTACCCTCTCTCTGTGTGGGCCTCTGAGAACAGCCTCTGAGATAGCAAAGATTCCATGCTTCTCATCTGGCCCCCTATTTCCCAGAAACCCCAGCTTTCTTCTCTTTAGCCATCTCCCAGTAGTGCTTAGAGGTCATGATCATTCTGGTATGGCTGACCAGTTCCAGATTTGAAGCATGGGGCAGGATTGTGGATCAATACTGGAGAAGCAGAGGCAGGGGATCACACGGTCAGTGTTCAACCAGCCACTGCCTCCTTGGTGAACATGAGCTAGGGGTGATACAGTCCCTTATCTGCCCCATGATAACGGCTTAGATCCACATTCCACCCCTGCCTTTCTCAAAGTCTCCCCTGTCCCCTAGGAGCACAGAGCTCTGCTCTAACCCCAGCTCTGGTCCCTTGAGAGCCACCACAGCCGTTCTAGTCCCAAGCCCTCCTGGAACTGAGAAAACAGGCAGAATCGCTCAGCCGAGCTGGACTTTTCTGCCACAGACACCGTAGATGAAATTTCTCTTCAGTACATGATCTTCCCTCACAATGCCACCAGAGGATGGTCTCAGTTCATGCCTCCACAGAAAGCTGTTCCCTTCTGCTGCCAAACAGCAAGTGTCATATAGAGACATGTAGTGATCTGAGTCCCGGAAGACATGTTGAATTCTCCTGGGCTCTGGACCATGTGGATTTGGAAAAGTGGGTCTTTGCAGGTAGGGCCAATGAAGACAGAGGGCTGGCTCTAGGCTAGCCTGTGGTCCTATCCAGCCTGGCTGTGTTCTTCTTAGGAGAGGAGACTCGAGACAGCCACAGAAGGAAAGAAATGGCAGCATGCTGTGTATCCAGCTATGAAAGGTCAGGGGTTCTTTCCACCACCTGGACCGTTCCGTCAGTGCCCCTCAAAAGTGCCAGTCAATCCCATGCCTTAGGTTTGAATATCCACCCTTCCACACCAGAATGGAACAGTCCTTTGTTTAAGTTGCTCAGTTTGTGGTGCTTTCTGACCAGTGTGATGCAGGGAGCAAGCACCTAATTTGCTTCCTGACCTGCATAAGCCAGATGCCCATGCTCCTGAATTTAGGGGGCACACTGAATGTTGCAGGAGCAAGCCCAACTCTGTGGGAAGAGGGGTCCTGTCTGGAGAACTGTACTGTGAAGGAGCAGAGAGAGTGGGTTCATAAATGCCGGTGGTTGCTTTATGTTCCACAGATCAACCACAAGACACTGGGGAATAAATCACCTGAGTCTAGAGGATTGTTTTATATGTAATGTTAAATTCTCTGTCCCCTCACAGAGACCTAGAAATCAAACACTGGATTATAAATGTGTGGGTTTTGAGAGAGTACAGAAGAGAGAGAGAGAGAGAGAGAGAGAGAGAGAGAGAGAGAGAGAGAGAGATTATAATCAGAGTTAGGGGAGGGTGGGAAGGCTTAACAAACATCCAGGGCTTAACAATAGGATACCAATTTTACATGTTTTTATCTTAAAGTGGAAGCATAGCATTTTTGTATAGGCCCCTATTCCCCAATTTGGATTAGGCAAAGACCACCCAGTTATTTCTGTCCACTCAGAAGTATCCTATCCTCTTCCCTGCCCTGCAGTCCCTGAAGGCCACCCACAGATGTCTTGAAAGGTCACCTTGACAAAGGGAAGGTGTGGGGGAGGGACAGACCTTAGTTTAAATGCTTTTGTTTTGTTTGCCAATACTGAGGATTGAACCCAGGGCCTCAAGCATGCTAGACAAGCATTCAACAAACTGACTACACCCTGGCCCCCACCACCACCTTTGATGTTGTTGTTGTTGTTGTTGTTGTTGTTGTTGATTTGGACACAGCATCTCACTAAGTTGTCCAAGCTGACCCAGAACTAGCCATCACCCTCACACCTCAGCCACCAGGCCCAGCTTAGACGGGGATCTATGTATTTGGCCACCTAAGTGTCACCTAACTGGCCTTTAACATTGACTTCAAAGCACCTAGCAGTTCAAGCATGGGCTTTCCCATCATTGGTTTGCAACGCATAGCTCTCCTGTGCACACTTGTCCTTGAGGACAGGGTGCTGTCACTCACCTGGTTCATGGTAGAGTCCTGAGTGCCCAGGCATTTCAGCAGAAACTGGTTTTTCTTGAGAGGTTAATCTCATGGCTACTTATCATCTGCCTTGATCACTGACCGTACAATACAGATTGACTCTCCAAGTCAAGTCTTGGGAGAATGTCACCATGCAGGTGAGAAGTGGGGTCTGGCTTCCTTGAGCAGCCACAGGATGGCTGCTAACACTATTCAAACACATAGGGACACTCACCCTGCCCCATGAGGAAAGGCAGGAAGAAAGAAGACCTACTTTGCTCCCTCTTCACAGATACTCCTGGCTGCCACTTCCCTTTCGAAGACTTCTAGAAAAGTCCCACAGAAAAGCTCCATGGTGCATACAAACATGCTGTTCCCAGTTCTGCATTTCAAGGATCTCAAAGGGATCTCTGAGGGTATGGCAGAGTGTCGCACCTCAGGGCCATGGGGCTCGCAAACTCCATTCCCCTTTTCTCTGTGATCTTCCCATGCTGGGCTCGCACTTTCTAAATGAAGTGTTGGTGCAGCAGCTCTTGCCTTTTGAGTGACACAATCTCCTGTGTTAGGAGTGAAGATAGGATCTCCAGTCCATCTTGGCATCATCCTTGACCAAGGTCTTGAATCAGAAAGACGAGATCCTCCTTCGAGGAACCCAAACATTGGCTACCAGGATGCAGAATGTTAGACACCAGGGGACAGGACTTCTGATCCTTCCTGGAGGATTCCAGGGGTCCAAAAACCCCAGAGTCATTAGAAAAAGTAGAAGCTTGTGTAGTCCTGGTCCCCAGTTCTCACCTGTCAATCAATCAATCAATCAATCAATACCTTTTATTAATCCCAAGTAGTGTTCCCATAAAAATCACCCTGGGGATCCAGCCACTTGCACTGAAGAGTTCCCTCCTGAATTCTTCAAGTTCTCCATCATCTGATTTGTCACCTCTTGTCTGCAGTGTTCAGCTCCCTGCCCTTGGCTTTCTTTCGTGGGTACAGCATAGTGGGGCTATTTGTCCCTAGTCACCATAAAGGCCAGTATAGCTCCTGGGTCAATCCACTTCTTTCCGGGCATGCCATCCTCTTCTGTACAAGTGGCCTTGACTGTCATTGTCTCCACTCACTGAAGAGTACTTAACCAGGCAGTGACCCATCAAGCAGCAGCCGGGACTCACCGGCTGTGTCCGCGTTCCAAGCAAATAAGCCATTTGTCCCTAGGCTGATTTTGATCAAAGCCAGTCTGTCTTCTAAATTGGGCTGAGTCATTTATAAAGTGAGCGAGTGTTTGGATTTTAGCAGCAAACATCCATCCATTTTAGAATAAATGATTAAGAGGCACTAATTAAACTCCTCCGGTAACCGGTGCCAAGGCCCCTGAGAAGGATGGCTCTGTCAGCTTCTAGCTGCCCCACAGGTAGATTCGAAGAGAGCAGCATGCATGTTCCTGTGGGCATGGGAAAGAGGGCAGAGGTGGCAGGCACAGGGCAGTGAACATGCGGCTCTCCAGAGTTTCAGCAGAGTGGTATCACCTTCTGCTGAAAACCCCATTGATGAGGAAGACCCCTACTTCCCACTCCTAATGCCTTTTGTAAAAGTACCATGAAAATCCTCCTTAGTTCCTTGTGCCTGTCTCACTGCTCTCATAGCTCCGATGCCCTGATGCTGCCTACCAAGCTTGCTTTTGCTTGATCTGCCAGACTTGTGCCCTCAATCTTCCAATCCCAGAGTGTCACTGCAGTATCCGCCTGATCCTTGTGTCCTCCCAGACTCCCCATGTCACTCTCCAGGATGAGGGGCTGGCGCTAATAAGCAACTATTGATCCACAGAAGATGGACTCTGGAAACCCAGCCTGCCCCGTGCCCTCTGGCCTAGCAAGCAAGAAAGGACTATGGATAAAGAGGGGTCCTGGGGGAGATCCTGGAAGCTAACCTGGGGGATGTCATCATGAGGCTTGGGTAGACATGGGGCTTTTAAGTGTAATTCTTAGCTAAATTTGGACAAATGGGAACTGCTGAAAATCATCTTCCTTACAGCTGCCATCAGATTACTCCAAGCAGAGTCACTCGGGTGACATCCACCTGGTTCTGACCAGTATTATGTATTAGGAGTATTCTTGTAATAACAGTGCTGCAGAACTGATTGCATGCTTATGGACAGGACCCCAGTTGAATTAAACATTGGTCAAGGTAACAGACAAATCGGCCATCCCCCATTTTTCATGGTTACATGGTGAACCACTTAACTCTCATACAGGGGCCTTAGCCATCTTTTGCCAGGGAACCAGAACTTCCATATGGTTTTCTGGATCCAAAGCTGGCTTTTTACTCTGTTCTGCATTGTTACTATGTTCCTGGGTAATAGAACCAGTCACTCCAATTCCAGCCATAGGGGATGAGCCCCAATGGCATCTGATCCAGTTTGCTGTGGAGCTCAATTCAAATTGAGCTAGCATGTGGGCCCAGGCAAGTACTGTGAGTTTGATCCAGTGGGTATTTAGTAGACACTTCAATATAAAAGATGTCATTAGACATACGACATCTTCAGATCTGATCCTCCCGTCCTTTGTGCTTGGGGAAATCAATATGAATTTGAGATTCTCATGAGCACTGGAAGTGACAAGGGCATCCTTGAGTGTGGACATTAATGGGCCCTGACAGTCTGGAAACATACCCTGTGGCCTTGTCTGGGTGCTCTGCCAGGTACTTGCTTTGTGGCTTTCAGAAAGCATTAGCTTCCAGAATTTGGCTCTGCTCACAAACGAACTCTCACCCTTATTTTCTCTCTGATGATCATGCACCCCAAATTGGAGGCAATAGGGTACATAGTAGGACTAGAAGATATGAGAAGCCTGACAGTCTGCCCCCCCCATTTCTCCCCAGAATCTATCTTCCACCTCTGAATGCTTCTAGTCACACTGGTAGTGTGGTGCTGTTCAAGCCACAGAAGCATGAAGTTGAAATCCAGGAACTCTCCTGAAAACATCAGGGCTTTTGCTGGAAAAATTTAACTGGATATAGAAAATATAGTAGAGCAAGAATTAGGGGCAAATCTGAAAATGTCTCCAGGGTCTCTGGGCAGGTCCTTCCCAGAAGGCTATATGGAGGCTCTTGTTCAAAAACTGAAACAGTAGTAACTGATGACTGGTCACAGAGGTGGATTCTGATCACACAGCTGTGTCCCTGACAAACCCCTGAAAGCCTGTTGAGCCTCGGCTTCTTACCCTCTCAAGTGCTACCAATTATTCAATCATGAGGACACAGAATGCTGCCTCAAATGCACAGGAGGTAGTCCTCCCCAAAGAGTACTCCACAAAGAGTCCTCTCCAAAGAGTCTTCCACAGAGTACTCCCCAGAGAGGCATGCTAGGGGAAATCCTCCAAAAGAAAGCCTGCTTGGAGAGGGGCAGGTTCCCCAAGGACAAATGCTAGGAAGGAATCTATACTGAGGAGGAATGCTGTGGGGGCTGTCCTCCCCAAGGAGGCATTCTGGGGGGAGGGTTCCTCTCCAAGGGAAAATGCTGGAGTGGTTCTCCTTGAAGGGCAGCTCTCCTGTTAGTATTCTAAACACTACACCATGAAGTCCAAGGTGAGCCTGCAGACACTCATTTTGGCTTCCAGCTAACAATTAGGACATAAACCTACTGCTGTTGCATGACTGGGAAAGACAGGGCAGAGGTTCCTCCATCACTGAAGCCATTTTATGTCAACTAGAAATTTATCTCCTTGATGAGAATATTCATGAAAAATTACCCATTTCTATTCTAAGAACTGATCAGAGGTCCCAGCTATCTTATCTTCTGTTAAACTGCCTGCTTGTGCAACCCCCTTCCAGCTAACTGCTTATCTTAGCTTCTGTTACCTGGCTTGCTTGCACAAAATCTCTTGCTGCAGCTGCCAAGCAAAACAACAGGATGTGGGGTTTGCCTTCAAATGTCCCTTATTTCAAATGCTTGGCACTACACTTGGGCCCCAAATACCAAAGTGTAGTGCCAGTCAGCTGGAATGAAGAATTTCCATTGGCTATCAAGTATGACTGAGTGATCTTCTCTGGTCAGTTCCCCTTAACAACTGCTTTCCAGGATACAATGACAGAGACACAGCATGGGCAACTGTTCAAATCAGCCAGAGGTACTTAATCCAGTCAGAGCAGGCCTTCCACAAGCCCACTCTGTAAAAAGAGCCCTGTATGTCATGGCCTCCTTTCCAAATGCACTTCCTAAGTGCTAAATCAGGACAGGAACCTGGGAGCTGGACCCTTGGGAGGCTGTTATTGGCACTTCAGCTCTCTTGCACACTCTCCTTCCCAGCTCTGTGAATGCCCAGGATAGAGTTGCCTTCTCTCCTGGGAGGTGGTCCTGTGTCCTGAATACACCAATATCTCTAGTCTCTAGGTATACTCCTCACCCCTCCCCAATGGGTGATCTCCAAAGAATCTCCATGTAAGATGCACAGTTCAGAATGTCGTCTACTGTGGGACACTCCACAGTCAGCTGAAGTGAGCTGGAGATGAAGAACCAGAACCACCCACCTCAAAACTCCCCTGGGCCCTCTGGCCCACCCTTCTGTCATCCAAGGCCTATCACCATGGTGATCACTGGCCCCGTAGAGATTGGCTTCTTCAGAAGCTCTGCTCACCATGCTTCCTGGTCCTTGCAGAGATCTGGCTTGGGCTGCTCTGGGTGCTGTGGAGTCTTCTCAGGAGGAGATGAAACTCTTTCCTGCATAGTCTTCTGTCAAGAGCTCTCCTGGTGGCCTCTAGTGGCCCCTGGTGGCTCCTGATGGCCTCTGATGGTCCTTGGTAGCATCTAGTGTTCCCTAAAGGGCTATGTGATTCCTGGTGGCCTCTAGTGGCCTCTGGTGGCCTCTCTGGGCCTCTCTGGGCCTCTCTGCTTATCCCTTTCCATAGACATTGCTGTTTTCAGAAGGAAGGCAGCAGGGAGAGGGATGCTCTGGGGCAAAGGTCAGGGAATGAGCAGAGCAAGCTGATTGGCCAGCCAGTGGAGTGCTCAGCCCATCTCCCCTTCTTGACCCTGACCAGAACGCAAAGAATCACCCTAAGAAGGCTAGATGACATATCTGTCTCCCCAGTACTTGAAGAAGCAGGCAATCCACTGAGGCAGAGCTCAGTGGGGGCCTACACACACCCGCATGCCACCCCACCCTTCTCCAGAGCAAATCCCGCTGAAGTGGAGAAAGATTGAAGCAAGGGTGTAGAAGGCTCCTTAGCAAGTCTTGATTTTCAATCTCCTGGGTGTAGGAGTTTGCACAGCCCACAGCTACCATGGAGAAGCTTCTTGAACTGGGCCAGGGTTTATAAGTTTGACATGAAAAGCCACTAGCTGACCTCAAAGAGTCATCCTTCTTTCTTTTTTAGACCTATACTGATGAGGTCTTGAATTTGCTACATAGTGAGGCTGGCCTTGAACTCCTGATCCTCCAGTCTCCACCTCCCAAGTGCTAAGATGACAGACATGCACAACCACACTCAGTTTATGAAGTTCTAGGGACCAATCCTAGCATTTCATGCATTTGAGGCAAGCACTCTAGCAACAGAGCTAAGTGGCTACTCTCAGGAATAGTGGCTTCTCCTTGACATCTGCAACCAGCCTGGTCCTAACTCAGGTCACATTCTCAAGTTCCCAGCGGATGTGAATTTTTGAAGTCATGATTTGGTCCTATGGAATGAGCAGAAGAACCTGCAAAATCTCAGATATTTCGGATTCCAAATGAATCTAAGGAGTACCTAATTCAGCTCTGGACCCTCTGGTCAATCACTGCCCTCGATTCCTCATGCTTAGTGCCCAGGTCTCTGACCACTGGGCAAGCCAGTCTCTGGAGAGCAAGGCTTGCATCTGCAGCTGGAGTTGGAAATAAGGTTGCAGATATTTCCAGCAGCCACAGAAACTTTCTCAGGGCCTTGGGCTCTAGACAGACTGGCCATAGGGCATCTTCCCTGTGTAGATTGAGACTGAGTGGCTGCCTGAGGAAGATCTTTCTGCACAGGGAGCTCAGGTCACAAAGAGCAGGTGTTCCTCTCCTGCTGGGAGCCAGGCCCTTGTTTGCAAGAGGCTACAACTCTCTGAGATTCAAAGCCACTTAGTCTCAGGTAGGAAGAAATCATTAAAAACATGTAAATTAAGTTACCCCAGGAGCTTAATAGATTAGTCATCGACTTTTCCCTCCTGTTCCATCTTAACCTTCCACGGAAATTAATCACCAAATGGCTCAAAACAGCTACGGAGGATTAGCACTTCTTTTTCAAGTGGCAGGGGTGAGGTGGGGGGAGCCAGGCCCCTGAGGGAGGGAAGTTTGGCCAGCAGGGCTCTGCCCATCCTGAGTGCACCAGTTGGACAAGACTTAGCTTCTCAGCCTCCCACTGCTCAGCTGCTGCATGGGGTCAGGGGATGCTCTGCCCTTTATGGTCATGACAGTGGGGGGGGGGGTCGCTGGTCCTTATTTTCATCTGGAACAAAAGGCCACATTGCATCTACGTTTAGCAAGCAGAGTGAACAGGGAGTGGGGTGCTTTGAGAATCCCCCACAGGCACGGGCATTTGGGTACTTGTTCTGCAGTTGACAGTGTTGTTGGGAGGTTTGAAGGAATGTGGCCAAAAACACATGACCGGAGGCAGCTTTGAGAGTTAAAAGCTCCATGCCCGGTCCACAATGAACTCTCTCTAACATAAA